>NC_064819.1:107815138-108130715 GCF_024166365.1 Elephas maximus indicus
AAGGAATATGAATTGAAAAGGGCTTTAGAGATCTTCTAGCTTACTGATTTTTTCTGTGGCTCTCCAATAGAGGAAACATAAAAGCTGAGCTGCCTTCTTAAAATGGGGACAGGAAACTCTGGAATTCTAACTGTTCAGCCTCCCCCTTGCTTCTCTAAGTGTTCAAAGGCACCTCTTTAAGGCGTCTTTTAGCTCCTAAGAGCACAGCTAAAAACAAGTCCTCTTGCTTGACCATCTTTTCATGGGTGGGGAAAAAATATCAAGGCCCAGAATGGTGAGATGACTTGTCTAAAAAAAAAAATCACACAGCAAGTTGGTTGCAGAAGTGGGTCCAGAAGCAGAATCACCTGATTTCTGGTCTATTTTGTCCTACCACTCACAAATATAGTCTTCCCTCTAAAGAGAGATGAGGAAATTCAGATCACCTCTCCCTTTTGCCCCTTATGCTTCATTTCTACGACATGCATATTCAAAGATCCCTATAGGGCTATCCGGTTTAGGGAAAAAATTTCCAGTTGTAGGCACTATCCAAAATGTCTGTTTAGAAAGCCTATTTATGGCAATAGAAGCTCTCTACTGATGTATTATGAGGTCTACAGTTCCTTTGGGGAGTCCTGGAAGGTGCAGCTCATAGGCATGACAATGACATTTCACGATACATTACAAAGATACCGTTTGGGTCATTAGCCCCCAGGAAAGCAACCAGGCTTTTAAGGTATTAGAGGAACTATCAAGATACCCAAGAAGAAATGCTGCCGAGACCTGCATGGAAGGGTCCATGTCCACCTCAATCCTCTTCTTCAGAATAGACTTCTTGGGCATCACAGATACTTCCTCAGGCCGATGTAAAGAATATTCTGGCTCCGATGCTGGTAGGACACCTGATAATCCAGGGATAGGACAGCTGGTGCCACTACCATCAACTCCCACCAGCTCCTGACTCAAGCTCCTACTTCGTTCCTCTTCTTCCTCTCGCTTTCGCCTAGCAAGGTCCAGCTCTCGAAACTCAGGGTCTAGAAACCTAGGGCTTGGGCTTCGTCTACGCTGTCGATAGTTGCGGGTCCCTGATGTAAAACTCAGGTGAGTCCCTCCCATGCTGTGTATCTTCTCTGTGTCGTCGTAGCGGGGCCGTTTGGCCTCCCGGTTTCTCTCCTCAGATCGTACAGAGTAGGAGCCTTTGAGTTTGTCTCTGTTCCGTTCTGTGCCACGCAACAGTTCATCATGACAACCGATATGGGGACTATAATCAGATCGATGCAGGAAAGTTTCTCTTGTTCGATAGTCCTCATCAAGTTGTCCCAAGAAGGGACTAAGAGGCCCCTCCTCCCGGGAAATATATCGCTCAAGACCTCGAGAACATTGGGAGCTTCGAGTGAAGACAGAATCATCAGTTAGGTCATCCCTGAGAAAAGAGACAAGCATCACTGAATATAATGGACTTGGGAAGAGCAAGACCAGACAAGGCGAAGAAAGTGACATTTGGTAAAAGGACTATAGGCTGTTTGGGGCAAAAGACAATGAACATGAAGACCAAGAACAAATCTATGTATATCCATGGGACATTTCCTCTTCCTTTCCTCAGGAGCACAATAGCTTCAGTTTCTAATCAAGGGGAAATATCACCAATATATCTAGACAGTACTCTTAGGATAATTTTTTTGACTAGACTTTGGGGATGCAAAGTATCATGCTATGGTTTGGGAGATGTGAAAACGCCACTAACAGACTACAAAGAGCCCCAGATTACACAACTCCACACTAGCTAAATTCTAGTTCCTTCCTATTCAAAGTGTGGTCCAGGTCACAGCAGCATTACTATTACCTGGAACTTTTTAGAAATGCAGATTCACCCCAGACCTACTGAATCAGAATCTGCATTTTGACAAGTTCTCCAGGTAGTTAATATGCACTTTAAAGTTTGAAAAACACTGGTTTACGTCAATGGTTTTTAAGCTGAGTTCCACAGAGATTCTTAAGAGTGCTCAGAAGCTGAGCACTGGAAACGCAAACCACCAGGCAGGGCTCTGGGCCTTCCACTCCTTTCAAATCATAACTAGCCCCAACTTATTGTGCTTAAATATTACAGTTTTAAACAATAATGAATTTGGAAAATGGGTTTCTCTGTAGGGAAAAATTTTTTAAAACTACTGATCTATCTGATTGGCATGGTTTTCTCAGAAGTTTTTAAAGATTCTCCAATGCTTTGTCTTGCTGGCTCACATATTAAAAGCCACAGAACTCCCTCAGCCTGTTTCGTCACCCTCTTTCCTGCCTTGCCTGGATATCCACACTCTGCAATCTTAAACCCAGGAAAGATTAAGTGATGCTTTGGCTCGCTATTTTTATTTCATAGACGTAAAAAGGTCTTGGCTCTTCGTGTCATGGAGACGGAAATACAGGATGGGGCATCTAGCTATCCTTTCAGCTCAGAACTCTAAGTCACACACAGTAGTCTTAGTCTTTTTGTGCACTATACCCATGGAGCTCCTATGGCACAAAAAGGAAGTTTCTGATTTAAATTATAAAGAGAAATAAAGATCCTCTAACACTTTAAGAATATACCTTTTAAGTAATTTGAACAAAAATTAAAGTGCTCATGTGTCACTCATAATCCAGAGTGATAATTACCATCCAAACCAAAAAAACCAAACCCACAGCTGTAGAACTGATTCTGACTCACAGCGACCCTACAGAACAGGATGGAAATGCCTCATAGGATTTCCAAGGCTGCAAATTCTTATGGAAGCAGATTGTCACATCTTTCTCTTGCAGAGCGGCCGGTAGGTTCGAACCACCAAATCTTTTGGTTAGCAGCCGAACGCTTTAACCACTGTGCCACCAGGGCTTCACAATTACCATCCAGGTCTTTTTCTAGTACCTAACTTTTGTTTTTAGTGAGTTTCTAGAAATGACTTTTTTTGTTTCTGCAGAGTTAGCAAAACATCAAAAAGTTCTTTTCTTACTCACCGGCCATGTATTAGGCCTAGGCAACAGCTATAAACAACTTTAGGAAAAGCCAGCAAAGATAAACTATCACCCCCTCTGCAAGAGTGCCACCTTTGAGAATCCAGGTCCCTGTGATCCACCTCCTCCACAAGAATCTGGGGAATTCTAAGGTCTCAGTGTAGTGAGAAAGAACTGGAAATCAAATGTAACTGTAGAATGCATAGAGACAAAGGTAGGCTAATGGTTACAGGGGTTAGGGAAGGGGGAAAGTGGGGAGTTACTGCTTAATGGGTGCTGAGTTTCTATTTGGGGTGATGAAAAAGTTTTTGAAATAACAGTGATGATGGTTGCACAACACTGTGAGTGTAATTACAGTCACTGGATTGTACACTTAAAATGGCAAAATTTATGTTATACAGATGGTACCACAATTAAAAAAAAAAAAAGTAACTGCAATAGAAAGTTTGGTTCTGTAAGTCTGTTGGCCATGAATAACTCTCCACACCTCTTTCCAAGGAGGAATGTCCTTGAATTGAGTCACTGTTGCTGAAACACCACCTACCATACAAAAAGCCTCTGATCGTATCAGTATGGGGGAAAACATGGTCTCCACAGCTTGTAGCAAGTTCATCCATGTTCCCATGTCCAGCTCCTGGCTACGAGTATTACATGTCACCATTAAATAACATACTAGCTCAGGCTCTAGTCTAGCAATAAATATCAAGAAGCTTGAAATGAGATGGCTCTCAGAAAGTCTCAATTCCACACTTGCAATCTCCAGCAAGAGGCAAAAACTAAAACAAAAAAACAATGAAAGAATGAGTTATCATGTAAATAAAAGCAGAAATCAGGTTGCTATTAGAAACTTATGTCTCCGTTCCCCAACACTCCAAAGGATAAGACAGAGAACTAGCTGCAGTAACAATGAGCCCTGAAAAGAGCTCCCATCTCCTGTAACCAGGAATAGTCCAGTGAAGAATTCTCTCTGAAAGGCTTGGTTAAGTCCAACTCTTTTCTAAAATAAGGTCTATCTTTTTAAAAAATTGATTGTTAATGTGAGTGATGGGTACATGGGGACTCAATGTGTTTAAAAATGTGTATTAAAACGAGTTTAAAAATGTATATAACATGTCCACATAAAAGCTTGTGCACAAATGTTCACCGAAGCGTTATTTGAAACAGCCAAAAACTGGAGACAACCCAAATGCCCATCACTGAGGAATGGATAAACGAAAACACAGTATATCCAGACAAAGAAATATTATCAGCAACAAAAAGGAATGATGGAATGATGATATATGATATAACATACATGAACCCTGAAAATACTATGCTAAGAGAAAGAAGCTAGTCACAAAGGATCATATATTGTCATGAATTCATTTATACAAAATATCCAGAATAGGCAAATCTCAAAAAGAAAGTAGACAGGCGGTTGCCTAGGGATGATGACATAAGGGGTCTGCGGGGTGATACTTAAGGGGTGTGGGGTTTCTTTTCCGGGCAATGAAAATGTTCTAAAATTGGTTGTAGTGGTGGATTCATAACTTTGTGAATTGAACAATTTAATGGGTGAGTTGTATGGTGTGTGATTTATATCTGAATAAAGCTGTTTAAAAATGTGTATGATAAAAAAAGAAAAAAGGTCCTTCTGAGCCCACACTTCTCATTCTTTCCTTTGCTGACTCTCCAAATGGCGCCAAGAAAGCTGCTTCCTTCTGTCTTTTCCCTAAGGCAGATCACAGACAAAAAACAAAACAAAACAAACCTGACTTCAACCTATGTCAAGGCCAAGAAGGAGCTAGGAGATAAGAATTCCATGAATGGAACGTATAATGTGTAGAGTTCTTTGATAACCAGAGGAAATCAACCTCACATCCACATGGTTTTAGAAGTGTTTTAGACTTTTTCACACAACATGCTCATACTCCCTTTTCAGAATAAGTTACAGTCCCGCCAAGCTGAGGACAGAGACAACTCCGGCAACTTGGCTGTAACTCAAACCTGATATAAAATTTAACAAATTCAGTAAAAGAAGGGAAAAAACATCAGGGCTCAGGGGGTAAAAAGTATCTATATACAAAGGCTGGAAATGGTTTATTTCATTGGCTGAGACTAGACTCACTCTCAGGAGATATCCAAATATGCCAAGAGTCCTATGGCCTGGTTTTAATGCACAGTAATTATCCACACAAACTATACGAAGCAAGAGGAAAGGAACACAGATGTACAGGGAGCAAAATGTGTAAAGAATGGCCTTGTACTTCCTTTCAGAGCCTTAACCTCGCTTTCTCTAACATGTAACTCTAGGAAAGAAGATTACTATTCTAAACTCCCTAAGAAAAATATTTTTATTTTCATAACTTAAATACAGACAATTGGTTATCTGAAGCATACACACATAGCAAAGTTTATACAAAGGAGAAGTGACACCCTAGGCCTACCAAGAGGAAATGCTGAAGTTACCTCAAAACCTCATCAAGGAAGGAAGAGAATCACACCATGTACCACCTACCCAGACTGCCTACTCAATCATCTCCCAAAACAGAAGCAGCCGAAAGAGCAAGGGCTTGTTGTCTCAAATAAGTGATACAGTCACATGCCTTGACAGCCCAATTTCCAGAAGCTTCAGTACTATATCACGTAGGACTGTCTTACCTTGCTTTTCTGCATCCACAGCCACTGCAGCTTTGAAGTAAGCATTACCCAAGTGCAGTACTGGTCCTCAGGCTTCCTGCCCAGCTGTCCCCCACCTGCCTGCCTATGCTCTGTATACCACTGCATGGAAAGTCTGTTTGACAGGACGTTACATAGATTTATTGCTGCTGCTAATCATTTGGTTAATTCCCAATGTGCTTGGCAGAGATGATTAGAGACATGCTCTCAGCTTTCAGAAAGAGTGCTTTCCTCCACTGCCATCCTCACAATCTTGACTACTACAAAATAAAAAAACACCTAATGTGATTATTTACTTCTCATGTATAATTAAGTTCCTAGTACCTGTGGTCTACATTTAACGCTGTGTGGAATGCATTTGCCTCTCCTCAACACTCAATAGTTGTAAAGTAATAACTGAACATACACATTTTTAAAGATTTCTAACTTGCTATTAATTCCTATTTAATATACACATATTAAATACACATTTATCTAAACCCTTTCTGAAACTACATTTCAGTCTAGACAAGCTGAAAAACAACATCATTAAAAAATGATCTCCTATTCTGTTCAGAACTTCTCCTTTTCAGAAACTGCCCCTAGTTCCAATATTTCAGAACTCATATCATCTCAATGCTTTGATTTAGCAAACTCTACATCCCCTCAGTCTTATTCTTTGCAGTTGGGTCAGGATGCTACCGAATTCATTCAGCAACAAAGTTCACATCAATATACCCTTCCCCCTTAGAAAACCTTTTCCATTGTTACACTTCGTACTGGACACATGACCATAGCGCATAACTTCAGTGCTGGCACTATCCTTTCAAATACAACACTAAGAAAACAACAACATTGCTGCCTTCAAGGACTACTGTAGTGTGCCTTGACTTGGGCGAGGCCTACCTGTCCACATCCTCCAGATTATCCACTGGTGACCCCAGCCGATCACTAAGCCGTCTCCGTTCTGGTGTGCCAACACAGAAGTGGTCATTGCCAACAGTGATCCTCAAACTCTGTTCCAAGGAAGAATCAGAACGCAGACCAGGAGAATGTCTCTACGAAAGTAAAGGGTAAAACGGTAGTCAAGTAGTGTCAAGACATTCCTACACCCAAATACGCTCTTCTGCCTAGTCAGAAGGTGTGGTTGAACAAGGTAAGAAATGATTATGGTAAAATCCCACCAAACCCATGGCCGCTGAGTTGATTTTGACTCATAGCAACCCTATAGGATCCAACGGAACTGCCCTACAGGGTTTCCAAGGCTGTAAATCTTTACGGAAGCAGAATGCCACATCCTTCTCCCTCAGTGCAGCTGGTGGGTTGGAACCGCTGAGCACTTTAACCAAGGCACCTTCAGTGCTCCTCTTTCATGAGATACCATTCCGAAAAAATAAAGACCTTTTTAAAAAGTATCATTTTTTTAGAGATAAAACCTCACATCTCCAACCACCTGCAGTGCAATTAATTACTTTTGTGTGTGGCCTTTCTAGCCGTGGTCTTGTGACTGCCACCCAGATGATCGGGTGGGGCTGTACAAATCAAAGATAGCTGTGGCCCACCAAAGGGACTGGTCAGTTTTGCCTTAAGAGAGCCAAAAAAGAGCAGAGAGGAGAGCCTAACACCACCAAAGGAGAGACCCACAGCAGAGACCTGCAGGAGACAGCAGTGGTTTCTTGGCCCACAGAGTGAGAAAACTGAGTGCCTTTGGGCAGAGACTGAGGGCCAGGGAGAAGTCTACGCCTGACCCATGAATTTGGGATCTGCCAGCCTCCACAACCACATGGGCCATTTCCTACATATGGTTCGTGAGTTCTGTGAGACGCTGCAGCAAATTAGGGAACCAAAGACAGGTGGGAGAGTACTGAGGTGACAGGGAATAGTTGATGTTACAGATGATGGAGTGGTGCTGCAACCTGGAAAAGTCAGACATTTGGGACATCTCTAACATCCGCCTCATAGGAACCAGCTTTGGGTTGATCCTTATAAATGATTCGTTTACCTCCCAATCAGTGACCTCTCATTCTTTTACTGACTGGGCATGGGAATAGAGGAATGAATAAAGTCTCTGCTCTTAGAACCTATACATTCTAGTGAAGCACACAAGCCAAAAACAGGTTTTAAAAAAAAGAGTGTATAGCAATAAGTGCTATAAAGTCATAAAAACATAACATGAAAGAGACTGGGGAAAAGGAGGAGCTACTTTACATAGAATAATTAGAGAAGGCTTTTCCAAGAAGCCCTGGTGGCACAGATGTTAAGCCCTAGGCTGTTAACTAAAAGGTTGGCAGTCTGAATTCACCAGCTGCTCCATGGGACAAAGATGCGGCAGTCTGCTTCTGTAAACGTTACAGCTTTGTAAGCCTTACGGGGCAGTTCTACTCTGTCCTATTGGGTCACTATGACTCCACAGCAGTGGGTTTGTTTTGTAGGTATCATTTCACCTAGGCCTGAAAGATGAGACATCAGCCTTGCAAAGAACAGGTGTAAGGATGTTTCAGGCAAAGGGAAGAGCAACCTTGGTAATGAGTTTGTGTGTTTTGAGTAACAGAGCCAGTGTGGCTGTAGCAAAGTGACAGAAGAGATGAAGAAAGGCAGAGGCCATGGTTAAGAAATGCATATTTTATTTTAGTGTAATAAGAGGCAACAGAAGGGTTTTAGCCAGGCGAATGACGTGATCTGACTACATTCTTCCTCTAAATGCTTGCATGGCCCACATCATCACCTACTTCAAGTCTTTATGCAAAAGCCACGTTCTCAGGAAGTCTTCCCTGGTCACCCTATGAAAAATTATAACTTCTCTGTTCTACTTTCTTTTCAGCACTTTAACACATTTAACATGCCGTAGCATTTTACTTCTTGATCTTTTAACTAGCTCCCCCTGCTAGAATACAAGTTCTACAAGGGCAGCGGTTTTTGTCAGTTTGTTCACTGTCATATCCTCAGTACCCAGAATAGTGTCTAGAACATATAAGATGCTCAATAAATATTTGTCAAATGTATAAAATGAAGGTTTTAAAAGATCATTTTTTGACTGCTGTGCACAGAATAAACTGGAGGGTAGCAAGAATAAAGTGTAAAAAAGCCTAACGCAGTACTCTAGGCAAGAAGTAATAAGGCTTAAACCAGAGCTGAGGCAGAAAAAGGTCAGTTTTCAGGATGTACTTTGGAGGTAGAGCTGACAAGGTTGGTGGTGGACTGTACGTGGGAAGAAGAGAGACAAAGATGACTGTTTCTGACTTGAGCAATGAGTGATGCCATTTGCTGAGACAGAAAAGACAGGGGCAAAGAAGTTGTGCACTGGAGATGCAGAGGAAGGTTGTGGGAACAAGTATAGTTCTTCCTGCTTCCTGTGTAGTGACTGACCCTCACATTGACACTGCCTGGCTTCGAAAATCTTAACATAGTGATAAGCCAATCACCTATGACCAGAGTTCCTAGAACACTTAGACACATGTTAGACAGCCACTCAAGAAAACAAAAACTTTGTCAACGGTTTAAAAAGTTTGCTGAAATGAAAAAATAAAATCAAATTCCAAAACACCAGAGACTGTACTAGAGTGGTGGTTACCGTGAAAAGTCAAGATTATGTCTAAGCTAAACTTCTTAACCTCACCCTCTGGTCCTCTAGCAGCAAAACACACCCATCAAAATTCTGGCTTTGGGAACCAGGCAGATTGGAATTAAATCACAGCTCTGCCACTTCTTAGTTCTGTGAACTTGGTCAAGTTACTTACAACCCCTCTGGGTTCCCTCAGCTGTACTGTAAGGAATACCACTAACTGTCTCACCTCATAGGGCTGTGAGGATGAAAAGAGAACATATAAAGTGAGGGACTAAGCATAATTCCTGCCATGTAACTCAGTTAAGTGGTGGCAGTTACTACAATGACTGTGGTTATGCACACTTTATTTCAGAGAAACAGCTCCAATTTATGTAGCTAACATCTTCCACTGCAGGTCTCTACCCTGGTAAGACTCAAGCATTCCTATCTCGCCACAAAGATGGAAATTTCACCTCCTTTTCTAAGACCCAGGGGGCAGTTCAGGTCTAAGGGAATTGATTCAAAACCCCGAACTCTGAGGAAATGTCAACTATCCAAAAAGTACAAGGCACACGGTTCGGGCGAAATCCCCCTGCCTGTGGCAAACTTTTCCACACCTCACCAGAGTGAAAGAAATAGTCTTTTCCAAGGAAATGGGGCACCCCTTCCCGACCGGGCGCCCGTGCCGGGCCCGAGTCCGTTATTGTGTCAATGAAGCTCACAGGGCTGACGGGGCGCCTTCGGCGTCGCTGAGGGGGACCGTGGCGGGGACAGGCCTTCGATTTTGAGACCCTGGCCTGGAGGCCTCGGGGAGCCCCGGCTACGGGCGTTGCTGGAAGCGAGAACCCCGGGCACTGGGACGGGGGGGATTCCCGGGTGAGGGGTGGAATTACCCGGCTGCCGCTGTCGCCTGGATGGTCTCCGCGGCAGTCCCGGGCGAAGTCGGAGCGGGACTCCCCCCGGCTGCTGCCTCTGAAGGCGGGTGGGCCCGGCGGGAAGAGTCGTCGGCTCCGCAGCGGCGACGGGGAGCCGCGACGGGCCCGCGGCGGGGACGGGGAGCCGCGGCGACCCCGCGGCGGGGACGGAGAGGCCCGGCGGCCGCGGGGCGGGGACGGGGACCCGCGGCGACCCCGCGGCGGGGACGGCGAGGCCCGGTGGCTGCGGTGCCCTGAGGGCGAGCGGGGCCGGCGGGCCGGGGTACGCGACGAGGAGGAACCGGAGGGCGGCGGCGAGGCGCGGCGAGCCGGGCCTGAGGAAGAGCCGGAGTTGCGGCCGCTACGCGAGCCGCCCCCGCCGCTGTCTTTAGGCCGGTGCGAAGAGACGGAGGAGCGCGCACCGCTGCGGTACATGGCTCCGGCTGCAGGGGCCACGGCGGCAGGTCCGACCCGGCGGCAACCTGGACGTCGGCCCCGAGCGCGCCGCCGCAGCTACAGCCGCTGCGCGCCGCCCCCGCAGCAAGAGCAATCCCCTCCTCCTCGGCCCCGCGCCGCCCGGGGGCCCGGCCGAGCGCGCCCCCGCAGCAGTGGCTGGCGGTTGGAGAGCGCGAGCACGCTCCCGGCACCCCCCCCCCACTCCCCCATCCCCTCCCGCGGGGCTTCCGGCTCCTCCACTCACAGCGCCAGGGAGAAGGGGAGGAGCACGGAAGCCCGGGCAAGCCTCGGTGAGGGGGCGGGGAAGTGAAGCGCGCGACCTGAGTTCTGCACGCTCCGCCCCAAACTGGCAAGATGGCGGTCACTCGGCTGCCCACTTCCCTTTCCCAGACGATCACGTGACCCTGAGGCTCTGCGGCCCGGGGCGAAAAAGAAAAGATTAGCCGGAGATGCGAGGTGTTCCAGGGATCCCTGAGGCTTCGGGACGGGCTGGCTGCGAGGCAGTGGGAACATCTCCCTTTCCCCTATCCCCAACCCTGTCTTATGTGGAGACAATTAGGTGCCGCTGAGTTGGCTGCGACTCATAGCGACCTTATGTAGAGACAATACTAACCACAACCAAATCCGTTACGGTCAACTCCATTCGGACTCATAGCGACCCGGTAGGACAGAGTAGAACTACCCCCATTGGGTTCCAAGGCTGCAATCTTTAGAGGAGCAGACTGCCACATCTTCCGGATCCACTGGGTGGGTTTGAACCTCCAGCCTTTCGGGTAGTAGCCTAGCGCTTAACCACTGCCCCACCGGGGCTCCTGGTGTGGTGACAATACCAAACTAAACCCACTGCCGTCGAGTGGATTCTGATTCATAGCAACCCTATAGGACAGAGTAGAACTGCCTGATAACAGTTTCCAAGGAGCGCCTGGCGGATTGGAACTGCCAGACCTCTAGGTTAGCAGCCGTAGCAGTAGCACTTAACCACTACGCCACCAGGGTTTCCGTGATGACAATAAATGGTTATAAATGATGGGAATATAAATAACTTATAAATGTTAGCTAGTTTGGAGGTTAGCACCGTGACAAAAGCGAACACCCATGTTCTGGTCTGCACAGAAGTAGCACAACAGCGCTGGCCTACTTTCCAATTTGCCTGATTTCTAGAGGTTGAAATTGAAGATGGGTAAGTAGGAAAGGCGGGGTGAAAATTAAACTCCCTCAAATCGAAACACATCAGAGTAAATTTTCGGTAGGTGTCCGTACCTCTCAAACAGAGCACTGGTGATAATGGTGAAGGTCACACACCACGAGGGGCCCCACATCATGACCAAGGAGGCCTGGAGAACATTTGGTGAGCTATCCAGACCCCAACTCTATGGCTGGAATTTTCACAGAAGCTGTGCTGTAGGGATAGTCTCCAGGCTCAGGGCTTGCATCCTAAGAACAAAAAACAAGAAAACGCACAAAAGAGGAAATACAGTGGTCAAACGAACAAACAAAAGCCTTGGCCCTGACTAGTCAAACTCTTTGAAATCAATGGCTGAACATTTTTCACCTATCAACTAGAAATAACAAAACCTGAAATGGGTAGAAGAAATTAGATTTCTGCTTCCAAAGCAAAGGTGAAACAAAAAAAAGTTTAGTTATAAAAGATTTTCATTTTCTAATTTATATGATTCTATATAAAATATATCCATTTTCACATGCTTGTAATATGGCATACGATAATAGCTCAGTAAAAATAAAGTTGAAAATCTTTATTAGTTGGTTTTTCTTATACCAGTTTGCTTTACTCCTTGACATTACTTGCTTGGTCCCTATAGGTATTGGAACGTCTGATCTCAGATTTTTGGGCTTTGTGGTTTGCTTAAGGAAACCTTCCCCATGCTAGCATTGTCACATATTCTATATTTCTTTAAGACTTTAATAATTTTGTTTCCCATCTTTAGTTCATCTGGAATTTTATTATGAATCCTCACAGAATCCACTGAGTTAAAATCTAAAATTATTTTTTATGGATGGATAGCCAAGTTTAATGTGAAACATGAATTCAGACTACATAAGCTGGGAAGCCGTAGTGAAGGAATTGTTGCCAGGTGGGAACCCCAGGCTCTGCTCAGGGGGACTCGCCTCAGCCAAAAAAACGAGGACCTAGGTGGGAGAATGCAAAGGAGCCTTTATTTCGTTGCACAAGGAAAGAAACAGTCAGGGCTGCTGCTGCCAAGACTGATCGGCAACTGGTGAGCGGGAAGGGGTTTATAAGTAGGAAGCTCACGCAAGTTAAATCAGCAATGTTCTTAATCATATTACGAAGGCGCAATGGGGTTTACATAGAACTTCGTGCATACATGTTCAGAAAATGGGAGTTAAACTCCACCCAGAGGCAGGGAAGTTATTATGTATGAGGTATTTAATGAGCTAAAAAGTTATCCTAATGTCCACATGACCCCTAAACCGGTTTCTGCCAATTTCCTCTAGTTTTGGGCAGCAGTTAAGGAGAGAGGAACCAGGATTTTAATGTAAAACTGTGGGGTGTACCAAGCAAGCTGCTTGATTGAGGCAGTGGAATCTTCTGAAGCCTGGGGACCTCAACCTTAGAATGAGTTACCTAGCTAATGAATGAACCTGGCCAAATGCCTACTGTCCATATCTCAACTCATTTCTGTTGTTTTCTCTTGGTGTGTGTAACATACATTAAGAAACTTAAAATTTTTTTTTTATGTATGTGTGAAAAAAGTGGCCCTTAAAGGAAACCAGATACCAGAGTTGATGAGGGAAGTGAAAGAAAGAAGTCTGAGAAAATGATGGCTCTTAACTAACCCAAAAACCAAACCCATTGAGTCGGTTCCAACTCATAGCAGCCCTATAGGACAGAGTAGAACTGCCCCCATAGAGTTTCCAAGGAGCACCTAGTGGATTTGAACTGCCAACCTTTTGTTTGGCAGTGGTAGCACTTAACTACAATGGCACCAGGGTTTCCAACTCTTAACTAGGACTCGCAAATGTTGGCTTTTTCTCACTTATAAAATCTTTGTGAGCTTTTTTAGGGCTCTTTTGCTGGGACCTGGGCAATGTGCCTCCTTTGGTTGACTGCCCAGTCCTTGGCCTTTTGGAGGTTCACCTCGTGTAAAGCTAACACCTCTAGAGTCCCTTTCCATCTGGACTTATCTCACGTGAAGGATCCCTCTTAAATGATCCCAGGTTAGTTTTCTTCCAGGTACACTTGGCCCACAGGACAATTCGTTCATCTTTCCCTTGTTGGCAAGGACAATGGGGTTCTCTCTCCATACCACCACCTTGGTCTGCCTTTCCAGGGCCAATAGTCAGGTGGGAGTTAAGTCATCCAAACCCTAGGAGACACAGGCCAATCATTCTGAATAGTTCTAATGAAGGTCTCTCCTTCATTTGGCTTTAGACAAAGGGAAAGGCCCCTCTCCATCCACAGTGCTGGGCAAAGAAACAGAAAGCCCACAGGTAACTATCCAACACAGCATTCGTTCTCTCATGTAGACCGGATGTGGGTGATCAGTAATGTAGGCTTACTAGGTTCACAATCTCTTACCATCCTCCTTTAAGATGGGAGGAGGGAGGTATCTGGCATCTATTGTGTTGCTTTCTGTCTTCGAGGTTTTACTAAAATTCCAGACAAGAAAAAACAACAGAAAAGAAAGACTAGAAGAAGGATCTAAATTAACATCCTGTCACAACTGTTGTCTGTCATCAATTCAAGAATTTCTATTAAAATTCTGACCAGAATAGTGGAATGGTTAAGGCTTTGATGCACACTGGAACAGACATATAGCAATGACAGATAAAATATGAAAAGAGAAAAGTAAAGAGACCTAAGCTCTAAAACAAGATATCGCCCCCCACCCCCGCCCCAGTGAATATGCTAATACTTTGAAATGAGTCTAGAAGCAAGAGATTTGACTTCTGTGAGATAATGGAGACTTAAGTCCCACCAGGAGGTAGAGGACCTGGGCAAGGCTTTCAGCTTGAAAACAGGGACATCCCTACCCCGATGAGGAAGGTGAACAAAACTGTCGCCAACCTTCTGCTTGAAGCAATAGCTTTATGCAAAGCTATGTGCCAAATGAATGAGAAGACAAAAACATTGACAGTCTTTAGAGCAGAACCTGAGCCTAGGCACTCCCTGCTAATGACCAGAATGATAATACCCTGATATCACCGATGTTTCTATTAGAAAATATGAATTTTCTGTTAAATGTGGTAGGTTTGATCCATGCGTTTATCACTATTCAACCCTAAACCCCACTAAAATGACTACTGGTAGTGGCTGTTATTGTTAGGTGCTGAGGAGTTGATTTCGACTTGTGGTGACCCCACTGACAGAGTAGAACTGCTCCATAGGACTTCCTAGGCTGTAATCTTTATGGAAGCAGATTTTTCTCCCCTGGAGATGCTGGGCGGGTTTGAACCACCAACCTTTCAATTACAGCCCAGTACTAATTAACCATTGTGCCACCAGCGCTCTTTAAAATGATAGTAAAGGTTTTTTTTGTGTGTGTGCATGTGTCTGTTTTTCAAGATATAAACTCATACGTGCAACCTGAAGGTATGAGGGACACAATGCCCCATGGGATGGAATTTTTATCAGTGGGAGATAGGAGCCAATGGACAAACCTCCCACCCCCCATCTCTTCCCCTATCTCACTTCTCCCAGGGTGGTGCTAAGATACAGTTTGTTGAAGGCACAGTCCCCAGATCAGTTTAATTTGGCAGCATCAGCTTGATGAAGCATTCTTATTTTGGCTGGCCTTCCTTTCCTGCTTCAATCCCCTTGTTCCTCACTTTTGTTCCCTGGACTCCGTAATAAAATAAACCAGGCTCTGGTGTCTGGAGAACCCAGTCTAACACAACCAATAAGGAAAATATTGATATATTTCATTTCATTAAAATTAAGAACTTCTGTTTGTCAAGAGACACCATTAAGAGAGTGAAAACTCAAGTATCAAAGTGGGAAAAGATACAGGCCATACATAAAACCAATCAAGGGCTCATATCCACAATATATAAATGATAGCTATAAATCAATACGAAAAAGAGATAACCCATTAGGAACGTGGAAAAAATACTTGAATAGGTGCTCAGAGGGGAAATACAAATAGCTATGAAACCTCACAAGTAACAGGAAAATGCAAATTCAAACCATAAAAAGATACCATTTCACACTCACCAACATGGCTAAAATTCCAGACGTAGGTGAGGATGTGTGTAGTTTCTTATTTTTTCTGTTCTAGAAAAATGAAGCACCACTGGAGTCATCTGTTTGCTAAAAGATAAGGCAGCTGTGAAACCATCTGGTTCTGTTGTCTTCTTCAAGGGTAAATCTGTAATTATCTTCCTGATAATTTTTGTCATTATTGGTCTTTTCAAGTTTTCTACTTCTTCATAGGTCAATTTTAGTAATTTGTTTTTTTCTTGCAGAACATCCATTTCCTCTAGGTTTTTGAATTTGTTGCCATAGAACTAGTGAAGCATTCTCTTTAATTCTTTTACCTAATTTCTTTTGTGTCTATAGATACGTCTCATTTCTTGTTCCTAATCTTGATATTTTTCACTCTCTTTATTCCCGATCAGGTTCATGAAGTGTTTATTATTGGTCTTCTGAAGGAATTGGCTTTTGAATTTCTTTTTTCTTTTTAGTTCATTATCATCAGTTTTTGTCTATATTATTTCTGTCCACTTGATTTTTTTTTGCAGCAGATTTTCCCAGTGCAATATGTCATTTGATTTCTTGACTGCTGCTTTCATGGGCATTGATTGTGGATCCAAGTAAGATGAGATTCTTGACAACTTCAAGAATCTCATTGTGTTACTTATTGGCTCAGTTGTGAGCATTTTTGTTTTCTCTATGTTAAAATGTAATTTATACTGAAGGCTGTAGTCTTTGATCTTCTTTCATAAGTGTTTCCAGCTCTCTTCACTTTCAGCAAGTAAATTTGTGTCATCTGCATATTGCAGTTTATTAATGAGCCTTCCTCCAATCCTGATGTCATATTCTTCTTCATATAGTCCAGCTTCTTGGATTATTTGCTTAGCATATAGATTGAATAAATATGGCCGAAGGATATAACCCTGACTCACACCTTTCCTGATTTTAAACCATACAGCATCCCCTTGTTCTTTTCATATGACTGCCCCTTGGTCTATGTACAGGTTCTGCATGAGCACAATTAAGTGTTCTGGAATTCCCATTCTTTGAAGTGTTATCCATAATTTGTTATGCTTCACACAGCCAAATACTTTTGCATAGTCAACATAGCACAGGTAAACATCTTTCTGGTAGTCTCTGCTTTCTACCAAGGTCCATCTGACATCAAGAATGATGATATCCCTCATTCCCCATCCTCTTCTGAAACCAGCTTGAATTTCCATCAGTTTTCTGCTGATGTACTGCTACAACGGTTTTTGAATTATCTTCAAAATTAATTTTACTTGTGTGTGATATTAATGATACCGTTTGATAATTTCCATATTCTGTTGGATCACCTTCCTTTGGAATGGGCACAAATATGGATCTCTTCTAGTCAGTTGGCCAGGTAGCTCTCTTCCAAATTTCTTGGCATAGACAGACTCCACACATCACCTTAATGTGTAGAAAATACTTTGATCTTAAGGATGGTAAGGACCAAATTACACTACAGACTGGAGCAGCTAGAGAAACTTCTCTTGCTCAACTCAAATGTGTCTCACTCAAATGTGACTTCAGGTGACCTGGTAAGTCAGAGTAGCAGGCCCAAATATGGTACATATTGCCTCTAAACTTCAAAGAAGCCCACAAAGGGATGTGCTTTTTGTTTGTTTGGTGGTAGGTAGCATAAGTGTTAGCAACTTAGCCCTCATTTTGGAGAGGACACCTATGTGCGAGATAACTAAATCTCAAGAAACTTCAGTGAAGTGGATGGCATTTGTACTTTGGCTCCCCACCTTCTCAAAACTATGTTATACTCTGCATGTCCTATCACCTTGATTCACCAATTTAGTGGATAAGCAAGATGCCTTGTTGGATGGGTAAGATGGCCAAGAAGTACCATTAAATTGTGGCACAGAGCTAGAGAATCCATGTAACCATAAGACAATAAATAAATGTGTATTGCTGGGTATTGTATCTCGTGTTTTGTGTTAGTTAAGCCAATGAAAAAGATTTCACTGGATCAATAGCTTCCTTGTGCCCCTTCCTTTTCAATAGTATCTCCTAAGATAGATGTAGTCACTATTCTAACTTTTATTATCTTTAATTAATTTTTCCTATTCTCCAAGCCTCATACACCAGAAGTGTATAAGCATTACAGTTACTCCATATCCTTGCCAAAACTTGGTATTTTGGGTTTTTCTTTTTAACTTTTTTAGCCATTCTAGTAGATGTAGTGCTATTCCATTGTGTGGTTTTTTGTTTTGTTTTGTTTTGTTGTACTTTAGGTGAAGGTTTACAAAGCAAACTAGTTTCTCATTAAACAATACATGCATTGTTTTGTGACGTTGGTTGCCAACACCGTGCCATGTCAACGCTGTCCCCTTCTTGACCTTAGGTTCCCTATTACCATCTTTCCTGTCCCCTTCAGCCTTCTCGTCCTTGCCCTGGGCTGGTGTGCCCATTTAGTCTTATTTTGTTTTATGGGCCAGCCTAATCTTTGGCCGAAGGGTGAAGCTTGGGAGTGACTTCATTCCTGAGCTACAAGTGTATCCAGGGGCCATACTCTCAGGGTTTTTCCAGTCTCTTGTCAGACCAGTAAGTCTGGTCTTTCTTTTTTTTTTTGAGTAAGAATTTTGTTCTACATTTTTCTCCAGCTCTGTCTGGGACCCTGTATTGTTATCCCTGTTAGAGCAGTCGGTGGTGGTAGCCTGGAACCATCTAGTTGTGCTGGGCTCAGTCTGGTGGAGGCTCTGATAGTTGTACTCCATTAGTCCTTTGGACTAATTTTTCCCTTGGGTCTTTGGTTTTCTTCATTCTGCCTTGCTCCAGACAGGGTGAGACCAGTGGAGTATCTTAGATGGCTGCTCACAAACTTTTAAGACCCCAGACACTACTCACCAAAGTAGAATGTAGAACATTTTCCTAATAAGCTACGTTATGCCAATTGAGCTAGATGTTCCCCACCATTGTGGTTTTAATTTGCATGTCCCTGATGACAAATGAGATTGAGCATCTTTTAATATACTTATTGGTCATTTGAATATTCTTTTGTAAATTGCATAAGTATTTTGTCTATTTAATCTATGGAATTGCCTTTCTTTTTCTTATTAATTTTTAAGAATTCTTCATATATTCTGGTTATGAGTCCTTTGTCAGTTATAAAAAAAATTTTTTTTATATGTATTACAAATTTTTCTCGCATATGGTGGCTTGCCTTTTTACTTTCTTACTTTGTCTTTGATGGCTTAATCAACTTTCGCATTTAAAAATTGCTACTTTAACATCGAAGAGGAAATAACCAAATCAATACCATTCACAGTAGCCCCCAAGAAGATAAAATACTTAGGAATAAATCTTACCAAAGATGTAAAAGACCTATACAAAGAAAACTACAAAGTACTACTACAAGAAACTAAAAAGGACTTACTTAAGTGGAAAAACATACCCTGCTCATGGATAGGAAGACTTAACATAGTAAAAATGTCTATTCTATCAAAAGCCGTCTATACATACAATGCACTTCCGATCCAAATTCCAGTGTCATTTTTTAATGTGATGGAGAAACAAATCACCAACTTCACATGGAAGGGAAAGAAGCCTCGGATAAGTAAAGCATTACTGAAAAGGAAGAAGAAAGTGGGAGGCCTCACCCTACCTGATTTCAGAACCTATTATACAGCCACAGTAGTCAAAACAGCCTGGTACTGGTACAACAACAGGCACATAGACCAATGGAACAGAATTGAGAACCCAGATATAAATCCATCCACATATGAGCAGCTGATATTTGACAAAGGCCCAGTGTCAGTTAATTGGGGAAAAGATAGTCTTTTTAACAAATGGTGCTGGCATAACTGGATATCCATTTGCAAAAAAATGAAACAGGACCCATACCTCACACCATGCACAAAAACTAACTCCAAGTGGGTCAAAGACCTAAACATAAAGACTAAAACGATAAAGATCATGGAAGAAAAAATAGGGACAACATTAGGAGCCCTAATACAAGGCACAAACAGAATACAAAACATTACCAAAAATGATGAAGAGAAACCAGATAACTGGGAGCTCCTGAAAATCAAACACCTATGCTCATCTAAAGCCTTCACCAAAAGAGTAAAAAGACCACCTACAGACTGGGAAAGAATTTTCAGCTATGACATCTCCGACCAGCGCCTGATCTCTAAAATCTATATGATTCTGTCAAAACTCAACCACAAAAAGACAAACAACCCAATCAAGAAGTGGGCAAAGGAGATGAACACACACTTCACTAAAGAAGATATTCAGGCAGCTAACAGATACATGAAAAAATGCTCTCAACCATTAGCCATTAGAGAAATGCAAATTAAAACTACAATGAGATTCCATCTCACTCCAACAAGGCTGGCATTAATCCAAAAAACACAAAACAATAAATGTTGGAGAGGCTGCGGAGAGATTGGAACTCTAATACACTGCTGGTGGGAATGTAAAATGGTACAACCACTTTGGAAATCTATCTGGCGTTATCTTAAAAAGTTAGAAATAGAACTACCATACAACCCAGAAATCCCACTCCTCGGAATATACCCTAGAGACATAAGAGCTTTCACACAAACAGATATATGCACACCCATGTTTATTGCAGCACTGTTTACAATAGCAAAAAGCTGGAAGCAACCAAGGTGTCCATCAATGGATGAATGGATAAATAAATTGTGGTATATTCACACAATGGAATACTACGCATCGATAAAGAACAGTGAAGAATCTGTGAAACATTTCATAACATGGAGGAACGTGGAAGGCATTATGCTGAGCGAAATTAGTCAGAGGCAAAAGGACAAATATTGTATAAGACCACTACTATAAGATCTTGAGAAATAGTATAAACTGTGAAGAACACATACTTTTGTGGTTACGAGGTGGGGAGGGAGGGAGGGTGGGAGAGGGTTTTTTAACTGATTAGTTAGTAGATAAGAACTGCTTTGGGTGAAGGGAAGGACAATACTCAATACATGGAAGGTCAGCTCAACTGGACTGGACCAAAAGCAGTTTCCGGGATAAACTGAATGCTTCAAAGGTCAGCGGAGCAAGGGCGGCGGTTTGGGGACCATGGTTTAAGGGGACTTCTAAGTCAATTGGCAAAATAATTCTATTTTGAAAACATTCTGCATCCCACTTTGAAGTGTGGCGTCTGGGGTCTTAAATGCTAACAAGCGGCCATCTAAGATGCATCAATTGGTCTCAACCCACCTGGAGCAAAGGAGAAAGAAGAACAGCAAGGTCGCACGATAACTATGAGCCCAAGAGACAGAAAGGGCCACATGAACCAGTGACTTACATCATCCTGAGACCAGAAGAACTAGTTGGTGCCCGGCCACAGCCAATGACTGCCCTGACAGGGAGCACAACAGAGAACCCCCGAGGGAGCAGGAGATCAGTGGGATGCAGACCCCAAATTCTCACAAACAGACCATACTTAATGGTCTGACTGAGACTAGAGGAATCCTGGCGGTCATGGTCCCCAAACCTTCTGTTGGCCCAGGACAGGAACCATTCCTGAAGACAACTCATCAGACATGGAAGGGACTGGACAGTGGGTAGGAGAGAGATGCTGATGAAGAGTGAGCTATTTATATCAGGTGGACACCTGAGACTGTGTTGGCATCTACTGTCTGGAGGGGGGATGGGAGGATAGAGAGAGTTGGAAGCTGGCAAAATTGTCACGAAAGGAGAGACTGGAAGGGCTGACTCATTAGGGGGAGAGCAAGTGGGAGTATGGAGTAAGGTGTATATAAACTTATATGTGACAGTCTGACTTGATTTGTAAACATTCACTTGAAGCTCAATAAAAGTTAAAAAAAATTGCTACTTTAAACTCATGGCAAAGAAAATAGTTTGAGAGAAAAGTTTTCAGTGTGAAAACCAGGAGCCTGAAAACCTCAATGCATAAATTTTATAAACAATACTCTTGAAATATTTTACAGGTTTAGAAGAAATTAAAAATGCCTTGAGTTGGGGAAGAATGGAGAAGTCAGATGTAAAGCAAAGAACTTGGACTTTAAGAAATTTAAGAGCTGGGTGATGTGCACCTCAATTCTAGTCCCCTCTATTTCTGTCTTAGTCATCTAGTGCTGCCGTAACAGAAATACCACAAGTGGATGGCTTCAACAAACAGAATTTTATTCTCTCACAGTCCAGTAGGCTTGAAGTCCAAATTCGGGGTGCTGGCTCCAGGGGAAGGCTTTCTTTCTCTGTCAGCTCTAGGGGAAGGTCCTTGTCATTAGTCTTCCCTTGGTCCAGGAGCATCTCAGCACAGGAACCTCAGGTCCAAAGGACACGCTCTGCTCTTGGCTCTGCTTTCGTGGTGGTATGAGCTCCCCATGTCTCTCTGCTCACTTCTCTCTTTTATATCTCAAAAGAGATTGGCGTAAGACACTACCTAATCTTGTAGACCTCATCAATATAACTGCTGCTAATCCATCTTATTATATCATAGTGATACTACATACAACATATAGGGAAATCACATCAGAAGATAAAATGGTAGAAAATCATACAATCATAGGAGGGAATCATGATCTAGGCAAGTTGACAGATATTTTTTGGGGGACACAATTCAATCCATGACACTTGCCATGGGTAGAAATGTAGGCATGGTAATGTGCACTAGGCAAATGGCATGAGACAGCCTCCTCAATTTCCTTAGATCCCACAATGTTGCAAAAGAATAGGTCAGCTTGAGCCAAGAACTTATGAAGGACATGGATGAGACTCAGAGAGATGTACAGTGCCAGCAAGTGCCAATATGAAACTGAGTTATCAGTGGAGACACCACTGAGCCATGATTGGCCAAGCAAATAGAGCAACAGTTCACTGAGTGTAGACTTCAAGGGCAGTCACCAAGAAGGTGCCCAGTGACCCCACAAAACCCATTGCTGTTGAGTCAATTCTGACTCATAGCTACCCTATAGGACAGAGTAGAACTGCCCCATAGGGTTTCCAAGGTTGTAATCTTTGTGGGGAAACCCTGGTGGTGTAGTGGTTAAGTGCTGTGGCTGCTAACCAAGAGGTCGGCAGTTTGAATCCGCCAGGTGCTTCTTGGAAACTCTATGGGACAGTTCTACTCTATCCTATAGAGTCACTAGGAGTCGGAATCAACTTGACAGCAGTGGCTTTAATCTTTATGGGAGCAGATCACCACATCCTTCTCCTGTGGAGTAGCTGGTGGGTTTGAACTGCTGACCTTTTGGTTAACAGCCAAGTGCTTAACCACTGCACTACCATGGCTCCTCATCCAATGACCAGAGAGACAGAAAAGGAAAACTGCTTCAGAAACCAAAGGTGCGAGAGACCTTATGAGAGCAGATTCAAGATTCTGTCCATTTACCAGGAGACCACATAGCTCTTTCATATACCCTGAAGACATACTAGAGAAGAGCGGGAGGAAGAGGAGAATATCTAAAGATCTGAGAATTTACTGGAAAGAGTTGTTTTGTTGTTTAAACCAAAAGAGATGAGGATTCTATTAGTTGGCAAGTTAAAGTCACCAACCAACCAGTGGGACTGGGGTTGTGAAGAAGATTTGATCAGTTATATAAAATAGAGAGACTATATTTTCTTGGCACATATGATTGTATAATCTTGTAAGCACACTACTGTTACAAGTGTAAATTATTTTTATGCTTTCTCACCTCTGGAGGGAGCTTCTTTCACATTTATTTTCGTTCTTGGGTATTAATTTAAATACAAGCAGACTCAATGTCCTTGTTAAAATAAAAATCTAGCAGAGTTAGAGGCTTTTATGTTTTCCATTGTGCCAATCAGCCGATGAGACGGTATTTATACTTACAGTATTTATATCATTTAGAAAATTAGAAATGCCAATTACTACATTACTAATAAGGCAATAAATCAAATAAATTATCAAGTAAGAAAGTTAATAAGGATTATAAGTTTATTTTGAAAGTAAATTTCCCAGGACATGATTCTTACAAACCAAAAAACCCAAACCCGTTGCTGTCGATTCGGACTTATAGCGACCCTATAGGACAGAGTAGAACTGCCCCATAGGGTTTCCAAGGGAAAAAAAAAAAAAAGGAGCGGCAGGAAATTCGAACTGCTTACCTTTTGGTTAGCAGCTGGGCCCTTAACCACTGTGCACCAGGGTTCTGTGATTCTTACATGACCCCTTTATTCAAATTATACTTCGAAAAGAACAGATTTATACAGAGAAAACTGTGAGAGCAGGAACTTGACAGTACTGCCTCGTTTGGTGGATCTCTCAAATTTTTCTGCACCTTTTGAAAAAAAAAATTTTTTTTTTTGACAGGGTGCAGTCTTACCACTTTTCTACCACTCATTTTAGTGGAAAATATCTGAGTTTTCCTTCTCTGACAGGTTTCCTCTTACCCAGGTACCGGCTTTCACAGGTTTTGTTGTACTACCAGAGAACAGAACAAGTTGAAGATAGGGATGGTCACTAAGACTTCATTTTGCACAGGAAAAAGAGATTGATATTTTTGTAAATGTTCTCAACTTAATGTCATATCAAATCAGATTCTTTGAACTCATTTTATAATGCAGAATGATATCTCTCCCTCTGTTGCAGCAGGGAAGAGGGGACATCTACATTTCTTTCATAGACATCTTTTTGTTAATTTTTAAGACCTGTATTTTAAGGCCAGGATTTGGAATTTCTTATTTCTTACTTAGGTAGCATTAAAAGCTAAATGCAGCCCCTTAGGTCTCAATTTAACTGGCTGAAATGAAGAAATAGATGAAAGAATTTTATTTGACAAGGAACGTATAGCACGGGTCTTCCATATTAAGCTTCTGCATTAGCAACTCCCTTCTCCCCTCCTCCATCTTTTTTTTTTTAACTCCCATTTTCCTAACCTGAAACATGCAAAAATTACCTGAATGTGGTATATCCATACAATGGATTACTACTCAGCAGCAGAAAGGAATGAACCACTGGAGGCATTGAGTTTATGTTAATGGTGGTGGAATATTTTGAAAAAGGATAGTGATAATGGTGGCACAACATAAAAAATTTAATCAATGTCATTGAATTGTAAATGTGGAAGTTGTGTTGGCAAATGTTTTGGTATGTATATTTTCACCACAATAAAAAAATTAGTGATATAAATAGGCAACTCATGAAAAAATAAAAAGGAATGAACCACTGATACATGGGACAATATAGATAAATCTCGAAAACATTGTGGTCAGTGGAAAAAGTTAGGCGCAAGAGTACAAGCTATATGATTCTGTAGATATGAAATTCTGGAAAAGCAAAAGCCATATGTACTGATAGAACCCAGATCAATAGTTGCTTAGAACTGGGGGTAGAGTGAAGGATTGACTGTAAAGGGGCCTAAAGGGAACTTTTTTGGGTGTGGCACATTTTAGGTACTCTATATACATTGTTGTTAGTCAGTAGATTCCAACTCATGGAAACCCCATGTGGGCAGAGTAGAACAGCTTCATAGGGTTTTCAAGATTGTAACCTTTCAGAAGCAGATCGACAGGCCTGTCTTCTGAGGGGTCCAGGTGGGTTTGAACTCCCAAACTTTTGGTTAGTAGTTGAGCACTTAACTGTTTGCACCACCCAGGGACTGGAAGATATCATAGCCTGATTTATATGCTGATGGGAATGATTCAATCGAGGGAGACAAACTGCTGATAGAGGAGATGGGGGGAATGGATGACAGTCCCAACCCAAAGTCCTCAAGTAGTTGAGAGAGAAGAAATCTAGCACCGAAGTCGAGAAATCTAGCACCGAAGTCGAGGAGGTTACGTTTGGAAGCAGAGACAGCCTGTCTATAGCATCTAAGGAAGAGTGCGTGAGCACAGATGCTTTATGGGAAAATATTGTGATGGAAGAGAAAAGGAACTCTTTCCTGTTTGCTTTTATTTTCTTTGTGGAATAGAAAGCAATGTTGTCAGTTGAGAGTGAAAAGGGAAAGAGATGTAGAAGGTTGTAGAAGGTGGAGAACAGTCATCCTGGATGGCAGACTGGGGTTCCCTTACCCCTGGGGCATGAAGCAGTTTTCCAAGAGCTCAGGCATGGATAGTTTTAAGAGAATCAGTTTTCACATACTCAATCTCCATATGTCCTTTTTCCTAAAATTGGTCTAGCTGAGAACACCACCTGACCTTCCTCAATTTCCCTTTTCCCCTTTACAACAGAAACCATACCTCTCACCCACCTCAAATCTTGCCATAGTTGGCAGTATAACATGGTGATTGTGATTCCTGACTCTGAAGCCTGACTACCTTGAGTTGAATTCCAGCTCTGCTACTTACCAGCTCTTATAGATTAAACTGTGTCCGTCAGAAACGTATGTTGTAATTCCTAGCCTCTATGCCTGTGGTTATAATCCTGTTTGGGAATGGGTTGTCTTTGTTATATTAATGAGACAGGATTAGTATAGGGTGTATTTTAAGTCAATCTCTTACTTAAAAGAGATTAAACAAGCAAGGAAGAGAAGCAGAGATGGGGAAGATGGATGCCAAGCCACTTGGAGATCTCCAAGGAACCAGGAAAAAAGCTGAAGAGACAAGGACCTTCCTCCAGAACTGATAAAGAAAGAAAATCTTCCCTTAGAGCCGGTGCCTTGAATTTGGACTTCTAGCCTCCTAAACTGTGAGAAAATTAATTTTTGTTTGTTAAAGTCACTCACTTGTGGTATTTCTGTTATAGCAGCACTAGATAACTAAGACACCAGCTGTGATAGCCAGTCTCAATGATCCTTGACTCCTGGTATTCATACCGTACCACATTAAATCAGGAACTAGAATATCTAAAACAATTTTGAAAAAGAAGAATAAAGTGGAGGAATAACTCTACCCGATTTCGAGACTTATATAGCCATAGTAATCAAACAGGGCAGTGATGGTTCAGTGATAGAATTCTCACCTTCATGCAGGAGACTCAGGTTCGATTCTCAGCCAATGCACCTCTGCAGAGTGATGGATCCCTTTTGTGTGGACTTTCCTGCCGTAGCGTTGGGGCTATCACCCAAACTATTGGGTGGGACTATGTAGCTAGGGTAATTGTGGCCCACCAAAGGGATTGATCAGTTTTGCCATCCTTCTGGGTTTGAGGTGAACCATCCTAGAAACAGGAGAGAAAAGATCCCACTACCACCAAGGAAGAACGGCCAGGAGCAGTATGTCCTTTGGGCCTGGGACCCTGCACTGAGAAGCTCCTGCAACCAGGAGACAGAGAGAGAGAGAGCTGTAACAGTGAAGGCAGCGAGAAGTGGTGGTAGAGACTCAGCAGCAGGAGACGGCATGGCGGGCTTCTCAGCTCACAAAGAGAGAAAGCTGAGTGCCTTTGGGTAGAGGTAGAGAGCCAGGGAGAGGTGTGTCTGCAAACGGGACTGGGAAGAGTCTGTCTTGATGGAAGAACTGTATCCTAAGTGGTCCTGAGCCTAGATTGTAACCTGTTATTTCCCTAATAAACCCCACAATTGTTAAGTATTGTCTGTGAGTTCTGTGTGGCCATTGCAGTGAATTATTGAACCCAGCACAGAAGTAGAGTGTTGTGACAAGGACAGTTGGTGTCAGAATTGGTAAAGATGGCAGAGAGAGGAGACATGTCTGACCTCTAGGTCATGGGGATCAGCCTTGGGCTGTTGATTTTGATTCTCTTTCCTCCTTGTGAAGTTAGAGGAAGTCAGATACTGCCCCCAAATCATTTATACAACCTCAAATGCAGCCACCACCTCTCCCTCAGTGGAGGCTTGTGTGTTGCTATGATGCTGAACAGATGAGAGCCAACGACAATAATAATCAAAACTGTGTGGTATTGGTGAAGGGACATAGATCAAGGGAAAAGATTACAGAACCAAGAAATAGCCCCACAGAAGCATAGCCAATTAGTTTTTTACAAAGATGAAAAGCAATTCAATGGAAGAAGGACAGTCTTTCCAACAAATGGAGATGGAACAACTGGACACCCATAGGTCAAAAACAACAGCAACAAAAAAGAACCAGAACCTAAACCTCACACCTTATACAAATGTTAACTAGAAATGGATCATAGATTTATGTATAAAACTTTTAGGAGAAAATCTTCAGCACCTGGTGAGAAGTTCTTAGACTTGATGCCAAAAGCATGATTCATTAAAAAAAAAAAAAAAATCTATAAATTGGTCTTCATCAAAATTAAAAACTTCTCCTCTGTGAAGGGCTCTGTTGAGAGGATAAAAAAAAAGGCAAGCTACAGACTGAGAGAAAATATTTGCAAACCACTTATCCAACAAAGAATTGTTGTTGTCTGTAATCTAGAATGTAGAAAGAATTGTCAAAACTCAACAGTAAAAAAAAAAATCAGAAAATGGGAAAAAACATGAAGAGACCTTTCACCTAAAAGGATATACAGATGACAAATTAGCACATGAAAAGGTGTTCAGCGTCATTAGTCATTAGGAAAATGCAAATTAAGTGCATACATCTATTGAACAGCTAAAATAAAAAACTGTGACAGTACCAAATACTGGTGAGGATGCAGTGAAACGAAACCTCTCATACATGCCTAGTGAGAATATAGAATGATAAGCCACCTTAGACAATAGTTTGGAAGTTTTTTTTAAAAAACCAGACATACACTTACCCTACGACCACCATTCACACTCCTGGGCATTTATCCCAGAAAAATGAAAACTTATGTCCACACAAACACATGTACACGATGGTTCCTAGTAGCTTTATTTTTAATAGTCAAAATCTGGAAACAACAAAATGTCCCTCAATAGGTCAAAGGTTAAACAAACTGTAATATGCCATACTGTGGAATACTTCTCAGCAATAAAATGGAATGAATTATTGACACACACAACAACTTGGATGGATGTGAAGGGCATTATATTGAGTGAAAAAAGCCAATCTCTAAATGTCACATTATTCTATTTATATAACATTGTCAAAATGACAAAGCTATAGAAACGGAAAATGGTTTGGGGTTGTCAGAGTTGGCGATTGGAAGGTATGTGACTTCAAAGGGTATCACGAGGGAGATCTTTGTGGTGAAGGAATAATTCTGTATCTTGATTGCAGAGGTGGTTATTCAAATCTACACATGATAAAGTGACATCAAACTTTATACACACATTCTACCAATGTCAGTTTCCTAGTTTTGATATCAAAATATAATTATGTAAGATGTAACTATTGGGAGAGACTGGGTGAAGGATACAGGGGACCTCTCTGTACTAACTTTGCAATTTCCTGTGACTCTATAATGATTTCAAAATAAAAAGTTGAAAATAAAAAAGAAATGCAAAACAAAAATGTGGTGCAAAAGAAATGCAAAAACAAAATTCTCTGGCCAGTAAAAATTTCTGGAGCAAGAACCAAACAAGTAGCCTCCTTTATTTAGGTCACTGTCGTAGGACTTCTGTCTCCCCCATCTTATACCTGTTTCTGTCATGAACAAGCATGATTAGGAATGCAGTATTTTGGCCCACATTGGAACATTCGGAATTCAGATATGTTGTATGTTGTAGACCGTGGCCAGAGAAATGGTAATTTCTTGTCTTCTGCTCCCTGCTTACTATTGAAGAATGCATTGCTCCGCAGGGAATGTCCCTGAGAACAAAGCAAAGAGAATGTAGCTAACAAACACAGCAGATAAAAGCACTTTATTTCATTCAAAAACAAACTCATGGTAAGACTCCATAGCTTCTCCATTTAGCATTAAACTTCAGAAATGAGTTGTCATTATCATTGGGTCCATATTAACCTATTTGAATTGAAAGATGAAGTATTTGACAAAGAGGAATGACTGTGCTAACAAATTTATATGGAAGATACTTTCCATACATTGAACAAGCTAAATATGTAGCTCCGAGATCTTGATAAGAAATATATATTTAAAATGTTGTCCTTAGTTGCCATGGAGTCAATTCTGACTCATGGCGACCCGGTCTGAACAAAGTAGAACTGCTCCATAGGGTTTTCAAGGCTGTGACCTTTTGGAAGTAGATTGCCAGGCCGGTCTTCTGAGTGGGTTCGAACTGCCAGCCTTTCTGCTAGTAGTCAAGCACGTAACCATTTGTGACACCCAGGACTCCTTTATTTTTTAAACACGGATGCAAAATATAAGATATACGAATATACAATGCATATAAGTTATGTATTTAAAATATTAAAAATACATATAAAAGCATTTTTTCAATACAACCCAATGTAAAAATGGGCAAACTATTTAAATACATATTTCACCAAAGAAGATATACAAATGGCTAATAAGCACATGAGATGTTCAGCATCATTAACCGCCAGAAAAATGCAAATTAAAACCGCAATGAGATACCATCCCACACCCACTAGAATGAGTAAAATAAAAAGGTAAGCAATAGCAAATGTTGGCCAGGATGTGAAGAAACAGGAAACCTCAGATATTGGGAATGTTAAACAGTACAAAAACTTTGGAAAACAGTTTGTCAGTTTCTTAAAAATTTAAATATAAATTTACCACAAAACCTAGCAATTCCACAGCTAGGTACCTACCCATGAGAAATGAAAACCTATGTCCTCCAAAGACTTGTGTGTTTCACTGCATGCGTACAAGCAGAATGGGGTGAAGGTAAGTGTGAGACATCTAAGAGCCAGAAGACAAGGAGCATCTTTAGAGTCCACAAAGGAGGGTAAAAGGGGAAGCTAATGCTTCTTTTAAAGATTCTTCCTCTCCCTTTGCCACTTCCCACTGTTGCAGGGGAAAAAAATCATAAAGTTTAGTAAAGCAAGAAGAAAGTTTTATTCAGCATATATTCAAAAAGAGAAAAGCGGGAAGCAGACAAGCATGCTGCCACACCCATGTCTGCCCAAGTCCGAGGAAAGACTACAGATTAAGCAAGAATGGGAAAACAGACAAGCCTGCTGCCACACACGTCTGCCCAAGCTCAGAGAACATTATAGAATAGGCAAGAATGGGAAAACGGACAAGCCTGCTGCCACACACATGTCTGCCCGAGCTCAGAGAATATTATAGAATAGGCAAGAATGGGAAAACGGACAAGCCTGCTGCCACACACATGTCTGCCCGAGCTCAGAGAATGTTATGGAATAGGCAAGAATGGGAAAACGGACAAGCATGCTGCCACAGCCATGTCTGCCCCAGTCCGAGGAAAGACTACAGAATAAGCAAGAATGGGAAAACAGACAAGCCTGCTGCCACACACATGCCTGCCCGAGCTCAGAGAATATTATAGAATAAGCAAGAATGGGAAAACGGACAAGCATGCTGCCACAGCCAAGTCTGCCCGAGTCCAAGGAACCTTACAGAGTCATCAGTACATATTAACATTACAAAATGGGCAAAACCACTGAAAGCTTCACCTTTTCACAGATTGGCTAGAAACTGTGATCTTACATTTTGAATTGTCTCTCTCAACAATCATTGATACAGGTTTCAGTAATGGCAGTCGGAGGGTCTTCACTGGTCCAACAACTTTCTATTCACTAAATGTTAACAGAAAGAGTGGAAAGTCTTTTGTGTTCTGGCTTATGTGACAGGTTCCCTAAAAGATATTTTCCAAGATTATTTTAGCTATTGTCTTTATACCTCAGTTGATGTGTCCTTGCGAGTCCTTGCAAGCCCAACCCCAGCTGGGTCACATTCTCTATGCTCAAGGACAGGTAATAATGACTCCAACATTATTTCTTAAATCACCACTCCAATCCATGGCTAACTTAGTGCTTAGGCACACCAGGAGGACCCAAGTTCCTACCAAACATCTGAGGAAGGTAGTGAAGGACGCGGTCCCCCAATTTCAGTAATATCCCTGTGTCCTAATTTTCAATGAGAAGTTTGGGAAAGGATTCACACCATCAGTAGGATCCTTTCTGATGGTCACAAACAACCAACTAATTCACATTTTCCAGGACATAGGTGAGGAAAGACAATTTGAAACAAATAATTCCTCCATCCAATATCACTTGGCCCCTTAGTTCCACCCAGTTTCCCAGAGAAATTTTTACATGATAATTTCTATAAAATGAAGCCAAAGGTACAAGTCTATCTCCTTCCTTCCACTGTGAGGGATTGTTGGTAAGTGAAGGTACATCCAGGTGGGAAGAGGAGGTGAAAAGGGAGAGGAGGAAAGCATTGGTCACTGGATAATTCACAATCCATAAAGTGGAGGGATGGCCAAATTCTCCCCAACCTGGATGGCTTCCATAGAATCTTCTGAAAGATTCTACAACTCTGAAAACTAACTTCAGATTCAGCAGACCCAGATTTGATGTGAACTGAGCCTGGACGACCAGGAGTGGACAGAAATGGTAGGAGTGGAGGTGGGTAGATTCAGCAGAGGGAATGGGAGGGAGGAGAGGGTAAGAGAGGTATCTCTGAGGAATGAAGAAGAGTTGTCTCAGCACAGTAGCTTCCCGAGGCAGTTGGCTCTGTCTCCCAGGTCCCCTCTTTGTTTACTTTCTCTCTTCTACCTACACATTGCTTCATAGTTATCAGGAAGGTGATTTGCTGGAGGACAAGGGGGTAAGTGTAGCTAGGGCTGCGTTTGGGCAAGCCCCCCGCCACACCCAAGCATTCATCCTGCCTATATCTTTCACCTGCCAGGCCCCCATTGGAGAGGTCACTTGGAGTGGTGGTGCTAGCTTTAAAGCTGGGGAAGGAACAAGAACTAGAGTTGCCCAGGCCACTTGCCATCTCACTGTCTTTCCTCGAGATATTCAGTATAAATAGAGTCATGTGGTTTTCTATATAGTCTTTAGTGCCTGGCTTCTTTAACTTAGCATAATGTTTCTGAAGTTTATCCATGTTGTAGCATGCATGGTTGTTCATTTCTTTTTATTCTTCAATAATATTTCATTGTATGACTATACCACATTTGTTTATCCATTCACCTGTTGAAGGACATTTGGATTGTTTCCAATTTTGGCTGTTATGAGTTCCACTGCTATCAACGTTTGTGTACACGTCATTGTCCAGTTTTCACATGCATATGAGGCGGTTGAAAATACCATGGCCTCGGTCAGGTGCACCTTAGTCCTCAAAGTGATGTCTTTGCTTTTTAACATTTTAAAGAAGTCTTTTGCAGCAGATTTGCCCAATGCAACATGTCGTTTGATTTCTTGACTCCTGTAAAGATTACAGCCTAGGAAACCTTATGGGGCAGCTCTACTCTGGGTCAGAATTGACTTGACAACACACAACAGCAACAGGGATAAAGTTTAGCTGGGAGAGAAAAAAAGCTATTAGCTGTGTACTGAACCAGAAAAATATGGATATGAAGCATTCATTTGTCAGACTTTGTGAGTTACATCAGGGGCACATCTGTGTGTCTGCAGTCAGTGTGTGCAATTGTGTCTGTGAGTGAGAGGACACTTTCAAACTTTCAATGAGAAGAATAACGATTCTTGACCCATCTGCCCTGCATTGAATGCCAAGGAAAAAAAGAAGAATAAAAAAAAAAAATGCTGAATTTCAAGGAAGAGCCAGCTAAAGGGGAGAGGTAACGGGTGAGCCAGCATCACTTTCTGACTGCCTTCACCACCTACCCCTATGGCCAGCCCTGCACCTACGCAATCTTGACAGTACTATGGCATTAGTATTATTGCCCGTGTTTGACAGATAAGAAAACTGAGGTTCAGAGAAGTTCGAAGTAACTTGCCCCAAGGTCATGCTGCCTTGGAGTAAGGAAAGAAAGGACTTCTACGTGCCCCGAAGTGTTATTATTCTTCAGCGTTGCATGTTTGTTTGGCCTCTCAGTTTTCGTAAACTTTGAGTTAAGAATGAGAGAGTGCAAGGCATGTGACAGCTAGTAAACATGTGGGAGCGTGTACTGCACGTGGCAGTGTATGAGGGACGTCGCACTTGAGCAGAGACCCGGTAGCATGCAAGCGAGCCGGCTTAAACGTGCTCAAACACAAAGGTGCGACGGTAGCGGCGCGCCTGAACACACAGGCCAGCCGAAGCAGAGGGCGGTGCGCACGGCCGCAGAGTCTTTGCGTATGCGCGGGACGAACAGCCCCTTGAGAGGTCTTCCCGCCTTTAGGGGGCGCCAAGCAAGTCTGGCCAGCACCGGTACCCGGCAGCGCGTTCATTTTGTATCCAACAGTGCTCGGGATTTCAAGATCCGGTGGAAAGCTACTTCTTCAGGTTAGAGGTTCCGGATTCCTGGGAGTAGGGAAGCAGGGGCGGCAGGGTGGGTGACCAGAGGCGAGAAATTTGCCAGCTCCGGAAAAAGAAACTTCCTCTCTTTCTGCTCCTTGAGGTAACGCGAGAACGGACGAGGTCTGGCTTCGGGAGGTGTCCCGGCTCCGGAGCGGGGTTGGAGACGCTGCTGCTCAGCGCTGTCAGGGTCCGCTGCCCCCTCCCTCCGCTTTTCCTGGTCTGCGTCCCGCCCCCCAGGCGCCAGCTTCCTACCTGGACCTCACCTTAGGGACCCAGGTCCTTCTCCCTTTTGGTACCGTTTTTCCCCGCCTCACTCACGGCCTTCCCCGCAGGTGAGGCTTCCATGGAGCGGCTCCTGGCCCAGCTGTGCGGCACCAGCTCTGCGCAGCCGCTCCCGCTGTGGGAGGGGGACACCACGGGCCACTGCTTCACCCAGTTGGTGCTCAGCGCCCTGCCCCACGCGCTCCTCGCCGTGTTCAGCGCCTGTCACCTGAGCACCCCGAGGTGGGTAGAGAAGAGCGCAGATGAGTCCAGATGTGCCCTTAGGCCCCACCCGCAACCCACATCTCCCTTGCAGTGTCAAGGGATGTCTCTTGAGTAGATCAAAAATAAAATAATACCTGGGTTTTGCCGCTTACCAGGTGTGTGGCTATTCTTGGGCAAACTACCTATCATCTCTGAGCCTCATATAATTGTTGAGAGGTTTATATCAGATAATGCCTTATAGCTGCTAACCAAAGAGTCAGCAGTTCGAATCCACCAGGTGCTCCTTGGAAACTATATGGGGCAGTTCTACTCTGTCCTATAGGGTCGCTATGAGTCGGAATCGACTTGACGGCACTGGGTTTTTTGGAATGCCTTTAAGCATATAGCCCAGTGCCTGGCACATTTTTTAAAGGCCCTCTGCAGAGTAGAAATCATCAGGATTGTTAATTTTCAGATGCCCAAAAACTGTCATGAGTTGGAAGCAAAATTGGGTGAAAAATGTTTTTAACCAAAAAATGATGACTTGTGTTCAGGTGGTAGTTTCAGTTTCTCACCACTTCCATCCATGAAACCTCAGTGTTTGTTGTTGGGCTAAGAAAAGCATATGTGGACTCAACTGGAGAGGAAGCAGTAGGTAGAAGAAAGAGAAGAGCGCATCAAAACCTTAAGCCTTCGCTAGTTTAGGGTTATAAGGTGTGGGTGCTCAACTCACCTTGATTTTGTATTTAGTTACTATATGGCTAGAAATGGCTAAAGTTAGTCTCACTCTAGCTGCTGAAAAGGCAGGAGGGCAATCTAGTCTCTGCCTTTGGGGGTTCCTACTCTGATGAGGGGTAAGTGTTCCTATAAAGAGGAATTATGGGCTGATAAATCCCTTCCTAGGGCAGGAAAAGCTGTGGATCTTCTTGGTCTGGGAAGAATCTTGATTTGTTTTTTACTCAGAATGAGACCCAGAGGGTCGCTATGAGTCGGAATCGACTCGACGGCACTGGGTTTGGTTTGTTTTTTTTTTTCCAGAATGAGACAGAAGTTCAGAGAGGGTTAGTCAGTTAGCACAGACATCCACAGCCTGCTCGGGGGAGAATCTATTAAAAATTGATGCAGTCCTTTGGGAACTTGTAGTCTCATAAGAAGGCAAGAGAGACCAATATGTAATACATAGATATTGCGTATCTCACTTCACTTATCAGGCTTTCGTGTGCCTCTGAAAAGAGAGAGACTCAGAATCACAGACAAGAAAGGAACTCAAAGGGCTTTGGACCCAAACTCCTCACTGTACTGATGGGGGAAATGAGATGTAGAGAGGGAAGGAGACCTGCCCAGGGTCATGCAGTGGGTTCGTGACCAAGCTGGGGCCAGTGTTCTTGCCCCCAGCAGGCGCAGTGTTTCTTTTTTCTGCCCCCACATTTCAGGAAATACAGTTATTCAATCCCTCCATATAACTGTCATCAGCTTGACTATTAAGGAAACCCAAAGCGTTTTAGTTTGCAACTGAACTTTGTCAGTAACCCAGCCTTGCCAACAAAGAGCACAACAGACCTTCAAGGCAGTCTGATTTTCACTGCTGCAGATGTTTTCCTGCACGTGATTCTTAATGCAGACAAATCACTCTTTTATTTATTTATTATTATTTTGCATGCCCAGATGTAGACTAAACTAAAGAAAAGGTTTGTCTTCAGCTAAAGAGGTCACAAAGATGACCCATACCATCCCCTACCATCATTGTAGAGAGAGGGTAGTCAATATTCTAAGGCCTCATAAAATTTAGGTTATAGTATTACATAGAAGCTGTATGTTAAGTCAAGTTTTTATCCATCTAATAGGAGTCCTGGTGGCACAGTGGTTAAGAGCTCAGGCTGCTAACCAAAAGGTCAGCAGTTCAAATCCACCAGCTGCTCCTTAGAACCCTATGGGGAAGTTCTCCCCTGTTCTGTAGGGTCGCTATGAGTCAGAATTGACTTGACAGCAACGGGTTTTGGTAATAGTGTTTCAGGTAAATTTAAGGGTTATCTTAGGTGGATACTTTTGTGAAAATCATCATCCACTAATGGTTATCTGTATGAAAATTTAGGATTTTTTTTTTCTTTCAAATTAGAGTCTTCATGTTGGGTACAGCCTTAACTCAAAAATTTTAGTGCTTGTGGGGAAAGAATGAATCAGAAATGGTGTGGGTTGATTAGAAAATGTGTTAGATTAACCCCAGAAGACTTCTGGGAGAAAAGGCCTGGGTTACAGGGTCATGTGGGGTAGGGATAAGGTGTGCAAGGCAGGAAAGGGAGTTGATTCCCTCTAGGTAAATGAGCTATTGGAGGTGAGGAGTATACCTGGGCCCTAAGTCAGCCATGATGTACTTCCTTTTCTCTCTTCTCCTTTGTCACCAGGAACCCAGATTACATTCTACCCTGCAGCCCAGGCTGGCGCCTCCGACTCACAGCTTCCTTCCTGCTCTCCATCTTCCCTTTGCTAGACCTCCTTCCAGCTGCCCTGCCACCAGGGGCAGGCCCAGGGCCCATAGAGCTAGAGGTGCTGGCAGCGGGCGTGGCAGCTGTGGCCTGGATCAGCCACAGCTTTGCCCTGTGGGCATTGGCCCGTTCCCCTCACGGCCGCTCCCGGGGGCCCTTGGCCTTGGCTCTGGTTGCCTTCCTGCCAGCTCCAGCCCTGGTGTTAACCCTGCTATGGCACTGCCAGCAAGGCACACTTCGTCCCCCACTTCTTCCAGGGCCCCTCGCCCGCCTATGCCTTCTCATCCTGCAGCTGGCTGTACTCTTGGCCTATGGACTAGGCTGGGCAGCCCCTGGAGGACAGCGGGAACACTGGCCCCAGGAGCTGCTCCTGCCCGAAGAGCAGGAACCTGAGGTGGCTGAAGATGGGGAAAGTTGGCTCTCACGCTTTTCCTATGCCTGGCTGGCACCCCTGATGGCCCGTGGGGCACGTGGAGAGCTCCGGCAGCCCCAGGACATTTGCCACCTCCCCCACAGATTGCATCCAAGCTACCTGGCCCGTATCTTCCAAGCACACTGGCAGGAAGGGGTACAGCTGTGGAGAGCCCTGTATGGGGCCTTTGGACGGTGCTACCTGGCACTTGGACTGCTGAAGCTGGTGGGCACCATGCTGGGTTTTTCAGGTCCTCTGCTCTTATCCCTACTGGTGGGCTTCTTGGAGGAGAGGCAGGAACCTCTAAGCCAGGGCCTGCTCTACACCCTGGGGCTATCCAGCGGGGCTGTGCTGGGTGCTGTGCTGCAGAACCAGTATGGGTATGAGGTACGGAAGGTGACACTTCAGGCACGAGGGGCTGTGCTGGGCATCCTGTACCGAAAGACTTTACAATTGGGGCCCAGCCGCCTTCCTGCTGGGGAAGCCCTGAACTTACTAGGCACAGACTCTGAGCGGCTGCTCAACTTTGCCGGAAGCTTCCATGAAGCCTGGGGCCTACCATTGCAGCTGGGCATCACCCTCTACCTGCTGTACCACCAAGTGGGCGTTGCCTTCGTGGGTGGTCTGGTCCTGGCACTGCTGCTGGTACCTGTCAACAAGGTGATCGCCACACGCATCATGGCCAGCAACCAGACAATGCTACAGCATAAGGATGTTCGAGTCAAGGTGAGAGGGTGCTGAGGGCTCCACAGCAATCTGAAGACCCCACCCAGCATTCGAGTCCCCATGGTCTTCCCACACACACTGCCTGAGGGAGTGAGCACAATGTAGAAGTAAAGTGCTCAGATCTGGGTTCAAATCCTGGCCCTACCACTTACTAGTTTAATCACCTCAGACAAATCATTAACCTTTCCAGGCCTCCATTTCCTCATCTGTAAAGTGAGTATAATAATAGCTTGCCTCATAGGGTTGTTGTGAGGGTCACATGAGATAATGCTTAGCACACTGCCTGTCACAAATTAAGTGCTAAATAAATGTGGTCCCTTAGCAGTTCTAACAGTTCTACAGTTAGCTCATGTGGACCAAAGCAGCAACCCTAGGAGGTTTTTACTGACAGAGCCAGGACCCAAGGTTCCCACCTCTTTGTCTAAGGCGCTGACCACCCCATGACTGTGTGTGAAGAACCTAGGGGAACCCAGCTACTTCTTAGAGGTGGGCTTTTGTGAAGGGAGTAGGTTACTTTCCTGCCTGGGCCAACTCTAGATGTTGAGGGTCTGGCTGAATGAGTTCTGGGTTCTGTAGTGATGTGGGTATTTGCAGTGAGGATGGCAGTCCTGAGGATCTATTCAGCACAGTTATCAACCTCTTACTGGAACAGCTTGGAGTGGTAAATGGGGGGGGGGGAGGGTGTCCCCCTGACCAACCTGTCCCCAAGTGGAGCATCCAAAAAACCAAACCCAACCCAGTGTCGTCGAGTCGATTCCGATTCATAGCGACCCCATAGGATAGAGTAGAACTGCACCATAGAGTTTCCAAGGAGCGCCTGGTGGATTTGAACTGCTGACCCTTTGGTTAGCAGCCGTAGCACTTAATCACTACGCCACCGGGGTTTCCAAATGGAACATACAGTGGGGAAATTAAAGAGGGACTGAGAGGGGATGTAACTCGGGTTGAGAAGAAAGGCTTGAGGGACAGAATTTCCAGAAAGCACTGAAGCAAGAGAAGAAAAATAAGGCTAGGGGAATACAGAGTATCTGGAAGCTTAGAGTAGTCGACATTCTCTGCCAGAAGCCTGGGAAGACTTGACAAAGTAGAAGACATCTGAGCAATATCTCTCCTTCACACTGCTCCTTGTCCCCTGTCCCTAGCTTATGACGGAGCTGCTGAGTGGCATTCGGGTCATCAAGTTCTGTGGGTGGGAGCAGGCACTGGGGACTCGAGTAGAGGCCTGCCGGGCTCGAGAGTTGGGGCGACTACGGGTCATCAAATACCTGGACGCGGCCTGCGTGTACCTGTGGGCTGCCCTGCCGGTTGTCATCTCCATCGTCATCTTCATCACCTATGTCCTCATGGGGCACCAGCTCACTGCCACCAAGGTGAGGACTGGGTTGTGGGGGAGGGGAGAGTCTATGTAAGCCGTGGGAGGGAGGCAGCAGTGAGGAGACTGCAGTGGAGTGGAGAGGTAGGCTCAGGTCCTACTGCGCTGGCTGGGAAAGAGAGCAGGAGGACCCCTGACTGCCTCATGCTTTTCCAACTAAAAGGAAATTCTCTAACGGGAGCTTTTTCTGGGAACTTGAATATATAACCTTCCCTCTGTGAAGGAAGGAGCCCTGGTGGCACAGTGGTTAAAGTGCTCAGTTGCTAACCAACAGGTTGGTGGTTCAAGAAAGATATGGCAGTCTGCTTCCCTAAAGATTTATAGCCTCGGAAACCCTTTGGGGCAGTTCTGTCTGTCCTGTAGGGTTGCTATGAGTCAGAATTGACTTGACAGCAGTGGGTTTGGTTTTGTTTTTTTCTGTGAAGGAATTTCTCTTCCCTAACTTCCAGTCAGGCCCCAGTTTGGGGTTAGGTCTCCTTATCTTCATTCTGATGGCTTTGGAAAAGAATCTATGATCCAGTGCTGGGTCTAGCCAGAGCCAGATAATGTTGCTGCTTAGAAATTCTGAGGAGGCCTCAAAATGAGCTAGGCCTGTGCTCTTATCGAGACGCAACCTGGATTCCTGGAGGAACAGATCTGCAATTTCTAGGATTCTTGGAGTGGCCACCTCTGCCACCTCCAGGCCAAGGACTGACCAGCCATCCCATCAGTTCTGTTGCTGCCCTGTTCATCCCTCTGCAGATGTGTCCATGGGGACATTCATAGAGCAGGCTTTCAGATAGCTCCCTGCCCTGGGCTCTGGGTGATGCCCACACCGCCCCCTTGTACCTCCTTAGGTGTTCACGGCTCTGGCACTGGTGCGCATGCTCATTCTTCCCCTCAACAATTTCCCTTGGGTGATCAATGGGCTCCTGGAGGCCAGAGTGTCCTTGGATCGAATTCAGCGTTTCCTCGACCTTCCAAACCACAACCCTCAGGCTTATTACAACCCAGGTAATGGGAAGCTAGAGGGCTGGACCTGGCACGGAATGAGGAGGGAACTTTAGCCACTTGGGCACTATATATAGATGCTGCCAAGATGAGCCAGAGGCAGCAGAATCCAGACAGAGCAGGTGGCCAGTTCCTGGGGGAGGTCTCTCAGACTAAGACCAAGGCTAAATTAACTCTGAGCAGGTAGATATGAGGCAGGTGAGGCAACGACATGCCCAAACAGGTAGGTAGTGGGTTAAGAGCTCAAGTTGAATGGCCTCTTCTCCGTTCAGACCCCCCCACGAAGCCATCTACAGTACTGGAGCTGCATGGAGCCCTGTTCTCCTGGGACCCAGTTGGAACCAGCCAGGAGACCATCATCAGTCACCTCGAAGTGAAGAAGGTTCGTTGGTCAGAATACCCTGGGAGATTCCCCAGACTAACGGGGGAGATGGGGACTCGGTGACAGATAAACAAGGACTGAACCAATCATAGCTGATGGCCCCGCAGCTCTAATGGTTGTCAGAGGCACCGGAGGGGTTGTGATGGGCAGGCTGCAATCTCAAAGATGATTCCTCACCTCTGAGTCTCCTTCATCCACACAGCTTTTTCAGAGCAGTCGCATCTCTCCCTGGCCTTTAGCCATCCACCCAGAACAGACCCCAGGGCTTCTCCAGCATTGCCCCAGCAGTTCCTTTTAAAAAAGATTTTGCAAGTGGGCGAGATCATCCCGTATAGCCTGGTGAAGAGGAATCACGCCCTGTGACTCACACCTCAGCATAGTCAAAGAAGAACCTGAAAGAAAGCATTCCTGGCAGGCAGGCGGCTCCTGTGCACCCCCAGTCCTGAGTTTTCACTCTCCCCTGACCTTTGGCCAACCCTTGCCTGACAGCTCAACCCAGCTTTCTCCAGTGGCAGCTGAACTGCCTCCACCACATTTGGCTCACATTTCTGGCTTGGGCAGTATGTTTTGTTTTTCCTCTTAGTTCAGGCAAGACAAGGCTGGAATTTTTCAAAAGGAATTTTACTAATGTGTTAGTTGGGGCTTTTTTTGGATATAAGCCATAGAAACCCACTGGAGCTAGCTTAAGCAAACAAGAATTTATAATAAGGATATAGAAATGAGTTTTTGAAGCCAAAGGCCAGAGTGCAGACAGATCTCAGAAACGGCCCAGAACCAGGCCTCAACTCGCACAGCTCTCTCTCTGCCCTCTGTCTGCTTCTCTCCCTGCATTTGCCTCATTCTCTTCTCTCTGTGGGCTCACTCTCCACCGAGCAGAAGACGTGACTGCAGGGAGCCCTCCCACTTACAGGCCGCAGCCAACAGGAGAGAAACTGCCTCCTGGGCTTAATCCCAAATTCCCAGGGAAGGGTCTCACATTGGTTTGGTGCCCACTCATAGAAGGAGCCCTGGTGGCGAAATGGCTAGGCGCTCAGGCTGCTAACCAGAAGGTCGGCAGTTTGAATCCACCTGTTGCTCCTTGGAAACCCTATGGGGCCATTCTACTCTGTCCTATAGGGTCGCTATGAGTCAGAATTGACTTGATGGTGCACAACAACCACATTGATGGGTCAGCCCTGGCTAGCAGCGTGGGGCATCACAGACAGACAGGTTATGGGTTTCTCACCCTGTTTTAGGAAACGGAAAAAAATTTTTTTTTCTTGAGCTGGGAGATATCTCCATGAATATAATGTTACCACTGAAAAATGAAGGCAAAACAGAACATTTTAAACTGCAAATCAGAAATCGAGCACCTGCACGAAGCTCCACTTTTTGCCCTGATGGAAATCTAGCCACAGATGGATTTTGCCAGCCCAGTATCTGGGCTCCAAAGCCTGGAGTCCTTCCCTCCCCTATACCTTTTTTGGGACGTCTGCCCTGAGCTTGCCTTGGGAATTCTTGGGCAGTTTTCCTCCCATTCTCTGCCATGCGGCTCCCCTTCAAAGGCCCTTCACTCATACAAATGGAAACTTGTAGCTGCTCTGAGTGGGGAATAAAACACCCCACTTCTCTAGACCCCACAAGGTATCAGTCCCTGAGACATAGCTCAGCCAGCAGGGTGGAGAATTCTTTCCCTACAGACTAATCGGGCCAAGAGATGAGTAGTCTCAGTGGGATGATTGGCTGCCCAGAGTCTCTGAAGGGAGACAGCTGCCTGCTCTGTCCCCACCCTGTAAGCAGCGGGCATGCACTTCTGTGGCTTCTTTGCAGGGTTTCCTGGTGGGCATCGTGGGAAAGGTGGGCAGCGGGAAGAGCTCGCTGCTGGCTGCCATTGCTGGGGAGCTCCACAGGTAAGCAGCCTCCAGTGCATCCCTGTCCTCAGCTCGGTCATTTAGCAAACCCTTACTGAATCCCTGCTATGTGGCAGACACCTTTTTAGGGGTCAGGAGCGCCAAAAAGAACAAGACATGGTCCCTTTCTTGAAGGAGTTTTCAGTCCAGTAAGGAGAGGCAGAGAAGAAAGTGAATCATCATAATCATTACGCCCCACTATTGTAAGCGCTATAATAGTGAGCAAAGAAATGGAAACATCCGGCGTCAGCTACTCTTTCAGAAAATGGCGCTGTGAATCGAAGGGACCCAGAGCCAAACGTAGGTTTGAGGAAGGGCCTTCTTGTTTTAATGTGAAAATGAGTGCAGTGTGGGGGCCACCCTCTCTTCTGTGCCCCTGAGGATACCCAGATGTGACAGCTGCTCGGTTTATGGGCGCAACTATAGCCAAAAAGTAGTTTCTTTCCTTCGCATTCCTGAATGAGGCTACAGCCTCATTCGGCACCCTCAACCTCACTGCTTCCAATTCAGAGAGCCATGTAACATAAAGGGGGGCTTTAGCACAGTTAAACACTAAACTAGTAGCTGAAAGGTTGGCGGTTCCAACCCACTCAGAGGTGCCTTGGAAGACAGGGCTGGCAGTCTGCTTCCAAAAGATCACAGCCTTGAAAACCCTGTAGAGCAGTTCTACTCTGCATACATGGGGTCACCGTGAGTGGGAATCAACTCAACGGCAACTAACAACAACATGGAGGAGACAGAAGTTTGGGAAGGCTTCCTGGAAGCAGGGCTGGGAGTGGAAGGACCCAATGGGGAACTGGCCTGCCTACTGCTAGCCTGGCTCTCTGCAGGCTGTCTGGGCAGGTGACAGTAGCAGGGCTGTCCAAGGGCTTTGGCCTGGCCACCCAGGAACCCTGGATCCAGTTTGCTACCATCCGAGACAACATCCTCTTTGGGAAGACATTTGATGCCCAGCTGTACAAGAAAGTATTAGAGGCCTGCGCCCTCAACGATGACCTCAGCGTGAGTGCCTAGCCCTGAAACCTCTTTGGCTACCTGTTTCCCTATGTATCAAATCAGAGTTGCTTCTCTGGGGAGGGGTTCCTCTAACTCAGGCATCATTTACCTAGGACTGGCCATCAAGCTTTGGTTCTCCTAGAGTATCCAGCTGCTTGGTCCTCCTTTCCCCATAGGGCCCAGAGAGTTGGTGGTGACTGGGTGTTCCACACAGCACTTGGAAGAGCCCTGAGGCTTTGGGGCGAGGGAAGGGTTCCCTGTGAGGCTTAGCTCTACTTAGGTCTGGGTACTGGTTCCGATTCAGGAGGCTGTCGGGGAAGGATTGGAAGGGCCCAGTCTCACTTGGTTGCAGGTTACCCTGGGGAAGCCTGCTGAGCCAATTAGATTCCCTCCATCCAGAGCACTAAATTTAGAGGGCAAGATATTCCAGATTTCTCCATGACTTCCCCACCCATCTGCCTTCCCCCCTCCAGGACTGTCATCACCACTACCCTGCCCAGGTAAACTTGGAACTGCCTTAGAAAGGAAGACCTTTGAATTTGACCACGGGCCAATCTGTGCCCATTTATCATTTGTCTCTACATCAAGCATGTCCCAAAGCCTACTGGGTACTAGGTACAGTTCTAAGCACTAAGAAAAGAGATGAATTACAAAGCTTTCCCCACAGGGGGCCTACCATCTAGTGGACCACAGGTGTTTCTCTGGGTATGGGGACCCTCTGGGGACTCCTGAAGCCACCAGAAGGGTCGGAGTACATTCCTTCTCTAAAACCTGTGAAAGCTCCCACAATGAATTTGACTGCCACCCTTGCCTTACACAGGGCAGTAAGTGAAGCAGAGTGGCTAAGAACCTGGGCTTCAGTCCCACCCCTTACTAGCCACAGAACCTTGGGCAAGGTAATTTACCTGTCTGAGCCTTGGTCTTCTTGCCTGTAAAAAGGAAATAATACTAACTTTATAAGGTTATTATGGGGAGTGAATGAGATAATGTCTGTGAAGTGCTAAGCACATAGTAAGTGTTTAATAAATGCTGGAATTATGGCTTGTCCCCTATGGCTCACCGACACCAAATTCAAGTCCAGTCTCCTCAAGCTCAAGGTTGTTTTGACTTCCGTGATGTCTTTCCTGCAAAGGGGAGGAAATGAGGTAGAAGGTATTGACTAATACTGTTTGAGGGGGCCTGTTCCCTCAGATCCTGCCTGCTGGAGACCAGACAGAGGTGGGGGAGAAGGGTGTGACCCTCAGCGGGGGGCAGCGGGCCCGGATTGCCCTTGCTCGTGCTGTCTACCAGGTAAGTTAAAGGTGGGGTGAGAGATAGAGGGAGTCAGCAGCCTTGGGAGCTTGGCTGAGAGGGAGGATAGGGATGTTTTCATCAACATCCAGTTTCTTCTTTCCCTCCCCTCTCCATGCTCTTGAGGCATTGCTCCCCTGAGGTATTGGTCCCCTGAGGCATTGGTCCCTTGGCCAGCCCATTGCCCTTGTTGCAGACTCAAGACAGAATTAAAGGCTCGTTAAAAAGCGTTATGTGGCTTGAGGAACTGGGACCCAGCAAAGCTGAGCGCTGGCCCTCAGGCACTGACCTTGGCGGGAGAGAAGTCCACCCTCAGGTCTACTGCTGTAGGTGTAGCTCCCAGAGTTCCTCTCAATTGTTTTCTCTGACCACCTTGAGATCAGCTCCTAGGAGAGTCTCTGGGTTCTGGCTAGAGGACTTGGAGCTTGGTGCCCATGGTGCCCCTACCTTTGCCTAGGAAAAGGAGCTCTATCTCCTTGATGACCCTCTGGCTGCTGTGGATGCAGATGTGGCAAACCACCTGCTGTATAGGTGCATCCTGGGAGTCCTGAGCCACACCACACGGCTGCTCTGCACCCACCGTACTGAGTACCTGGAGAAGGCTGACGTGGTGCTCCTGATGGAGGCCGGACGCCTCGTCCAGGCTGGTAACGTGGCAGCCGGGGCAGGAGGCCAGCTGAGTAGAGGGAGCATCTGCCAAGTGACAGGAAAGAGAGACAGATGGATTGTCAAGTGCAACTCAACCACCCCCTCTATATGTGGCCAGGGCCCGGTCATTTCCTCCTTCCGTATCATGGGAAACCCACTCCACCTTACAGAATTGGAGTGAGGAAATAGGAGAATGGGGGGAAGCAACACATTGGTGAAATGCCAACAGATGTGGGACTTGTAGGCTTTGTGACTAGATGCGCTTAGGAACCTAGAGGCTTGGGATCTCTGAGAATTTGATGACCTTGAAGAAGAGAAAGTGGTCAGGTTTAGAAAAGTCGTTTTGTTAAAAAAAAAAAAAGAAATTCTGAAGGATGATTACCCAGAGGGACACAACAGGCAGAAACAGGAGGAAACCAGGCTCAACCAGAGTGTTAGGAAGTTGGTAAAGCATGAGGAAAAAGCTCTGCAGTAATGAGAGGTGAAGGAGCCCTGGTAGTGCAATGGTTAAGTGCTCAGCTGCTAACTGAAAGGTTGGCACTTTGAACCTACCAGTCACTCCATGGGAGAAAAGACCTGAAAATCTGCTTCCAGAGAGATTTACAGCCTAGGAAACCCTACGGGACAGGTCTACTCTGCCCTATAGTGTCGGTATGAGTCAGAATCGCAACACACAACAACGAGAGGTGACTGGACTGGCCTCACAGGCGCCTGTGACTCTCCTATCAGGAATGAGCATTTGTCCGTGCTGGTTGAACTGCAGATGCAGAGGGGTGAACTTGATGAGTCCTGTTCAGAGTCTGGGGATCCAGGTCAGGGTTCTCCTAGGGTAGGCTGGGGAGGAGGTCCGAAAAGAATGGGAGGTACAATCTGCACAGGTATTTAGAAGGGCATAGTATATACCCATAACAGCCCCCTTCTAGCCTCCCCTTCTACCTTGCAGGACCTCCCTCTGAGATTCTGCCATTGGTACAAACTGCCCCCAAAGCCTGGGCTGAGGATGGACAGACATCTGACTCAGGTATGGCCCAGGGGTGGAAAGAGAACTCGCTCTTCACCACCATGTAGAGAGATGTTTTCTACCAACCTTGCTTATCCCCCTGAAACGCTGAGGTTTTCAACTGTTGTCATGCAAGCTTAATCTCCCCCTGATTCTCGCAGCCATATCCCAGTCAATATGGAACCCCAAGAAACCAAAGGAGGGGCTAGAGGTGGAGGAGAGTACACCTGGCCGCCTGCTACAAGAAGAAAGCAAAAAGGAAGGTGCCGTGGCCTTCCACGTATACAAAGCATACTGGCGGGCTGTGGGCTGGGGCCTGGCCCTAGCCATCCTCTTCTCTCTGCTCCTTATGCAAGGTGGGAGTATACTGTGGAGTCCCGTACCCCTACCCAGCCATCCCCTCAAGATGCCCATCACCCCATCGCTTTGTACTAATCATTCCAAAGCCTAGAGACTCAAAAAGCATGGGTAACAGCTGGGATAAAAGGCATGCCCGCAAGTCAGGGGGAGAGCTCCAGGGGCCAGGAGGATGTACTCTATGGCCATCTCTGATCCGCACCCCCCAGCCTTGCTCCCACTCTGCAAGTTCAATGGCATGCTTTTCCCAGAGCTGAGGGGCGATAGGCCCAGGAAGGAAACGCAGACCAGGGAGAACATGGAAGAGTGACGGCAGGGCAGGGCATGAAGAAGGGTAGGAACCAGAGATGCAGAGGGAGGGGGTGTTTGAGTAGAAGGAAGGAGAGAAGTCTCATATAGCTTCTTCCCTCCCGTCCCTACCCAGCCACACGGAACGCTGCTGACTGGTGGCTCTCCCACTGGATCTCTCAGCTGAAGGCAGCCAAGAATAGCTCCCAGGAGGCGCCAGCCCCCAGCAGCCCAGTTTCTTCAGGGCTCTTCTCTCCCCAGCTGCTCCTCTTCTCTCCCGGAAGCCTCTAGTGAGTGTCTGGGGCTGCCAGGCAGAGAGAGAGTGAGGGGTGGGGGGCTGGTGTTGCAAGGGCTGCATCTCATGGAGGGTGGGGAGAGCTGGCACGGGGAGGAGAAGGGACCCCTGAGTGGCCCTTCTTTTGGTTACCCACAGCCCCTTCCCCACCACCCAGTGCCCCAGTGCTCCCACTGCCCAAAGCTGCCCCCAATGGCTCCTCAGACATCCGTTTCTACCTCACCGTCTATGCGACCATTGCTGGTATCAACTCCCTCTGCACTCTTCTCCGGGCAGTGCTGTTTGCGGCAGGCACTCTCCGGGCAGCTGCCACCCTGCATCGCCGCCTGCTGCATCGAGTTCTTATGGTGAGGGGATGGGAGGGTGAGGAGGGGGGAGCACAGCCCTAGCCCTGTGGGGCGTCCACCTAGCACATGGGCTCCACTGGGGACCCCATCCTACACCTCTCCTCCTAGGGATAAAATAGCCCCTCACAGATGGGTGTAGCACTTGATGACCTCCAAGGCCTGGAGAGGCCCAATCTGAACTGGATTCAAACCCAGTTACTTAAGCCTATAGTTTTCTTATCTGTAAAGTGGGGAGAGTAAGAAAATTTATTTTGTAGCTACTTAGTTTTGGACTTCTGATGGCGAGGGTTGAGTTAATCTTACCCCTCAGTTCATGCAAGGCCCCTTTTATGTTTTATTGTATGTATGTAACCCAGGTTCAATTCCTGAACAATGTGCCTCAAGCCTAGCCACCACCACCTGTCAGTGGAGGCTTGTGTGTTTCTATGATGCTGAACAGGTTTCAGTGGAATTCCCAGACTAAGACAGACTAGGGAGAAAGGCCTGGTGACCTACTTCTGAAAATCAGCCAATGAATCACAACGGTTTGGTTCTGTTGTGCATGGGGCTGCCGTGATTCAGGGCCGACTCAATGGCAGCTAAGAACATGTATGCATGCCTGTATGTGTGTATGTATTTATTTATCCCCTTTTATCTCTATGCTCTATTTCCATTTCTCCTCCCTTGATAAACAAATATTCCGTATGTGTTTTTAATATGTATATTTTGCTTCTGTTTTTATAAAATGCCTGTTTTGTGTGCATGTATTTTTAGTTTATGCAAACAATATTGTACTGGATCTTGTTCTCTTTCATACTGTTTTTATTTAAGGCTGTTTCTAAGATCCGTCCACGTCATTATATGTATATCTAGTCTGTTGCTTCCTCTGTTGACTTATTGTGACGATTAAATTAGTACGTGGAAAGTACTTAGGATAGTATCTGGCACTTAGTAAGTACTCAATTACCCATTATTATTACAAAGCCCTTTGTTGTCCGTTCTCTTACTAGGACCTCAAATACCCTTGTGAGGTAAGTACTAATATTGCCATTCTACAGGTGAGGAAACTGAGGCTCTGAGAGTTTAAGTGACCTGGCCAAGGTCATGCAGTTAGTTCTGTGGAGAGCCAGGCATTAAAGCCAGCATTGTGTGGGCCTTCCCACTGCCTGGCAGGAAGCAGCCACCCACTGTCCTGCCTCTCTGTGAGAGCTGTGGAGGGGCCATCTTCACGCTGTGGTTAATTTCTCATAAGCTGGCACTAGGAGGTTCTTCAGAAAGTCGTTCAATCTAGTCTCCTGCTTAAGACAGGACTGTACCCAAAGTCAAGGCAGAAAGTGGAGAAATGGGAAAGGCAAAGCAAGGGAAAGGGGTGTTTTTGAGACTATACCTCCCACTAGTAGTCCTAATAATGAAGCAATTATTGAGCACTTCCCCATGCCAGGCAGACTGTGCTAAGCACTTGGCTGCTATATCCATGGCCATTAATCCTTCCAACTACCCTGTGAGGTGAGGTTCCATTAAACAGGAGCCTCTGGAAGATGAAGCCCCATGCCTGGGGTCTCACATCTAGTAAGTGACAAAGCTGGAATTCAAACTGCTGTCTGACTCTGTAGCCTGAGCCCTTAACCCATGAGACAATACTGAGTGTGACTGCTGCCCTCACCAGCTCTGTCCAGCCACCAGCAATTAGGATGTCCCTACTGACACCTAACTAAATCTCATTCACTAGCCTGGAAGTCCCCCACCTTCTAGAGAGAGATGAGCCCTCTGCCCTTGAAAGGGTAGTAGGTATGCCTGCCACAGAGGTGGAGAAATGGCTTAGCATGACCTTCTATGGTCACCACTGACCAGTGGGTTGGGAGAGTCTATTCTTCCTCCAAGCTCCTCCAGTCTTTCCCCTCTGCCCCCAAACCCTGGGGACAGTTTACCCCTTTCCTGTTCTCTGCCTTGGGCCTTCCTCCCCACCCCACCTCCCCCCAGGGCTGCCCACCAACCCCGTTTCTGCCAGTCCCTGCTCTTGCCCAACTACATCCCCTCTCCCAGGCACCAGTGACCTTCTTTGACTCTACACCCACGGGCCGGATCCTAAACCGCTTCTCCTCTGACGTGGCCTGCACGGATGACAGCCTGCCCTTCATCCTCAACATCCTCCTGGCCAATGCAGCAGGCTTGTTGGGCCTCCTGGCTGTGCTGAGCTCTGGCCTGCCCTGGCTGCTGCTGCTGCTGCCACCTTTGAGCATCATCTACTACCGCGTGCAGCGCCACTACAGGGCCTCCTCACGGGAATTGCGGCGCCTGGGCAGCCTCACCCTGTCCCCACTCTATACCCACCTGGCTGACACCTTGGCTGGCCTCCCTGTGCTCCGGGCCTCCGGGGCCACCTACAGGTGTGTGAGGTCTGCCTTTCCCAACCAGACCCAGGGAAATGGGTGCTGGGAGAAGGGGAGATGAGGGCATGTGTGGTAGGGGGCGTAGAGACCTTGGGGGAGAAGGGAAGGTTTGAGAACACTAGATGAAAGAGGAAGGGAAAAAGGCCAGAAAGAAGGTATAGTGAGGCAGAGCAGACCCCACTACAGAACAGTGTGTTGGTATCTCTGTATCTCTGAGGGAGGCCTGGGGGTGGGTAGAGCAGCTCCCAAGATGTTCTGTAGTGGGGTCTGGATGGGAGGAGTCTGGATGGGCCAGTGGAACAATGGAGTAGCCTTAGTCCCCTCTTGGCCTCCCCAGATTTGAGGAGGAGAACCAGCGACTCCTAGAGCTAAACCAGAGGTGCCAGTTTGCCACGAGTGCCACGATGCAGTGGCTGGACATTCGGCTACAGCTCATGGGGGCTGCAGTGATCAGTGCCATCGCAGGCATCGCCCTAGTGCAGCATCAGCAGGGCCTCGCCAACCCAGGTGCCCCCCCAGACCCTTCCCCTCACCTCAGAAGCAAGTTACCCCAAACCCCACCCCAAACCTCTCCCTGCACTGCCTCCCCGCCCCCAACATCATCCCCTCCTATCCAAGGCTTCCTGTGAGGGTGCTTTGTAATTAACATCATCATCATCCATCATCATTTTCGAGGTGAGGAAATTTGGTCTCAAGGATTGACTTGTCCCAGGTGGTGGTGGATCTGGCACCACCCTGCATCCCTGCCACTCTAGCCCTGGCTCACCCATCATTCCTCATTGCTTCTGCTGGCCCACTCCACTCCCGTGCATCTAGCCCTCTGTGGTCCCGGCCAAGATCCTTTCATCTTCCTGCTTCTCTGCTGGCTTCCTTTAAGTGCCCACCATCCACAAGCTTGTAATCCTCCCATCTGCCCCAACCACTCCCCCTGCACACACAGAAATACACCAGTGTCCAAGCTCCCCTAGCAGTTCGTGTTCCTCTGTCCCAGGGCTGGTGGGCCTGTCGCTGTCTTACGCCCTGTCCTTGACGGGCCTGCTGTCAGGCCTGGTGAGCAGCTTCACCCAGACAGAAGCTATGCTGGTGAGCGTGGAGCGGCTGGAGGAGTACTCCTGTGACCTGCCCCAGGAGCCCCAGGGCCACCCACTACAGGTGGGCCGGTACCCCTGCCCCAGACCTACCTCAAGCCAGAGCTCTGGAACCCTGAAGGGCTCCCTGAGTCCCTCCCTTAGTTCCTTTCCTTTCTCTTCCCTCCATCTTTTTCACATGGCCTTCACCATTCTTTATTGTTCCTCATTTTGTATCCATTTTCCCCATCTTTCCCACACTGTCACTCACTTCCCCCACCTCTGACACCATCCACTTCCTGTTATTCTCCCCTCCTTCCGCCCTCTGCCCCCCCTTCTCCCCATCACTCCTCCCTCTCTCACCTGTCTCCCTCCATCTTCCACCCACCGACCCCACTAGCCGGGCATCGGCTGGCTGACCCAGGGGAGTGTGGAGTTCCAGGACGTGGTGTTGGCGTACCGGCCAGGGCTGCCAAATGCCCTGGACAAGGTGACCTTCTGCGTGCAACCTGGAGAGAAGTTGGGCATCGTGGGCCGCACAGGCTCCGGCAAGTCCTCCCTGTTGTTGGTGCTCTTCCGGCTGCTGGAGCCCAGTGCAGGGCGAGTGCTGCTGGATGGTGTGGACACCAGCCAGCTGGAGCTGGCAGAGCTCAGGTCTGGGGGAGGAGGGATGAGGTGCAGGGCAGGGAAGAGGGGAACTGGAGCTGCTGCACATAGAGGAGGGCCCAGCTAGCAAGGCATAAGCTCAGGGCCACCAGGGTTGATCAGGGGGTGAGAGGGAGGATGAGATAAGCAGGTGAGGACGGTATTCTCTTAGGGCTAAGGGCCACATTCATAGGTGTGGGCCTCAAGGCCTTCCTCAGCCTGACCTAGGCCCACCCTTCTAGCTTCATCTTTCTTATATACCCGCCTCATTCATCCTCCACATTAGACCAGCCAGTCACTGCCTCCAAGAGCCTCAACAGTGTGTCCCAAGATACTGATTCTCTTAGCCCTCAGGCTTGGCAGGCAGTGCTTAGGACAGCTTGAGACCTGGGCCAGCTGCCTCTGGCAACAAGTGGCCTCTTCTGGGGCTATATACCCGACCCCCAGGTGAACCTAGTATCATTTACTCTGAGTTCCATGACATAGAAAAGGTAGGGAAACTCTCCTAAAGCCCTGTGCACATTATATTCCCCAGGCCCTGCTCTTCCTCTCCTTGTCTTCTCTTCTAAGCTGTGGTGACCTTGCCATATAGCTCTACCATATAGCTCCTCAGGATCCAAGTCAACCTGGAAGCATCTCTAATTACTCAGTCTCTCTGACCATTCTTTGCCCAACCACTGCTGTCCCTGGAGTCAGTGCCACACAGTTCACCCATTCTTTTTCTCATACCTCAGTGAACTGTCAGCTCCATAAGGACAGAATCTAGGCCTTTCAATTTTTGGTCTGGCCCATAGCTCCAGCATGGTTCTAGGTACGTGACCGACTAGTCATTTATCTGATTGGGCTGGGGTGGACAGCAGAGTGGGGCACATTCAGGTCTTATCTCCTAGCTTGTCTGGAGGTGCTGGGAACAGATTACTCACATCTCCAGCCTGGGTCCCATGCCCTGTCCCCTGCTTGTCCCAGGTCCCAGCTGGCCATCATCCCCCAGGAGCCCTTTTTGTTCAGTGGAACTGTTCGGGAAAACCTGGACCCCCAGGGCCTGCATGAGGACAGAGCCCTATGGCAGGCTCTGGAGCAGTGCTACCTGAGCGAAGTGATTGTATCCACAGGTGAGTGGTAGGCCCTGCCCTGCAGGGTGGCAGGAGGAATGGGGGTTGGGCTTGGGGCTGGTCCTAAAGGGGAGGGGGCTCTGTGAGCAGGGAGACAGTGGGAAGAGGCCTAGGACTTTGGGGTGAAGACACTCTGCCTTGCAGGTGGTCTGGATGGTGAGCTGGGCGACGGGGGCCGGAGTTTGTCACTGGGGCAGAGGCAACTGCTATGCCTAGCCCGGGCTCTCCTCACAGATGCCAAGGTAAGGCAAGAGGAAGGGACATTCAAAAGGCCAGGAAGGAGGCAGAGGACATGCAGGGGGTGAGGAGGTTGGCTTGGGAAAGGTTTCCAGGACCAAGTTAGACAAGATTCAGAGTCCTGGGTTTCCTTTACTTTTTAGAGCTGGAGGTGGGGACCTGTACAGTGGGCTGGGCTAGGAGGTGGGGCTAGTGCCTGGGTAGGAGCCAAGGCTAACCCTCTCCTCTCTCCTCCTCCCGCACCCCCTCCACCTGTTCCAGGTCCTGTGTATTGATGAGGCCACAGCAAGTGTTGACCAGAAAACAGACCAGCTGCTCCAGCAGACCATCCGCAAACGCTTTGCCAGCAAGACAGTGCTGACCATCGCCCACAGGTGTGCAAGTGTCCACAATGACAGTCTAATCAGGGGCTCTGGTGGCATGGACCCAGAGCTTCCATTCTTTTCAGGGACCTTGGCTCCCCTTTCCCCCCCGAATGTCAGCTCCTCATCCTCTAAACCTGGCCTCTATAAAGGGCCTCTAGAATCACAGACCTGGGCCCTTTATAGCATACTATCTGAAGGAACCGTGCTTCCATAAGGGGGCTCTCCCCTCGAGGGCACTGTCCCCCACCCCCCATACTAACCACCTTCTCCCACACAGGCTCAACACGATCCTAAACTCGGACCGGGTCTTGGTGCTACAGGCGGGGAGGGTCATGGAGCTGGACTCCCCTGCTGCCCTGCGCAACCAGCCCCATTCGCTGTTCCAGCAGCTGCTACAGAGCAGCCAGCAGAGAGCCCACACCTCTGCCTGAGGGCCTGGACCTCATCCTACAGCCTTCTCCATCATACTGCCCCCTCCTTCTGTTCCAGCTGCTGGGCCAGCACAGAGATGGTGACCCTTTATTTACATTCTCCTCTGAGGCTCTACCTCTACCTCATCTCCCCCAGAGGCCGGAAAGGGTACCTGGGCTCCTCTCCAGAAGCCACTCCTCCCTGGTGGGCAGAATCCAGAGGCTTCCCCAGAACCCAGGCCTTTGCACCAGCCCTCTTGCATCTGGGACTCCAGGCAGGTGTTTCTGGGTTAGGAGCCCACTTGCATTTTCATAGTTTTATTTGATAAAATGCCCATCTTACATTCTGTATATTAAAAAAATAATATTTCTGATGTGAGGCTGAGGTTCCTCAGTGTGTATACCCCAGTGAGGGGTGATGAGAAAGGACACTGCAGTCTGAGGTGTGCAGCAGGTAAAGAAGGGGGCCAAAAAGCCCCCCCATATCCATCACAGTGCTGTAGTCTTTCCGGGCTCACCGGGCAAGTCAGGTGGCAGGGGAAGCCCAGCTGGCAGCATGCTAACCTGACACTCCTGGTCCTGGCGTGCTGGGGCATAGTGTGGAATGGGGTAGCAACAGGGTCCAGGGGGGCGGACACCCCGGCGCCAGGCCCTCAGGGTCAGCAATCCAGTGGCCAGGACCAGGGCAGCAGTGAGAGCCCCAAATACCACCACGGCCACCAGGCTAGACTCCGCCAGCGCCGCCTCTTGTCTCCGCACCACCTCCTTCACGGAGATCCGAAGTAAACCGGCCCCTGCACTATGGGGAACTGGCCCCGTGGTGGGTACCACCACAGCTGAGGTGGGACCCAGGGGAAGGTCCGCCGTGGTGAAAGGGTCTGGGACTGGTAAGACAAGCTCACAAGTCTTGCCGCCATAGCCACTGGGGCAGAGACAGTCAAAGTCATGGACACGGTCCCGACAGCGGGCCCCTCTCTGGCATGGGTGGCTGGCACAATCATCCAGGTTGATGGTGCAGAAGCGTCCAGCAAAGCCCTCAGGACAGAGGCAGGAGAAGCGGTTTATGCCATCAAGGCAGGTGGCGCCGTTTGCACAAGGCCTCATCAGGCAGTCATCAACATTCACCTCACAGCGGGCACCAACAAATCCTGCCAAGCAGCGGCATGTGAAGTTCAGGGCAAAGCCCTGGTTGTCCTGGCACTGCCCGCCATTCTGGCATGGGGAGCTAGAGCGAGGGTGGGAGAGGGTATGGAGACCAACTTACTGATACTTGCAGGGTAGCCTCCATTAGCATCCTGACCACTACCATCCCCCTCCCCACCTTTTAGCTATGTCACTTTGGGCCAGCCTCTCTGAGCCTCAAACACCTCATTTTTAAAATGGGAATAAAAATAGCATCCGGCTACCAAGTTGTAAGGGTCAAATGAGATAATCCAATGTAAAGCATTTAGCACAGGGCTTGGCCTAAAGGCTCAGGATAAGTGTGCTATTATTATCCTCACAGGCTCTCAGGCCTGGAGGGGAAATGAGGGCAACCAGTCCAGCCCCTACTTGCCAGTTTCCTCTTCCATACAATGAGGCATAAGACTGCATTTGTGGGAGAATGAGGGGTGTCCTAGCCCCTCAACTCCTCCACGCCCACCTTCCCCAACCAGAGTAGTGGCACATTTATCTGTGTACACCTCCAACTCTATAGTTATTATTTATTTTTTTTAAATAGCTCTGAAGCTAAAAAAGAAAAACACCCTAGACACTGACATGCTGGGCTTTTTTCCTAGGGTGCCTCCATGTGAGTCTTCTGCCCCTCAGCACCAATAACCTCACCACACCTGCTCAACAGTTCTGTCTCCTCCCTCATCACCTGTGTCACCAGATTCTGATCTAACCCCCAGTTCACCCCTGGGCCCAGCACTCACCCTGCCTGCTCACAGGGCCCAGCCTTGCGCTCACAGTCGTGCCCGTGGAAACCTGGTGGGCACACACAGTGGTACTCACCGCCCCCGTCATACATGCACTGGCCTCCGTTCTGGCAGGGGGACTGTGTGGTACAGATGTGCTCATCTGGAGAGGAGACAGGGAAGGCTCTGGGCTAGCCTTTCATATCTGGTCCCCACACCTCCCAGGCCCCACTCAACCAGGCTTTCAGGCCAAAGGCTCTGTGGGTGTGGCTTGAACTACAAACCCACTAGACCAGACTTTCACAGAGGAAATATAACCCCCACCAAATTTGGAGTCAGGAGATACCTAGCCCTGGCTCTATCAGTGTGTCTCAAAGTGACTTTGAGATACCTCTTTTGTGGCCCTCAGTTTTCTTATCTGTGAAATGAGTATAATTTTAAGCAGCTGCCTTGCCAACCTCACGGGACTATGTCGAGGATCCACTCAGATGATAGATATGTGTAAAATCGACACAACAAAATACCATGTATTTGAGAGTTTGAGCAGGACACCATAGGTGCTCAATAAATAGGGATGGGTTTTCTCTCAAGGTACAAAGCTACCAACAGCTACCCCTTTGTCCCCCTACCTTTGTCACAGAACTTCCCCGCCCAGCCACTGTGGCAGATGCACTGCCAGGGCTGGTGGCAGGTTCCGTGCTGGCAGCCAGGCATCCTCACACAGCGCTCGCAGTGCAGCCCCTCCCAGCCCGGGTCACACCTGGTGAGGAGAAACACAGGGTCAGGGCTCTGAGTAAGGAGATGTGAGGAAATGAAGGAGGCAGGACCAGAACAGAAAATAGGAGGACATATATCAGCCTGAGCCCTGGTGACAATGGTTAAGTGTTTGGCTGCTAACCAAAGGGGTGGTAGTTCAAACTCACCCAGCAGCTCCATGGGAGAAAAGACCTACTCTCGTAAAGATGACAGCCTAGGAAACCCTACAGGGCAGTTTTATTCTGTCATATAGGGACACTATGAGTTGGAATCAACTCAATGGCACACAAGAAGAAGGCAAAGGAAAGGAGCCCTGGTGGTGCAACAGTTAAGTACTCAGTTGCTAACAGAAAGTTTGATAGTTCAAACCCATCCAGCAGCTCTGGGGAAGAAAAACCTGGAGACCTGCTCCCGTAAAGATCACAGCCTAGGAAATCCTAAGGGGCAGTTCTACTCCGTCATATGGGAGTTGAAATCAACTCAATGGCACCCATCAACAACAAGGGAAGGTCTGTCCTAGGTAGGTGCAGGGCTGTAGCAGGGTCACAGGACACATTAAAGTCCTGGTTCTGCACTTCGTCTAACCTTTCTGAGCCTCAGTTTTCTCATCTGTAAATTGGGGATATACCCCTCATAGGGTGTAATAAGGAAGAAATTAACTAAGATGATGTCTGTAAATGTCTCCAGGACCACTCCTGGCATGTCTGAGGTACTCACAACATTTTTTAAAAAGTGACCTTGAAAGGTCACCAGGCCCATCTTCCTACCTCTGACTCTAGGGCAAATGGCTGACCTATTCTTATAAAAACCCCTCCAAGGATGGAGATTCCCAAACACCCTAGCCCTTTGAGCAACCTGCCACATCCGCTTATTTCCTTATGTCCAGACACACTTTCCTCCTGCTACAGAACATGCTCAACCCCCACCCTAGGGAGTCAATTAGTCAAATTCATCAAGGAAGATCCTCTTTTATTACTTGTACTTCTCCCCAGCAACTCTCGCTGCAGCCTTTCTTTCCCAGGCTGAACCATTTCTTCTCTTTATTTCTTTTCCCCTTTCCTCATAGCTCACATCCCCACACTCCCACCCTGTCTTTTCCATACTTGGATAGTAAAGCCCTGATATCTTGAGGAGGAATGTTTTCAAATCCCTGGATCAGACTTGGGAGAGTAAAGAAGAGGGGAGATATAAGCTGGAAGAGGCAAAAGAGAGGCAAAGCAAAGGAAAACTTGGTGTGAAGGTCCTAATGGGTCTTCCCTGTGCCATAAGTGGTGATGGGGAATTAACAATAGGGTCTTAACCCTCAGACACACTCTCCTGGGGGTTGACCTGGTTGTGGGTGTGCAGAGCTGGGAAATGAGTCCCGTACCCATACATGGGGAGCAAAGGGTTCCGAGGGACGTGTTCCTTACCTGCAGGAGCCGTCAGGCGCGCAGCAGCCGTGGGCCAGATCACAGTGGGAGCTGCAGTCATCCGCTGGAAGAGATTGATGTTATAGGGGTGAGCCCGGGGTCAGCGTTCGGGTCGCAGGACTGGTGAAAGGATGTGGGGTCCCAGTAATGGGGCGGCTCAGCTCCGGGGCAGGGCAGCACACAGACCCATCCCGTTCTGAAATGGTGACCTGGTTCTCGCCTGCCCCGCGGGTCGGAGCGGCTGCAGTGCCGTATCTGGCCGGCAGAGGTCAACGTGCAAGCAAGGGATGGCGGGAGAGGGCCGCGGCCAGAGCCCGGGGGCGCGCTCACCTCGGGCAGGCTGACCGGGTGGCCCCAGGATGCACAACAGGCACACGAGATGTAGGCAGCGGCAGCCGCTGGGCATGGTCAGTGCCGGCCCCAGGAGGGACTGACGGATGGATGGCCGGACGTGCGGACACCTGTGGGATGGGACCGGCTGGGAGGCGGCCGGACGCGGAGATAGCGGCACGGATATGGGTTCCGAGTGACCCGAGCCGACTGGGGAGGACAGGCGTCCCGACAGGAGGAGGGGATGGAGGTAGCAGGAGGGAGGGGGCGGGAAAGGATTGGAGACAGGAACCAGAGAGCGAGGTCTGTGGGGAGGGGCCGAAAGAGGGACAGCGCGGAGAGAGGCGAGGGTGCGGGAAGGGCAAGGAGTGGGGGCGCAGTCGGGGACTACGAGGCCCGAGGGGATGAGGACAGCGCCGAGAGGCGGCCTAGAGCACCGCGGGGACGGTGGGACTAGAGGGAGGGGCCGTTCCCAGCGGGGAGCAGTCTCTGTCCCCCACCCCAAAGGCCCCCCAGGACTCGTTCCTACGTCCCCTTCCCATCTGCGCCGCGCTCGGCTCTCAGCGGCGCAGGGCCAGGAGTTCCCACAGCGCCCCGGCCCCGTGCGCTCCTGCCTTCCGTGTCCTCACCTCGGGCTAGGAGGCGGCGCGCCTGGGGCGCAGTGCGAGGCCGGATCCGACGCGCTCTGCAGAGGTACCGGACAGGGGCAGGGGCGCGGGGCTGCCCCTAGCTGGCCGCGGGGCCAGGCGCCGAGGCGGCTGCCATGCCAGCACAGCGCTCGGAAATCTGGGGCTCGAGGCGACCCCGAGCGGCGGCGGCAGCGGTGGCTCCTCACGCGCGCTCAGACCTCCTGCCAGGGGCGGCGTGTGCCGGCGGAGCCCGCCTCCCCCGGAGCCAACCGCCGGCCCGCCCCCCGCCAGCCGCGTCGGGTGCCTCCCTCCAGTCCCCCGGCCCCGCGACGCACGCGCGCACCTCGCCCGGGGGCGCTCGCAGCTTGCTGCGGCTTATCGGTGATGCCCGGGCCCCCAGCCTACGCTGCCCGGCACAGCCAACCAACCTCTCCGAACCTCGCTTTCTTCAACCACGGGAGGAAATTCTGGGAGGAAATTGTCAAGTGCCGGCCAAACGAGCGCGGCCCTGTGATTCTCGGATTTCGCATGCCCGCTGTTGTCACCCGCGCCCCTCATCCCACGCCCCACCTCCGCTCTCACCGTCCGATTCCCATCACACTTCTCATCTATATCCCTTGCACACTCAGAGCACACTTGCCGCTCCCTGCCCTCCTCCTCTCACCAGCCCACGCCTCGCCTGCTTGTAAAGCCTTCATCATGGCTTCATCTGTCTGCTCCTCGCGTCCTCCGCTTCTTTCCCTCCTCTTTGCCATCCCCAGCCTTCCAGGATCGACCCTTGGCTATCTAAATGCCCAGCCTGCTCCGTACCCCCATACCTCCGTCCTTTGTCAAGTCCATCTTTCCGACTCTAGCCCTTTCCACAACCGCTACGGGAAAGCCTCCCTGAACAGGGAACGCCCTCTGACTCTGTAAACGTGCCCCCAAGTTCCCACTTCTGTACCCCCATCACATCCTGTTCTTGGCCACAGGCTAGTCCTCAGTTGCTCATACCCGGAGCTCAGACTGGGGGAGTTGGGATGGGTGGGGGAGTAGTAGCCCCACGAAGCTAATGGTTCAGAGAAATCTGTGCAAGACGAGGACTGGGAAACATGGTTTCTTGCTTGAGCAGGACAAAAGAGCAGATGTCTTACGCACCTGAGATGCGAGAGCCAATATGCATCTCTGCTCCTTCAGATCAAGATTTCACCATCTTTAAGTTTAAAACGGAAACCTTGGTGGCGAAGTGGTTAAGAGCCACGGTTGCTAACGTAAAGGTCGGCAGTTTGAACCCACCAGGCGCTGCTTGGAAACCGTATCAGGCAGTTCTACTCTGTCCTATAAGGTCACTATGAGTCGGAATCAACTCGACAGCAATGGTTTTTTTTTTTTTTTTTTTTTACGGCTAAGTTTAAAACATTAGAAGGAGGAGTCGGTACCTCATGGGAGGAGCTTCCCACAGAACACCTTGGCTAATTCTTCCTGCAGCCTCCATTGCCCATAACACCCATACCCACACCAGCTCTCCAGCCAGCCTCCCCTCAACTCTGATCACTTCTCTGAAGACTTAATTTGAATAATGCCATCTGACTATTTATTTTGTTTTAATTTTTTTTTACAGTGAAAAATTGCAAACAACCTGTAATGTCCAAAATGACTGTAGGTTAAATACTAGCTTATGGCATGTCAACATTAGGCAGCTATTAAAAAGTCACCTCTTTGAAGACTAAGGTGTCAAAAAAGCTATGGTAAGTGGGGAAAAAAGAAACAAAGCAGAACCTACCTCAGTATTGGCAGTGATTTCCGTGGATGATGGAATTACAGGTTCTTTCTTTCTTATTGATACTTTTCAGCATTTCCACCTTTTTCAATGAACATGTACAACTTTTATTGTTATTATTAAAAAGAAATTCAATAACATTAAAGAACTCATACAACAAAGTAAAAAGGGGAAAATCACCCACAATCCTACTAGCTTGATAAAATCACCTTACCATTTGACTTGTCTCTTTTCCTATCCAGCTGTTCTTACCTGATGTCCTCAAAAGCGTAATTTTAGATGGCTGCATATTCTATTAAATACAAACACTATAATTTATTTAATCTAGCCCTCATTATTGGATATTTACATTGTGTTTACTTTTTCTGCCATTATAAATTTAGATTCCGACTCATAGCCACCCTATAGGACAGAGTAGAACTGTCCCATAGAGTTTCCAAGGAGCACCTGGTAGATTCGAACAGCTGACCTTTTGGTTAGCAGCAGTAGAGCTTAACCAGTATACCACCAGGATTACCTAACAAATATTTGTTGAGCACCTATTATGTGCCAGATATCATCCTAGACACTGGGAATACAGCTCCTGGATAAATAGTAATGCCACCAATTTTCTTTCTTTTTTTTTTAAATAATTTATTTTATTTGTTGTTGTTTTTGAAAATATACACAGCAAAACATGCACCAATTCAACAGTTTCTGTATGTATATAATTCAGTGATGTGGATTATGTTGGTCAAGTTGTGCAACCTTTCTCACTCTCCTCCAGATTATTCCTCCAACGTTAATAAAAATTCACTGCCCCCTAAGCTCCCCTTCTAACATTTCAAGTCGTTGTCAGTTTGATCCCGTATAGATAGCTCTTTATAAGCACGCCATGCTCAAAGCGGATGTTCTTTACTAATTAAGCGAAACTACTGTTTAAAGAAGACTTCGGGGGATATTTTTACTGTTTAAAGAAGACTTCAGAGCAATAGTTTTGGGGATTCATTCAGCCTCAATGGCTCCATAAAGTCTGGAATCCATGATAATTTGAAATTTTGTTCTGCATTTCTCACCTTTTGATCAGGATTCTTCTATAGAATTTTGATCAAAACATTCAATAATGCCACCAATTTTCTTGTATATGGTTTTCTGCATATTTTCAATTCCTTCCTTAGAATAAAGTCTGAAGAGGTGAGTGACTGAGTCAAAGAAGTTGTGATAAATGAACAATTCCTTTTCATTGAAATTCGCTAATGAAACAATAAAGACATTTGAAGCTTTTGAAGTTGATGGCATCAGACTATATCACTCACTACCCCCTCATGCTTTGAAACTTCTGAGGTATGTTCTGCTTTGTTTCTTTGAACAAGCATGAGTGGGTGGTGGGTGATATTGTCTGATGGCTTTTTCTCACTCTCTTCACCCCCACTTCTGTCAAATTCTTGGTGATTCTTAATAATTCAGTACTACATGGACAATTCTCCCAATATTCAGTGTGATGGATTGTGTGCAACGATGGCCACTATGCTTTCCCCTTTGCAATGACTTGGCTGCTCCTCCCAGCAAGAGGTGGTTATCTATTCCTCAACCCCTTGAGCCAGGGCTGGCCTTATGACTTGCTTTGACTAATAGATTGTGGCAGAAATGACATTGTATGTGTTCCAGAGCCTAGGCCTCAAGAAAACCTTGCAGCTCTCACCTTTGTTTTCTTAGAACACTTCCACCATCATGTAAAGAAGCCTGGTCTAGCCTACTGCAGGATGAGAGGCCCAGTGAAGGAGAACTGAGGAATCCTGGCTGACAGTCCCAGCTACTAACCACCAGATGTGTGAGGCCATATTGGATTGCCCATACAAGCTTCCAGATGACATTAGCCACATAAGAGAGCCTGGGCAAGATGAACAGAAAAACTGCCCAGCAGAGCTCAGCCCATATTGCAGAGAAATGGTGATTGTTTTAAGCCACTAAGTTTTGAGGTAATTTGTTAATACAGCAATAAATAACTGATAAAACCATTTCCTTGATTTCTTCTTCTCCACTGAAAAGGATGGTAACACCATAGACTTTGCTACTACCAATAGCTTCACATAGCTCATAATCTCAATTTTAAGCATCACACTTTCTTATCACCAGTTCCCCTCTTTCCAGCCCACACCCTCTAGAACCCTGACTCAAACAATTCTACTACCCACTGGGATCTCTCCTAACAGCCAAATTACAAAAAAGTATTGTAGGAATCCTGCTGGCACAGTGGTTAAAGCACTCAGGTGCTAACCAAAAGGTCAGCAATTTGAACCCATCAGGCACTCCAGGGGAGAAAGATGTGGCAGCCTGATTCATAAAGATTTGCAGCCTTGGAATCCCTGTATGGCAGTTGTACTCTGTCCTATAGGGTTACTATGAGTAGGAAGCAATTCAACAGCAGTGGGTTTGGTTTTCTTGCTTTGAAAAGTATCGTGGGCTTCAGGTGCTGTGCCTAAGGGATAAGTTGGCCTTGTCTCTTACCCATTGATTCTACCTCCTTTTCATTGTCCTGTACCCCACCACATTCACCCTCCCCTCCTCACCCAGCCTGGATTCCATGATCTATCATTATCATCAGTCCTTTTCATATAGCCTCATCTATCTCCATTATTTTCATCTAGCAAAACCCTAACTCCGTTGACTTCTCCAGCCTGTACCCAAGAACATAGCTGGAAAAAACACACACCCATGCTGACTGGTCTCACTTTAAATTCATGACCCAAAAGCCTCTGTGTTGACCACCAATGCTTCTGCATTTCCTTAGTATAGTGCATTCTTTCACCATCTTGCACAGTTATTTTTAACTTCTCCTCTCTCCTTCAACCACCAGCCCCTCCTTCCTTCTCTTTACTCTGCAGATAATCTTGCTTCCAACTTCAGGGAGAAAATAGAAGCAATCTGAAGAGAATTTCCACATGCTTCCACCGCCTACCTGCATCTGTCTGCGTATACTCTGCCATCCCTCCTGTTACTATAGATGAACCACTGTGTTCTTATCTATTTAAACTCCTCCACCTGGGCACTAGGTCTCACCCTTTCTCACCCATGTAACGACATACCAGTCCTCCTCATCTCTTCTGCATCATTAGTGTGTATCATTTCCATCAACCTCTCTCCTGTCTTAAAATAACCTCCCTCAACCCCATATTCTCTTCCAACTACATTTTTCTGTTCGCCTTTATTGAAAGCTCTTCAAATATATGTGTCTATACTTGTTATCTTCACTGCCTCAGGACCTTTGCACTAGCAGTTCTGTCTGACTGGATGTTATTTTCATAGCTCACTTCTTCATTTCAGGTTCTGCTTAAATTTCATCTTAGTAGAAAGGCCCTCCCTGATCACCCTGTACAAAAGTCCACCTCCCACTCCTGGCATATTTCCATTACACTGCTTTATTTTTCTCCATACCACTCCACCACTCCTCACCACCTAACATATATGTTAGTTTATTTGTGTACTGATTGGCTCCCCCGACTAGACTGTAAGCCCATGAGGGCAGGCACTTTATTTCGTTTACTGCTATAATCCCAGCTCTTGATTTAACACATCACATCATTGTGCTCTTTAGCATTTGATTTGCACTCTTATTTGTCTTAGTTTCCCTGTCTGTTTCATGGGTAGAGTAAGGGATTTAGGATGGTGGTGTGTTCACTGCTTTCTCATAATCTGGAAAGGGGAAAAATTAACTTTTTATAGGCCTGGCCCTTCCATTTAATCTTTGCCACAACATTGCAAGACAGGCATTATTATTATTCCTGTTTTATAGACGGTCTCTGGGTGGTACAGATGGTTTCCGCTTGGCTGCTAACAGAAAGGTTGGCAGTTTGAATCCACCCAAGATTTCCGTATAAAACCCTCTTGCCGTTGAGTTGATTCCAACTCATAGTGACCCTACAGGATAGAGTAGAACTGCTCCATGTGGTTTCTCAGGCTGAAACATTTAGGAAAGCAGATTGCCACATCTTTCTCCGCAGAGCAGTTCAAACCAACCTTTCAGTTAGCAGCCAAGCACTTAACCACTGTGCCACCAGGGCTCCTTCCACCCAATATTATAGTCACTGAAAACACTATGGTGTGCAGTTCTACTATGACACACGTAGGGTAGCCATGAGTTAGAGTTGACTCGATGGCAACACCATGAATCGGTGGTTTTATAGATGAGGAAAGAGAGGGTACAAGGGATTAGGTGACTTGCCCAAGATCCCAGAGCTAGTGAGTGATGATGCCCTGGTTTGACCCACGCCTGTCTTTCCCTTTTGCCATGCTATCGATCTAGGCAATTGTGCAAAGGGTGGCTGATTGCATTTTCCAGGATGGTGCCACAAGATCTCCCATCCCACATACTCTACTTACAATGTGCCTTTGACATTCCTCCTGTTGAGAGGTGGGCATCTACATTTTCTTCTCTTGAATTTAGGCAGGCTATGGCCATGGTGGAAACCCTGGTGGCGTAGTGGTTAAGTGCTACAGCTGCTAACCAAAGGGTCGGCAGTTCAAATCTGCCAGGTGCTCCTTGGAAACTCTATGGGACAGTTCTACTCTGTCCTATAGGGTTGCTATGAGCTGGAATAGACTCAACAGCACTGGGTTTTTTTTTTTTTTTGGTATGGCTATGGTGGAGCGCTGGTGGCACAGGGGTTAAGAGCAGGGCTGCTAACCAGAAAAAGATCAGTGGTTCGAATCCACCAACCACTCCTTGGCAGTTCTGCTCTGCCCTATAGGGTCATTGTGAGTCAGAATTGACTCGACAACAATGGGTGTTTGGTTTGGTTTTTTGGTAACTATGGTGGGAGTGACTTCTGAGGCTAGATCATAAAAGGTGATATAGGTTTCACCTGGTTCTCTCGGGACCCTTGTCTTTGGAGATCTGAATTGCCATTAATCAGTCTAATTGCCCGGAAGTCATTTTGCTATGAGGAAGCCCAGGCTAGTCCAGGTGGAGAGACCACCTGGAGAGGACCTGAGGCTATATGAAGAAAAATACCAGTCCCCCACTGCTCCAGCCCCCTACTATTCCAGCTTCAGCCACTAACTGACCGCCCTATGCGAGAGACAGAGTTAGAACCACCCAGCTGAGCCCTTTCTGAATCCCTGACCACAGAAACCAGAGAGATAATGAGGTGATTGTTGTTTTGAGCCACTAATTGTTGGAGTGATTTGTTATATGCAGCAATAGATGACTAAACAAAGGGAGTAGCATAATGTCCGAGATATTCAATGGGCAAGCCCCTTCTTTCTGAGCCTCAGTTTCCCTTGTAAACAGTGGGAGATAACTCAATGGTCTCTAAGGATGTTTCCAGCCCTGATATTTGGTGCTTATACATAATGTTGTCATATTCCCCATTGTCCATTTTTACTGCCTCCTCAACACCCAGTCATTATCCTACCATTCCACGACTCCCAGAGAGAAAACTAATGCCCTGTGGACACTAAGGGATATCTATAGGTCTGCTGAGGTCTCTTGAGGTGGAGGTGTGAAGTGAAGTAAAATGAACAGGATTTGGAATCTGGTCACTGAGTAGGATTGGTTGCATGACCTTGGTTTTATGGATTGAATTGTGTCCCCTCAAAATATGTGCTGGAAACCTAACCCCTATATACCAAAACCCAAACCCAGTGCCTTTGAGTCAATTCCAACTTATAGCGACCCTATAGGTCAGAGCAGAACTGCCCCATAGAGTTTCCAGGGAGCACCTGGTGGATTCGAACTTCCAACCCTTTGGTTAGTAGCTGTAGGACTTAACCTCTACGCCACCAGGGTTTCCAAACCCCTATATATGTGGGTGTAATCCTATATGGGAATAGGGTTTTCTTTCTTATGTTAATGAGACCATAGGGTGTGTCTTAAACCGACGACTTTTGAGACTTTTAGATTGGGCACAGAAGCAAGGAACCACAGATGGGGGTAGATGGATGCCAGGCCACATGAAGACTGCCAAGGAACAGAAGCTGAAAAGAGACAAGGACCTCCCCCAAGAGCTGACAGAGAGAGAAAGCTCTCCCCTATAGTCAGTGCCCTGAATTCAGATTTCAAGCCTCCTGAACTGTGAGGATATAAATTTCTGTTTGTTAAAGCCACCCTGTTGTGGTATTTCTTTTACAGCAGCACTAGGTAACTAAGACACGGGCAAGTCTCATAACCTTTTTAGGCCTGTTTCCTCATTTGTAAATAGGGAGAATAGTAATGGCTCTAGTCTCTAACAGCATTGCTGTCAGGATAGAATGAGACAGTGTATGTAAAAGTGTAGGGATATGCATATGAGCTGAGAAAGTCGGGGCTGAGATGAGTGGTTACCGAGGCACTGGGGGATCCCTGGTAAAGTCCATTTCGTGCCCTGGGAGGAAAGAGCCTTGGGGACAAGAGCAATGATGGGAAGCTGAAGTGGGCTATTTTAGGCTGTGCTGTGACTTGTCTCTTAGCAACTGTTTCTGTTCCGGTATCTTTGAAAATCCATCCACTACTAGGGATAGAAGCCCCCTGATGTAAAAGCCATCATTTAGATCAGGCTCCTATCTCTGCAAAACTGTTTCTAATACACATACCCTCCTCTGTTTAGAGATCATCTAGGAAAGACGGTTTGTTTTACTTCCTCGATTTTCAAGAACACCCCCTCCCAATCACCTATCTCTGGCAGAGACCCATCTTTCTCTGGGTTACTGAGGCTTAAAACCTTAAAGCCATCCTTGACTATTCTCTCTCCTCTATTCCCTTATTCCAGCTGGTCACCAAATCTTGTCCAGTCCTCCTTCCCATGGCCCTGGGTTCATTCTCTCCCACCGTCCCAGCCCCTGTTGATACCTTCCTCACCACACCAAGCTCTTAACCACTGTGCCACCAGGGCTCCAAAGATCCTTGGGAAAAGTGACTGGTAAAGTCTGGGTGGGGAAAGCCCTCCTTGCCCCCTTTTGCTGTTGAGTCAGCTCTAACTCATGGCGATTCCATGTGTGTCAGAGTAGAGCTGTGCTCCACAGGGTTTTCAATGGGTGAAATTTCTGCTGTAGATCACCAGGCCTTTCTTCTGAGGCACTTCTGGGTAGATTCAAACCTCCAATCTTTCAGTTAGCTGCAGAGTGCGTTAATCATTTGTACCACCCAGGGATTCTGAGAGCTCCCAAGCTGATACTAATCACCCTTGGCTTTCATTTCTGCTTCATGGTACAACTTAGTGACTGTCTTTGGAGATCTTTGGGATCAAAGATGGGCTGACAGTCTGATGACTTTAGGGTCCTCCTAAACCTGCCTTAATGGTGGCCTTTTTTGGGGGGGAGGAGCTACTAAACACAGGAGGCTCATTTCTGACTTTGATCTTAGACCTGAACAGTAACTGTCCTTTTCTAGAACACTCTAGTCCCAACTCTTAGGAATCCCCACTTTCCTGCACATTCATTTTCTGAATATCTGCCAGTAAACCCCTCCTCCAGGCCCCTCAGCTGCATGGATTCATCTCTCATCACCTTTAGGGAGGATTCTCAAGTTCCTCTCCTCTCTCCCTAGCCTCTTTTTTTTAACCAAAAAGTTTTGGCAAACCAAAACCAAATTAGGGTGCAGAGACAAAAGAACAAGGAGCAGGGAGCAAAGTGAGTCATTCATTTATGCACCCACCCACAAATATTTTTCGTCCTCACTGCTGGAGCCCAGCACAATAGTAGACGCTGTGGTTAGGAGTGGGGAGGCAATCCCAAAACAGTGCCGGTTGCTCAATGAGCATTAGTTCAATCAGTGAATGAATTAATGTATAAATGAGAAAAAATATCTGGGCCCTGACCTCAAGCAGCTTACAATCTAGCCTGGCAGATACACTCACTCGCCCACACACACTCCAAGGAAATCGGGGGGCCAGATGCAGGTATGGATTCTGGATGTTATGAAGGCCCAGAGCACGCAGACCTGTCCTTGTCCTCACCTGGTAAGGCGCCGTCATCTACCTGCCTGTTTTGTCATGCCACTGCCTTTCCAAGTCAGTCCTGGCCAGTCCAACAAGTGGAGGCCCTGGGTAGGAAGAGCCTAGTGGCATGAGGAGTCAGGCATGTCCAATGAGTTCACCCTTCACTGGGGCTTTCTGCCAGTGTAGAAGCCTTTGGGTCCTGAAACAAAAGTTCTCTCCTTCTAGCCATTTCCTGTCCTCCTTCTTTACCCTTACCTTACAGCAGGAGTTGGAGCCAGCTGCTCCAGGGCTGAAACTAAACCCAGCCATTGTTCCCACCTTTTGGTTATATTTGACTTTGTGTGTGTGTGTGTGTGTGTGTGTGTGTCTTAGCATAGCATAGCATATTGTGCATTAGGGATTTTAGTGCCAAGTCTCAGGCCCTGGATCCCATGCCTAGAAAAAAAAAAAGTTATGCCTAGAGTACCTGGATATATCTGAAAACTCTGCTCAGGCAAGATAGACAGCTAGGCTAGGGTAGATGCTGATTGGGGGCTTGGGGTGAATTGAGCAGTGGCTGAGGGGGAGTGTTTGTCCTCTAATGGGCCAAACGTGCAGTCATATAGCTGGTGTCCAGAATGAGAAGATGGGGAACATATTCATTTAGAGCCATGAGGATGTGCGGTCATATGTACACGGGTCTGGAAGGGCAAGAGTTTCACTCCATAACCAGAACTCTAAGTGCAAAGCTCAGCAGTACCAAAATCTTCACACATTATGAAGCCCCTCTCACCCCGGCACCTCCCAGGACTGCCAGAGGGTGGGTGAGGCATCAAAAACAGAGGTGGGTCACGCTCCGGCACCTCCAGCAGATGCTAAAGGAGCCATAATGGAGATTTATGTGAACTTCTGGAACCTGGATCTCCTCTCTTGACCTTTCATGTAGACAATAGCTCAGTCTATGGATAATTGGGAAACCCCCGTGGAGTAGTTGTTAAGTGCTATGGCTGCTAACCAAGAAGTCAGTAGTTTGAATCTGCCAGGCACTCCTTGGAAACTCTACGGGGCAGTTCTACTCTGTCCTATAGGGTCGCTATGAGTTGGAATCGACTGGACAGCACTGAGTTTTTTTGGGGGGGGTATGGACAATTGAGCACATACATTAAAGGTCAAGGTCAAGTGCTGACCTGGGATAAAGAGAAGCTCTCCTAATACAGCAAAGAGACTGGTGACTATAGAGCTATGCAGACCATACTGGCTCAGAGTGAAGCAGGGCCTAGTCAGCCAGTTCCAGTGCAGTCCAGAAGAGGGGGGTAGGCTGTTTCTTCTGCACTTTCTGAGCTTCCCCATGACTCAAAGTTGCAGTCAGGGGAGTGTGGGGAGGGAAAGACCCTCTCCTTAGGAAGCCCAAAGTCTGGGGGCGGCAGAGGAAGACAAACTCTGTGCTCAGGGAGTTAGGAGAGGTTAGACCCCAACAGGAACAAGACTTGGTATCATATAAATATATATGAGGTATACATTTTAAGTATCTTTTAAAAGCTAAATGGTTTTAAGAATGAAAGAATGCAAGATTCCATCAAGTTTCAAGATCTTTAAAATTACATTTCTTAGCGTTCATCAAATTGAACACCCTGTTGGGAGAAATAAATTTACATATAACAAAATTTTATCTACCAGGGCAGCATCTGTCGACTTTTACAAAGATACAGAAGAATTAGGGGATGTGTATAACTTAAATCTAGGGAAATAGACTAAGCTATTACCTGCCCTCTTGAAGTTTTAAAATCACTGTCATAATAACCATGTAAATAGGATTCAGCATGTCTAATCAGAGTCAAAAATAAGAATCTAGGCAGCCTTCTGGCTTCAAACTATCAGTAGAATGTCAATTGCAACTAATAAGGCTACATATGGACTAAGGCCCTTCTAGCTGGAGTTAGAAAACCAAAAGTGAAGAACACGGTTGGTGCTTCTCAAGCTTAAAGAACTGAAGAAAAAAATCAAGCCTCAAGTTGAAATATTGAAGGCTTCTATGGGCAAAATATTGAACGATGCAGGAAGCATCAAAAGAAGATGGAAGGAATACACAGTCACTGTACTAAAAGGAATTGGTTGATGTCCAACCACTTTAGGAGGTAGCATATAATCAAGAACCAACGGTACTGAAGGAAGAAGTTGAAACTGCACCAAAGGCATTGGCACAAAACAGGGCTCCAGGAATTTATGGAATACCAATTGAGATGTTTCAACAAACAGATGCAATGGTGGAAGTGCTCACATATCTATGTCAAGAAATTTGGCCAACTCACTGGAAGAGATTCATATTTGTGTCCATTCCAAAGAAAGATGATCCAACGGAATGCAGAAATTATCAAACAATATCATTAACATCACATGCAAGTAAAATTTTGCTGAAGATAATTCAAAAACAGTTGCAGCAACACATCGACTGGAACTGCCAGAAATTCAAGGCGATTCAGAAGAGGACATGGAAAGAGGGATACCATTGCTGATGTCAGGTCAATCTTGATTGAAAGCAGAGAATACCAGAAAGATATTTACCTGTGTTTTATTGAATATGTAAAGGCATTCAACTGTGTAGATCATAACAAATTACGGGTAACATTGGAAAGAATGGGAATTTCAGAACACTTAAGTGTGCTTATGTAATTGTACACATGTGGAATCTGTACATAGACCAAGAGGCAGTCATTCGAACAGAATGAGGGGATGCTGTGTGTTTAAAATCAGGAAAGGTGTGCATCAGGGTTGTATCCTTTCACCATACTTATTCACTCTGTATGCTGGGCAATAATTCGAGAAGCTGGACTACATGAAAAAGAATGTGGCATCAGGATTGGAGGAAGACTCATTAACAACCTGCAATGTGCAGATGACACAACCTTCCTTGCTGAAGGCAAAGAGGACTTGAAGCACTTACTGATGAAGATCAAATACTATAGCCTTCAGTATGGATTACACTTCAACATGAAGAAACCAAAAATCCTCACAACTGGACCAATAAGCAACATCATAATACACAAAGAAAATACTGAAGTTGTCAAGGATTTCATTTTACTTGGATCCACAGTTACCTCCACGTGTCTCTTAGTTCGTCATACTGTGGGAGTTTGCGTGTTGCTGTGGTGCTGGAAGCTATGCCACCAGCATTCAGATACCAGTATGTCACCCATGGCGAACAGGTTTCAGCTGAGCTTCCAGACTAAGACAGGCTAGGAAGAAGAACCTGGCAGTCTACTTCTGAAAAGAATTAGCCAATGAATACCTTATGAATAGCAGCCGAACATTGTCTGATATAGTGTCGGAAGATGAGCTCCCAAGGTTGGAAGGCATTCAAAAGATGACTGGGGAAGAGGTGCCTCCTCAAACTGGAGTCAACCTTAAAGACGTGGATGGAGTCAAGCTTTCAGGACCTTCATTTGCTGATGTGGCATGACTCAAAATGAGAAGAAACAGCTGCAAACATTTATTAATAATCGGAACATGGAATGCATGAAATATGAATCTAGGAAAATTGGAAATAGTCAAAAATGAAATGGAACACATAAACATTGATATCCTAGGCATTGGTGAGCTGAAATGGACTGGTATTGGCCATTCTGAATGGGACAATCATATTGTCTACTATGCTGGGAACGACAACAACCTGAAGAGGAATGGCATTGCATTCATCATCAAAAAGAACATTTCAAGATCTATCCTGAAGTACAACCCTGTCAGTGATAGGATACTATTCATACGCCTACAAGGAAGAGCAGTTAATAGGACTATTATTCAAATTTATGCACCAACCACTAAAGCCAAAGATTAAGAAGTTGATGATTTTTAACAGCTTCTGCAGTCTGAAATTGATCGAACATGGAATCAGGTTGCATTGATAATACTGGTGATTGCAATGTGAAAGTTGGAAATAAAGAAGAATTGGTAGTTGGAAAATATGGCCTTGGTGATAGAAAAGATGCCAGAGATCTCATGACATAATTTTGTAAGACCAAAGACTTCTTCATTGCAAATACCTTTTTTCACTGACATAAATGGCCGCTATACACGTGGACCTCACCAGATGGAATACACAGGAATCAAATTGACTACAGCTATGGAAAGAGACGATGGAAAAGCTCAATATCATCAGTCAGAATAAGGCCAGGGGCCAACTGTGGAACATGCCATCAATTGCTCAAATGCAAGTTCAAGCTGAAGCTGAAGAAAACTAGAACAAGTCCACAAGAGCCAATGTAAGACCTTGAGTATATCCCACCTGAATTTAGAGACTGTCTCAAGAATAGATTTGATGCGCTGAACAGTAATGAACAAAGACCTGAGAAACTGTGGAATGACATCAAGGATATCACACATGAAGAAAGCAAGAGGTCATTAAAAAGACAGGAAAGAAAGAAAAGACCAAAATGAATGTCAGAAGAGACTCTGAAACTTGCTCTTGAACGTTGAGCAGCTAAAGCAAAAGGAAAAATGATGAGGTAAAAGAACTGAAGATTTCAAAGGGGGCTCAAGAAGACAAAGTAGAGTATTATATGACATGTGAAAAGAGCTGGAGAGAGAAAACCAAAACAGAAGAACACGCTCGGCATTTCTCAAGCTGAAAGCACTGAAGAAAAAATTCAAACCTCTGGTTGCAATAGTGAAGGATTTATGGGGAAAATATTAAACAACACAGGAAGCATCAAAAGAAGATGGAAGGAACATGCAGCATCATTATACCAAAAAGAATTGGTTGACATTCAACCATTTCAAGAGGTACCATATGATCAGGAACTGATGGTACTGAAGGAAGAAGTCTAAGCTGCACTGAAAGCATTGGCGAAAAACAAGTCTCTAGAAATTGACAGGATGTCAGTTGAGATGTTTCAACAAACCGATGCAGCGCTGGAAGTGCTCACTTGTCTATGCCAAGAAATTTGGAAGACAGCTTCCCGTCCATCCGACTAGAAGAGATCCATATTTATGCCTATTCCCAAGAAAGGTGATCCAACCAAATGGGGGAAATTATTAAACAGTATCATTAATATCACATGCAAGGAAAATTTTGCTGAAGATCATTCAAAAGCGGCTGCAGCAGTATATCGACAGGGAACTGTCAGAAATTCAGGCTGTGCTCAGAAGAGGACTTGGAACGGGGGGTATCATTACTGATGTCAGGTGGATCCTGGCTGAAAGTAGAGAATACCAGAAGAATGTTTACCTGTGTTTTATAGACTATGCAAAGGCATTCTACTGTGCAGATCATAACAAATTAAGGATAACATTGAGAAGAATGGGAATTCTAGAACACTTAATCGTGTTCATGAGGAAGCTGTGTGTAGATCAAGAGGTAGTTGTTCAGATAGAACAAGGGGATACTGTGGGGTTTAAAGTCAAGAAAGGTATGTGTCAGAATTGTATCCTTTCACCATATTTTTTTTTATTTTTATTGTGCTTTAAGTGAAAGCTCACAAATCAAGTCAGTCCCTCATACAAAAATTTATACACACCTTGCTATGTACTCCTAGTTGCTCTCCCCCTAATAACAAGGCACACTCCCTCTCTCCACCCTGTAATCCCAGTGTCCATTCAGCCCAGGTTCTGTCTCCCTCTGGCTTCTCATCTCCCCTCCAGACAGGAGCTGCCCACATAGTCTCATGCTTGTATTTGATCCAAGAAGCAAACACCTCACCAGTATCATTTTCTATTTTATAGTCCAGTTCAATCCCTGTCTGAAGAGATGGGTTTGGGAATGGTTCCAGTCTTCGGCTAATACAAGGTCTGGGGACCATGATTTCTGGGGTCATTGTAGTCTCAGTCAGACCATTAAGTCAGGCCAGTCTTTGCATGAGAATTTGAGCTCTGCCTCCCACTGTTCTCCTGCTCCCTCAGGGCCTCTCTGTTGTGTTCCCTGTCAGGGCAGTCATTGGTTGTAGCTGGGCACCATCCAGTTCTTCGGGTGTGAGGCTGATGTAGATTCTGATCCATGCGGCCCTTTCTGTCTCTTGGGCTCATAATTACCTTGCAACTTTGGTGCTCTTCACTCACCTGCTCCAAGTGGGCTGAGACTAATTGATGCATCTTAGATGGCTGCTTCCTAGCGTTCAAGACCCCAGATGCCACTCCCCAAACTGGGATGCAGAATGTTTTCTTAATAGTTTTTATTATGCCAATTGACCTAGATGTCCCCTGAAACCATGGTCCCCAGACCCCCAGGCCCCCGCCCCCGCCACTCTGGCCTTCGAAGCGTTCAGTTTACTCAGGAAACTTCTTTGCTTTTGGTTCAGTCCAGCTGTGCTCCTGCATTGTATGTTGCCCTTCCCTTCACCTAAAATAGTTCTTATCTGCTATCTAATCAGTGAACACTCCTCTCCCTCTCTCCCTCCCCACCCTCGCAACAATATTTTTTTCTGTGTTTAAACTATTTCTTGAATTCTTATGATAGTGGTCTCATACAATATTTGTCCTTTTGCAACTGATTAATTTCACTTAATATAATGCCTTCTAGATTCCTCCATGTTATGAAATGTTTCACAGATTCATCATCGTTCTTTATTGATGTGTAGTATTCCATTGTGTGAATATACCATAATTTATTTATCCATTCATCTATTGATGGGCATCTTGGTTGCTTTTCCATCTTTTTGCTGTTGGAAACAGTGCTGCAATGAACATGGCTATGCATATATCTGTTTGTCTTTCACCATGCTTATTCAGTCTCTATGCTGAGCAAATAATACAAGATGCTGGACTATGTGAAGAAGAACGAGGCAACAGGATTGGTGGAAGACTCATTAACAACCTATGATATGCAGATGACACAACCTTGCTTTCTGAAAGGGAAGAGGACTTGAAATACTTCATAATGAAGAGCAAAGACCACAGTCTTCAATATGGATTATACCTCAACCTAAAGAAAACAAAAATCTTTACAACTGGACCAATAAGCAACATCATGATAAATGGAGAAAAGATTGACGTTGTCAAGGATTTCATTTTACTTGGATCCACAATCAACACCCATGGAAGTAGCAGTCAAGAAATCAAAAGATGCATTGCATGTGGCAAATCTGCTGCAAAGGATCTCTTTAAAGTGTTGAAAAGCAAAGATGTCACCTTGAAGACTAAGGTGCACCTGACCCAAGCCAGGATATTTTCAATCGCATCATATGCATGCAAAAGCTGGACAATGAATAAGGAAGAGCAAAAAAGAATTGACGCCTTAGAATTGTGGTGTTGGCAAAGAATATTGAATATACCATGGACTTCCAAAAGAACAAACAAATCTGCTTGGAAGAAGTACAACCAGAATGCTCCTGAGAAGCAAAGATGGTGAGACTGCGTCTTACATACTTTGGACATGTTATCAGGAGGGATCAGTCCCTGGAGAAGGACATCATGCTTGGTAAAGTACAGGGTCAGCGGAAAAGAAGAAGACCCTCAATGAGATGGATTGATACAGTGGCTGCAAGAATGGGCTAAAGCTTAATAACGATTGCAAGTGTGGCGCAGGACCCAGCAGTGTTTCATTCTGTGGTACATAGGGTCACTATGAGTTGGAACTGACTCTGTGGCACCTAACAACAACACCACAATCAACGCCCACGGAAGCAGCAGTCAAGAAATCAAATGACAGATTGCATTGGGCAAATCCACTGAAAAAGACCTCTTGAAAGCGTTAAAAAGCAAAGATATCACTTTGAGGGCTAAGGTACTCCTGGATTCAAGCTATGGTATTTTCAATCGCCTCATGTGCATGTGAAAGCTGGACAATGAATAAGGAAGACCAAAGAAGAATTGGGACCTTTGAAATTATGGTGTTGGTGAAGAATATGAATATACTATGGACTTCCAGAAGAACAAACAAATCTGTCTTGAAAGAAGTATAGCCAGAATGCTCCTTAGAAGCGAGGATGATGAGACTTCATCCCAGCTACTTTGGACGTGTTATCAAAAGGGACCAGTCCCTGAAGAAGGACATCATGCTTCGTAAAGTAGAGGGTCATCCAAAAAGAGGAAGACCCTCAAGAGATGGATTGAACAGTGGCTACAACAATGAGCTCAAACATAGCAATGATCGTGAAGATGGCACAGGACTAGGCAGTGTTTCATTCTGTGGTACATAGTCACTATGAGTCAGAACTGACTGGATGCAACCTAACAGCAACAACATGGGCAGTTTAAGGGGAACAATGTGGAGATGCATAACGATAGGGAGTTGTTATTTTAAGCTCTGCAAGAACCTATATGATTAATTCATTTATTGTAATTTTACTAGGTTAATTTTTTAAAAACATGTATGGGATAGAAAAGCATGGGCAGAATTGGAGATAAAGATGGCTGACCCTCCCTAGGATCTGGGAGCCACTGGTGAGGTTTTATTTGTGTGTGTTGATGGGGGTGGATATCTGAGGTCAGCCCCACCAAGAGACTGGCCTCGCTCCCATCCCTAAGCCCAGGGAAATGGGATACCTCTCGGCTGTGAAATGCTGATGAACTGTGGAGGGGAGAAGGACAAGGGCAGCAGATGGAATTCCTGAACGATTCTTCCGGCTGTCACCAGAGAGGAGAGGCAAGAGGGTGCACTGTATAATTTATAGAGGGACAGATGCTGAGGCTTCTCCGGAACCATCTGGTCAGGAGAAGCCTGGGCTTGGGTGAATATTGTCTTTGGGTCTGAGTAAGCTCCTTGACCTCCAGCCCACCCTGTTTCTCTACTTGGCCTTCTTGCTGTCCTAGGGCTTTGGGGAGGACTCTGCTCCCTGATGATCAAGCTCCAGAGTTCCACCTGGGTTTCATTCCATTCCCTCCTTTGCTGGTCCTGGAGTTTGTCTTTGCTGTTATTCCTGATAGGGCCAAGTCTGGCCTTGAGGACTATAACTTCCATCTATGCATTTCTCTATTTTGCAGTATTCTCACTCAGCACCACCACTATATTACAAAATCCCTCTAACACTCACCTCCATGTCATTTATTCATCCTGTAAACATTAATTGAGCGCCTATTACGCTGGGCATTGTTCTAGACACTAGGGATATAGTGATGAATGAGATAAAGTCCCAGACCTCTGAAGTTTGCATTGTAGTGGGGGAGATGGTCAAGGAACAGAAATATTGAACAAAATGTCAGATAAGGATAAGTGCTATGAGAGGAAACATGAAAGCAGGGTATGGGAGAGTGACTGAGGATGCTGTTTTAGATAGGCCAGGAGGGCCTCTCTGAGGTAGTGACATTTGAGCAGAGACTTGAACGGCAGTGAATATCCAGAGGAAGAGCACTGCGCATTCAGAGAAAAGCAAAAGTAATGGCCCAGAGGCAGAAGTATGTTTAGTGTTCTGGAGGCTGCCATACTATTTATTCATTAAGTAAGCTGAGCACTAACTGTGCTGCAGGCACCTGCTAGGGAATATGAAGATGCAATCAGACATCGTTTTTGCCCTGAAGGAGCAGAAGCCTAGAGAGAAATGCATTATGTAAATAAATAATTACAGCAACAGGATAACTACAATAAAAAACCCCAAAAAACAAAGCCGTTGCCATCAAGTCAATTCCGACTCATAACGACCTTATAGGACAGAGCAGAACTGCCCCCCCCCCCAGGGTTTCCAAGGAGTGCCTGGTGAATTCGAACTGCTGACCTTTTGGTTAACTGTCAGGCTCTTAACCACAAGGAGCACCAAATTTACCTGGGGATTGGGGGAAGGCTTTTCGGAGGAGGTGATATTTGAACTGTGGGCTGAAGGAGAAGTAGGATCGATCATGCACGGTGAGGAGAGGCGCTGCACATCTTAAGGCCTAATGCGCTGGAAACACAGGACAATTTGGGAATTTGAATTACGGGGGAGAGGTGGAAAATGAGGTCGGTGAAGGTGGAAGAGGCTGGGTCATACCGGCTTCCGTGCGCCATGCTGAGAATCTCAGATTTTATCTTTTGGGTGATGGGCAACCTTTGAAAGCCTTTACCCAGGTAGTGCCACAACTCTCCCACTGTATTTTTGCGGTGTTTCTCTATTTTTTTTTAATTCGCCTTCATCTCATGTTCAATTTAAGTCAACAGATACTTACTGAGCGCCAACACGTATTGAGTGCCACAGTCTTTTTCCCCTTTCTGCTATTGCCCACTTCTGACACCTCCTTCATTCTCCCGGGGCTCTTCGAAAATTCCCATTTTTCCCCTCTCCCGGTGCTCCAGTGACCGAGCCCGAGGCCCCGCCCCATGGCCCCGCCCCCTGATGACGCGCAGCGCCCAGAGCGTGGGGATTCCCGCGGCCCCGGCCGCTACCCGGCCTGCCCCGCGGCAAGATGGCGGCCTGAAGGCGGCGGGAGGCTGTGGAAAGTTTGTTGAGGGCTTGGAGTAGTCGGGCCGGGAGGTTAGAGTTGGGATTGTGGAGACCCTAGCACGCAGTAGGGGCGGAGGACGGACAAGTTCCGAGGTTGGGAAGAGGAAATGGAATCGTGGAGGGGTTGGAGGCAGAGAGAAAAAAAGGGAGGGGAGGGGGCCTGGGATCCCGTGGCAGACTGGGGGTGGAGGGAACTAGTAGTAGGTGTTGTGCACGTCCTGGAGAAGCAGAGTCACAAATTGGAGGGGAATTTCTTAACCGAGAGTAAAGAACCTGGAGCCTGGCAGGAGGGAAATCCTTCAGCGTGAAGCCGAGGCCCGATTGCACCGGGCCGGTGGGAGGGGAAGGTGTTTTTCCCGTCGAGGGGGATTGGGGGAAAGGCTAGGAAGAGCGACCTGGAGGATGTTGGGCAGGCCTGCTAAGGAGGGAACTAAAGCTAGTCAAATGCCCTCTTCCAGGCTTAGATCAGCCTTTCCACAGCTCCTATCTTAGGCAGCAACGTCTGCCCCAATTTCAGCTGAAGACTCAGGGACCCAGGGTCTGGACAAAACCAAAGTGCCTGCTTGGGAAGAAGAAGAGGTAGCGACTTGCCCCAGCCTATCCCCAGAGCGGGTAAGGTGGCCTCCAGTGACAGGTTTCTGGCTGGCATGCTCCCTGGGAGCAGGATGCGTGGACTGTGGAGTGATGCTGAGAATCATTTAATCTGAGAGGGACACTCTTCTATAGAGGTTGTCCTTTGTTTTGGTCCCTAAGTTAGTGTTCTGCTTAGATTCCAGGCTGATTTTTGAGAGGCGGGTATAGAATTAAGTCTTGTGTGCCTTCATGTGTGTAATCGAACATGGGCAAGGGTCTAGAGATCAGACTGAAACTGTATTTTTTAAATATTACTGTGGTAAAAAAAAAAAGTATGTATAACATAAAAATTGCCATTTTAACCATTTTTAAATGTATAATTTAGTGGCGTTAACATTCACAATATTGTGCAGCCTTCATCACTGTTTTCAAAACTGTATGCTGAAAGTATTTTAACACATCCCTGTCATAAGCAGTTTCCTACCTGCTCATTGTATCCCCTTGGATCTCTATCACATCTTCATTTTGGCATCCTGCCTGGAAGTGGATGTTGGTGGGTGACAGATGGTGGGGAGTCATGAGAAAGCAAATTTCTGATGGTGCCCACTGACCATTTAGATACCTGGTATCACTAATTTCTGAATTACTCATTTTTGCTGCTCGTCTACTTCATTTGCTCTTTTTTTCTGATAAGAGGGGCTCATTAGTGTTTCTCGGGGGTTGTGGATTTGTTGGAGATGGGAAGGAGGGGTCAGGAGGGGAAGGGCAAGTTGGGATTGAGGAGAGAAATGCAGATCAGCTCATGGTAAGAGGTCACACTGACTGGTGTGAAGCTCTGGGAATGTTTATCCCATCACTCCCTGTGCCCTGAGATTCCTGATATTTGAGAGCCAGCCAAATCTGCCTTACAGTCTAGACCAGTGAGGTAATAGAAGGAAAAGATGTGGGACTTGCTGTTTCCTCTTCTGGTAGCTTTCTTCTTTTCCTTGAATTGTCCCCATCACTACATTAAAAAACAAAACAAACAAAAAGTTTCACTAGCCAAACCAAGCATGGCCTGAGAGATAGTGGACTTAGGGTTGGAGAAAAGGGAAGGGGGTTGGAGCCAGAGAGTGGAATGAATGTGGTCCTCGTTTCCTTTGGTGCCCTGGGGTTATGCCTAAGCCAGAGTTGGGAGCGGCTTGTTACTGAAGCCTGTTTAAGGAGCAGCATCTGCTGCGTGATTGGACTGGGAGGTCTGGTTTCATCAAGGACTCCTCACTAATCATCCCGTGTTCCCCCCAATAAAAGGCTTACTCCAGACAGACCAACCCAATTCACTGTTACTAGACCAGCATCAGTATCTTTAGGTATCTGAAGAGCATATGCAAATTAGCTGTGACTCCATTGCTAGACGATTGGGAATCTTCTCTTTCTGTGGTTGTCCCCTTGGAAACTGCAGCCAGCAAGGACAGTGTGGTGAGTGCACATAGTAGTTAGTAGCGCTGACTCCGGAGCCAGACTGCCTAGTTCAAATCCTGGCTTTGCTGTTTGTAGCTCTCCTACCTTTAGAAGTTGTTTATGCACTCTGACTCAACTTTCTCATCATTCAAGTGGGGATGATGAGTATCTATCTCATAGGCTTTTTGTGAGGGTTGAATAAAAATACATTAAAGTGCTTAGCACATTGTCCAGCACTCAATAAGTATTGTCATTTTGTTAGTCAGATCTCACCACTGATTTCTGCTTCATGAGTGAACCTTGTGTCTATGGAGGACATGGTACTGGTTTGGGCTGTTAACCTGTTGTTGTTACTCACTGTTGAGTAGATTCCTACTCATGGTGACTCCAGTAGAATTGCTGTATCGGGTTTTCAAAGCTGTGACCTTTTGGAAGCATATCACCAGGCCTGTCTTCCAAGGTACCTCTGGGTGGATTAAAACTGCCAACCTTTTGGTTAGTAGTTTAGTACTTCACTGTACCAACGAAGGACTCCTAGCCTGATGTTAAAAAAAAAAAAAAAAAAGATGTTAGGATCCACTATCAGTAGAGATGAGGCACAGCTTTTTTGAATTTTAGTGGGAATGTCTTCACTAAGCTATTCAACCAAAAACCACCGTCTCCAGTTAATTCCAACTCCTTGCAACTCTCTAGGACAGAGTAGAACTGCCCCATAGGGTTTCCAAGGCTGTAAATCTTTACAGAAGCAGACTGCCACATCTTTCTCCCATAGAGTAGCTGGTGGGTTTTAACTGCCGACCTTTTGGTTAGCAGTCGAGTGCTTTAACCACTCACCACCAGGGCTCCTAAGCTATTTAAAGTGATGTTAAAATGCCAGCAATTTATTATTATTTTTTTATCTTCATTTATTTTTGTGATTTCCCTGCCTGGGTTAACATCTGATTGCTCTGTCCAGTGTTCTAGCCTTGGGTTGATACCTGGTATTATTGATCTTCTAACCAAAGAACTCCCTTTAGTATTTCTTTTAGTTTTGGTTTGGTTTTTACGAGTTCCCTAAATTTCTGTTTATCTGGAAATGTCCCAATTTCACCTTCATATTTGAGAGGCAGCTTTCCTGGATTCTTGGCCAGCAGTTTTTTTCCTTCGGTGCTTTATATAAGTCATCCCATTGCCTTCTTGCCTGCATGGTTTCTGCCAAGTAGTCTGAATTTATTCTTGTTGACTGTCCTTTGTAGGTGACTTTTTGTTTATCCCTAGCTGCTCTTTAAATTCTCTTTGGTTTTGGCAAGTTGGATTATGTCTTGGTGACTTTCTTTTAAAATCTACCTTATGTGGAGTTCAGTGAGCATCTTGGGTAGATATCTTCTCATCTTTCACAATATCAAGGAAGTTTTCTGCCAACAAATCTTGAAGAATTCTTTCTGTATTTTCTGTTATCCTTCACTGTCCTGGCACTCCAGTCAGTTGTAGGTTATTTCTCTTGGTAGAGTCCCACGTGATTCTTAAGTTTTCTTCATTTTTTAAATTCTTCTATCTGATTTTTCTTCAGATATATTTGTGCCAAGTGCCTTATCTTCAAGCTCACCAATTCTGCCCTCCACTTGCTCAATTCTGCTCCACTGACTTTCTATTAAGTTGTCCAGTTCTGTAATTTTATTGTTAATCTTCTGAATTTCTGATTGTTGTCTCCATGGATTCTTGCAGCTTATTAAATTTTTCATTATGTTCATGAATAACCTTTTTAATTTCTTCAACTACTTTTTGTGTTCCTTGGCTTGTTCTGCTTATTGCCTGACCTCCTTCCTAATCTCGTTCCTGATGTCTTGAAGAGTTCTGTATATTAATCTTTTGAATGCTGCATCTGGCAATTCCAGGAAGGGACCTTTATCCAGAAGATTCATCGATTCTTTGTTTTGAGAGCTTGTTAAGGTGATCATGGTCTGTTTCCTTATGTGACTTGATATTGACTATTGTCTCCGAGCCATCTACAAGTTATTGTATTAATTTATTTTATGTTTGCTTACTGCATCCTAGGTTCTTGCTTTGTTTTGTTTTGATATGCCCAAATGGGTTGCTTGAGTGAGCTAGCTTGATTATTTTCTCCTTTGAAACTCTGATATGGTGTCACCAGATGGCTAGTGCTGTTATCAGGTATATCAGTCTAGGAGCCCATTCACTTTTCTTGTATGAATTCAGCTCAGGTGTCCAGGTAGCTGGTCATCAAGTGTGTGGTACAGGCTCTGTCCCACAGTCTTAGGGGAGCAGGGGTGATTGGTGTAGGTACCGGTATCTGGTTGCAGCAGGGGGTCACTCTCTGAACAAGGCAGGGGGCTGACAGCCGTCCCCCGAGTGTCTGTGAGGGAAGTGTGTCCCTGTTCCCTAGAGTGTATTCTGCAGTTGGACCATGGGCACCCAGTGCTTTTGGTTGTAAGGACTGGGAGGTACCAGTTATCCTTGGAACCCTGTCACAGGTGGCTCGGTGACCTAGGTGAAGCCACCAGTCCTTAGGCCCCTGATGTGGGTAGGTGAGGACCCTGTTTAATAGGCAAAGCGGTGTCAAATATCAAATACCCACCTCTCCACCGCATAGCTGAAACAGTTGTGGTCTGCCAACAAGGGCCTATTCTCCTGAAATAGGCCCACACAGGTCCATGCTGGGGCAAAAGGTATTCAAAGACCACAGACCGTTTATGCCTGGGCAAGAGCCGCTTCTGTCCTGAGCTCCCCTGGTTAGTGGAGCTAGCAAATTCTCTTTTCCCCCAATTGTGAATTTATTCCTACTCTAAGGTCAGGAGGATGGCTCAGGGTGCTCAACAGGGCCTATCTCAGGCCCAGGGAAATCAACAGCCACTGAAGCTGGCTTCAGGGCTGGGGTGGGGGGGGTGCAGTAAAATATACTCAAAGTACTTAGCTTTTGCCGAGAGTGCCGTTCCTCTCTGGTTCCGGAGGTTGAGTAGGCTGTGCGGCTGCTTCTCCCTGAGGAAACTGTGGCCAAACGCTACTACCGGCTAGCCCATCGCAGCCGCTCCTGGGAATGGTGCCTGAGGGATTCCAGCGATTCAGGCCCAGTAACTTCTCTCCGCTTCTGAACCGTCTCTCCCTCCGCCTGCCAGTCAGTCTGTCTTCTGATTTTGCCTTTGATGTTCAGGGCTCCTAGCTTATCATAAATGTAATTGTTTCATTTGTTTTTTTGGGTCTTTGTTCTAAGAGGGATCACTGGAAGCGTCTGGCTGTACTGCCACCTTGGACCCCTCTTTTTTTTTTTTAATTTTTATTGTGCTTTAAGTGCAAGTTTACAAAACAAGTCAGTCTCATATAAAAACTTATACACGCCTTGGTATATATGCCTAGTGCTTGCCCTCTAATGAGACAGCATGCTCCTTTTCTCTGTCCTGTATTTCCGTGTCCATTCAGCTAGCATCTATCCCCCTCGGCATTCACATCTCCCCTCCAGACAGAAGCTGCCCACGTAGTCTCATGTGTCTACTTGATCCAAGGAACGCACTCTTCACCAGTATCATTTTCTATCCCATAGTGCAGTCTAATCTCTGTCTGAAGAGTTGGCTTTGGGAATGGTTCCTATCTTGGGCTAACAGAAGGTCTGGGGACCATGACCTCTGGGGTCCTTCTAGTCTCAGTCAGATCATTAAGTCTGGTTTTTTTATGAGAATTTGGTGTCTGCATCCTACTGCACTCCTGCTCCCTCAGGGGTTCTCTGTTGTGTTCCCTGTCAGGGCAGTCACCGGTTGTAGCCGGGCACCATCTAGTTCTTCTGGTCTCAGGCTGATGTAGTCTCTGGTTTATGTGGCCCTTTCTGCCTCTTGGGCTCATAATTACCTTCTGTCTTTGGTGTTCTTCATTCTCCTTTGCTCCAGGTGGGTTGAGACCAATTGATGCATCTTAGGTGGCCGCTTGCTAGTGTTTAAGACCCCAGACAAATGCCAGCAATTTCTTGTTTGAAGCTGTGAGATTACAGAACTGTCTTCTTTAAAGTTGATCGATAATAATAATAGCTAGTGCTTTCAGTTGACTCATGTGCATGCAAAAGCTGGACAATGAATAAGGAAGACTGAAGAATTGATGCCTTTGAATTACGGTGTTGGAGAAGAACACTGAATATACCATGGACTGCCAGAAGAACAAACAAATCTATCTTGGAAGAAGTACAGCCAGAATATTCCTTGGAAGCAAGGGTGGCGAGACTTCATCTCACTTACTTTGGACATGTTATCGGGAGGGACCAGTCCCTGGAGAAGGATATCATGCTTAGTAAAGTAGAGGGTCAGTGAAAAAGACGAAGACCCCCAAGGAGATGGATTGATGCTCGAACATAGCAACGATTGTTAGGATGGTGCAGGCTGCGCAGTGTTTGATTGTGTTGTGTGTAGGGTCACTATGAGTTGAAACTGACTCAGCGGCTCCTAACAACAACAACTGCTTACTGGGAAGGCACAAGCGGCTAAATGCTCACCTACTGACGGAAAGGTTGGCAGTTTGAATCCACCCAGAGGTGCCTTGGAAGAAAGTCCTGGCAGTCTACTTCCGAAAGATCACAGCCACTGCAAATGCTATGGAGTGCAGTTCTACTTTGAAACACACGGGGTCACCATGAGTTGGAATTGCCTCAGACTTGAAGGCAACTGATTTAGTGCTTACTGAGCACATTTTAATTGCCTGGCACTGTTGCAAGTGCTTTGCATGTATTAACTAATTTACTTTTTGTAACAACTCTAGGAAGTAGATACTGTTGTTCTACCCATTTTACAGATGGGAAAATGGAGGTGCACAGGAGTTTAAAAATTTGCCCAAGGTTACCCAGCTAGTAGCTGGGATCTGAACCCAAGCAATCTGACTTTTGCATTTGAGCCTTTTTTTTTTTTTAATTGGTAGTTTTAATATGCCAAGTGACAATTTGTATCTCTTGTATTTTTTACCCTATCCAGGTTGATGTTTGTTTGTCATGGTTAAATATATACTTTTATTTCCTTGTAATAAAGTTCTTTTAGGTTACTTTTAAAATTTTTTAGGAGCTGGCTATTAAGCTCTTAACCACAGCACTCTTCTTCCTCTCAGAAGTAATAACTGGTGCAGGGACTGTGGTGAGGGAACCCTGCTGGGTCAAGTTATCCAAATCTGGGCTCGCTCTTCATTCAGCTTGGTGACTGCCCTTTCCAGGACCTTGGTCCTAGGCTGAGTAACAGAGTGTCATTAGGATCTACTCTAAATATGCCTTAAAGGGTTGTGCGTGTGTTAATGTAGAAGTATAAGACTCATTTCTCATTTTGATCACCAACATGAGCAGTTGAAATAGCCTTAGTGTAAGATTCATAGACAGTCTCAATGTCATCTTTCTTTTAAAAATAGCAAGTAGCAAACTACAGATAAAAAGAAAATAGGTGGCATTTTAAACAGCTCCTTCGCCCCAGTTTGTGGGGAGGAAAGTAGAAAACACATGTGCTTGTACTGAAGCTTGTGTTGTCTGAGGAAGGCCCTGGTGCAGCTCACATCTACCAATTTAACCAGGCAGAAGGCCCACATGCAGCCTTGGGGCAGAGGTGTGCTCAGGGCTTGATTGGCTTTCCTTTGCTATGTATGTAAGACTCACTCTTCCCCTCCTTCTGAGTCATGTTCTGTCTATTTAACTTGCCCTCAAGACCCATCTTTTTTCTTCTGTAAATAACTCTCCACCCTGCTATTAGGGTAGGCACCTGCCTGGTGTCTAACCAGATTTCAGGGAAATAAAGGGCTCAGGACTTAGGCTTTCCCTGGGAATTCTGACCCAACTCTGTGGTGAACTTTTCTGGTTGTTTGTGATTTTGAGACTCAAACAGCATCTGCCAGTCTCTGCTCCCCTGCATTAAGTTTTAAGAGCCACATGTCCCAGGGTAATGTGCTTATCTTGATTTGTGCTACAGTGAGCATGCATGCTGAAACGTGTTATCTCCGCCTATCTCTACCTTTGTGTTTTGATAGAAGTCCTCAGACTTTCTGGAATCAGGTCACGCTTAGTAAATGATTGAATTACAGGGTAAAGGCTGATGGAATCTGAGCCGACTATCCCCCTTTATCTTTTGTTGTCATATAAAAAAATTTCTTCTTATTCATATATTATCTTTTTTTTGTATTTTATTTTTAATTGTGCTTTAAGTGAAAGTTTACAAATCAAGTCAGTCTTGCATACAAAAATTTATGTACATCTTGTTGTGTACTCCTAGCTGCTCTCACCGTAATGAGACAGCACACTCCTTCTTCCCACCCTGTATTCCCCGTGTTCATTCAGCCAGCTTCTGTCCCCCTATGCCTTCTCATCTCCCCTCCAGACAAGACCTGTCCACACAGTCTCATGTGTCTACTTGAGCCAAGAAGCTCAGTCTTCACCAGTATCATTTTCTATCTTATAGTCCAGTTCAATCCCTGTCTGAAGCATTGGCTTTTGGAATGGTTCCAGTCTTGGCCTAACAAAGTCTGGGGACCATGACCTCTAGAGTCCTTCTAGTCTCAATCAGACCATTAAGTCTGGTCTTTTTACAAGAATATGAGGTCTGTATCCCACTGCTCTCCAGCTCCATCAGGGATTCTCTGTTGTGTTCCCTGGCAGGGCAGTCATCAGTTGTAGCCGGCCACCATCTAGTTCTTTCTGGTCTCAGGCTGATGTAGGCTCTGATTTATGTAGCCCTTTCTGTCTCTTGGGCTCATAATTACCTTGTGTCTTTGGTATCCTTCAGTCACCTTTGCTCTTGGTGGGTTGAGACCAATTGATGCATCTTAGATGGCCGCTTGCTAGGGTTTAAGACCCCAGGCGCCACTCACCAATGTGGGATGCAGAATGTTTTCTGAACAGATTTTATTATGCTGATTGACCTAGATATCGCCTGAAACCATGGTCCCCAGACCCCCACCCCTGCTTCTCTGGCCTTTGAAGCATTTGGTTTATTCAGGAAACTTCTTTGATTTTGGTTTAGTCCAGTTGTGCTAACCTCTCCTGTATTGTGTGTTGTCTTTCCCTTCACCTAAAGTAGTTCTTGACTACTATCTAATTAGTGAGTACCCCTCTCCCTCCCTCCCTCCCTCCCTCCCCACTCTCGTAACCATCAAAGAATATTTTCTTCTGTGTTTAAACTATTTCTTGAGTTCTTATAATAGTGGTCTCTTACAATATTTGTCCTTTTGCAGCTGGCTAATTTCATCATAATGCCTTCCAGATTCCTCCATGTTATGAAATGTTTCACGGATTCATCATTGTTCTTTATCAGTGCATAGTATTCCATTGTGTGAATATACCATAATTTATCCATTCATCCGTTGATGGGCACCTTGGTTGCTTCCATCTTTTTGATGTTGTAAACTGTGCTGCAGTGAACATGGATGTGCATATATCTGTTCGTGTAAAGGCTCTTATTTCTCTAGGATATATTCCAAGGAGTGGGATTGCTGGATTGTATGGTAGTTCTATTTCTAGCTTTTTAAGGAAACTCCAAATCGATTCCCAGAGTGGTTGTACCATTTTACATTCCCACCAGTAGTGTATAAGTGTTCCAGTCTCTCTACAACCTCTCCAACATTTATTATTTTGTGTTTTTTGGATTAGTGCCAGCCTTATTGGAGTGAGATGGTATCTCATTGTAGTTTTGATTTGCATTTCTCTCATGGCTAATGATCACAAGCATTTTCTCATGTATCTGTTAGCTGCCTGAGTGTCTTCTTTGGTGAAGTGCCTGTTCATATCCTTTGCCCATTTTTCAATTGGGCTGTTTGTCTTTTTGTAGTTAAGTTTTTGCAGTATCATGTAAATTTTAGAGATCAGACACTGATAGGAAATGTCATAGCTAAAAACTTTTTCCCAGTCTGTAGGTAATCTTTTTATTCTTTTGGTGAAATGTTTGGATAAGCATAGGTGTTTGATTTTTAGGAGCTCCCAGATATCTGGTTTCTCTTCTGGTGTTTGCTCATTGTTAGTAATGTTTTGTATACTGTTTATGCCCTGTATTAGGGCTCCTGGCGTTGTCCCTATTTTTTCTTCCATGATCTTTATCATTTTAGATTTTATATTTAGGGCTTTGATCCATTTTCAATTAGTATTTGGGCATGGTGTGAAGTATGGGTCTCATTTCATTTTCTTGCAGACGGATATCCAGTTATGCCAGCACCATTTGTTAAAAAGACTGTCTTTTCCCCATTTAACTGTTTTGGGGCTTTTGTTAAATATCAGCAGCTCATCTGTGGATGGATTTATGTCTGGATTCTCAATTCTGTTCCATTGGTCCATGTATCTATTGTTGTACCAGTACCAGGCTGTTTTGACTACTGTGGTGGTATAATAGGTTCTAAAATCAGGTAGAGTGAGGTCTCCCACTTTGTTCTTCTTTCTCAGTAGCGCTTTACTTAACCTGGGGCTACTTTCCCTTCCATATGAAGTTGGTAATTTGCTTCTCCATCTCATTAAAAAATGTCGTTGGAATTTGGATCAGAATTTTATCTATAGATCACTTTCGGTAGAGTAGACGTTACAATGTTGAGTCTTCCTGTCCGTGAACAAGGTATGTATTTCCACTTATGTAGGTCTCTTTTGGTTTCTTGCAGTGGTGTCTTGTAGTTTTCATTGTATAGGTCTTTTACATCTTTGGTTAGATTTATTCCTAAGTATTTTATCTTCTTGGGGGCTAATATAAATGGTATTGATTTGATGATTTCCTCTTCACCGTTCTTTTTGTTGGTGTAGAGGAATCCAACTGATTTTTGTATGTTTATCTTGTATCCTGATACTCTGCTGAACTCTTCTATTAGTTTCTGTATTGAGGATTCTGTAAGGTTTTCTCTGTATAAGATCATGTCACCTGCAAATATATTTTTACTTCTTTACCAATCTGGATGCTCATTATTTCTTTATCTAGCCTAATTGCTCTGGCTAGGACCTCCGGCACAACGTTGAATAAGAGTGATGATAAAGGGCATCCTTGTCTGGTTCCGATCTCAAGGGGAATGCTTTCAGACTCTCTCCATTTAGGATGATGTTGGCTGTTGGCTTTGTATAAATGCCCTTTATTATGTTGAGGAATTTTCCATCTGTTCCTATTTTGCTGAGTTTTATCATGAATGGGTGTTAGATTTTGTCAGATGCCTTTTCTGCATCAATTTATATGTGGTCCTCTCTTTAGTTTTATTTATATGATGGATTGTATTGATTGTTTTTCTAATGTTGAACCATCCCTGCATACTTGGTAGGAATCCCACTTGGTCATGGTGAATTATTTTTTTTTTGATATGTTGTTGAATTCTACTGGCTAGAATTTTGTTGAGAATTTTTGCATCTAAATTCCTGAGAGATAGAGGTCTTTAATTTTCTTTTTTTTGTGGTGTCTTTACCTGTTTTAGTATCAGGGATATGCGGGCTTCATAGTGTGAGTTTGGGAGTATTCCATCTTTTCTACACTCTGAAATACCTTTAGTAGTAGCGGTGTTAACTCTTCTTGGAATGTTTTGTAGAAGTCTCTAATGAAGCTGTCGGGGCCAGGGCTTTTTCTTGTTGGGAGTTTTTAAATTACCTTTTCAGTCTTTTTTGTTACGGGTTTATTTAGTTGTTCTACCCTGTTTGTGTTACTTTAGGTAGGCATTATGTTTCTAGAAATTCATCCATTTCTTCTAGGTTTTCAAATTTGTTAGAGTACAACATTTTGTAGTAATCTGATATGATTCTTTTAATTTCAGTTGAGTCTGTTGTGCTGTTGCCCATCTCGTTTCTTATTCAGGTTATTTGCTTCCTCTCCTGTTTTTCTTTTCTCAGTTTGGCTAGTGGTTTATCAATTTTGTTAGTTTTTTCAAAGAACCAGCTTTTGGTCTTGTTAACTCTTTTCAATTGTTTTTTTGTTCTCTGTTTCATTTAATTCTGCTCTAATTTTTATTGTTTGTTTTCTTCTGGTGCCTGTGGGTTTCTTTTGTTGCTGTCTCTCTGTTTGTTCAAGTTGTGGGGATAATTCCTTGATTTTGGCCCTTCTTTTGTATGTGTGCATTTATTGATATAAATTGACCTCTGGGCACTGCTTTAGCTGTGTCCCAAAGGTTCTGAGAGGAAATGTTTTCATTCTCATTGGATTCTCTGAATTTCTTTATTCCTTCCTTAATTTCTTCTGTATCTGAGTCATTTTTGAGCAGGGTATTGTTCAGTTTCCAAGTGTTCGATTTCTTTTCCCTGCTTTTTCTATAATTGATTTCTACTTTTATGGCTTTATGGTCAGAGAAGATGGTTTTAATACTTTGATGTTTTGGATATTATTGATTTTCTAACCAGAGAACTCCCTTTAATATTTCTTATAGTTTTGGTTTGGTTTTTACAAATTCCCTAAACTTCTGTTTATCTGGAAATTTCCTAATTTCACCTGTATATTTGAGAGAGAGTTTTGCTGGATATATGATTCTTGGCTGGCAGTTTTTTTTCTTCAGTTCCTTATATAAGTTATCCCATTGCCTTCTTGCCTGCATGGTTTCTGCCGAGTAATCCAAGCTTATTCTTACTGACTCTCCTTTGTAGGTGACTTTCGTTTTATTCCTACCTGCTCTTAAAATTCTCTTTTTATCTTTGGTTTTGGCAAGTTTGATCATAATATGTTTTGGTGCCTTTCTTTTGGGATCTGCCTTATGTGGGGTTCAGTGAGCATCTTGGATAGATATCTTCTCATCTTTCACGATATCAGGGAAGTCTTCTGCCAAGAAATCTTCAATAATTCTTTCTCTATTTTCTGTTATGCTTCACTATTCTGGTACTCCAATCACATGTAGGTTCTTTCTCTTGATAGAGTCCCACGTGATTCTTAGGGTTTCTTCATTTTTTTTTTTCCTGCATTCTTTTATCTGATTTTTCTTCGGCTGTATTGGTGCCAAGTGTTTTGTCTTCAGTCTCACTAATCCTGCATTCCATTTTCTCAGTTCTCCTCCTCCAACTTTCTATTGAGTTGTCTAATTCTGTAATTTTATTGTTAATCTTCTGGATTTCTGATTGCTGTCTCTCTGGATTCTTGCAGCCTATTAAATTTTTCATTTTGTTCTTGTATAACTGTTTTAATTTCTTCAGCTGCTTTATCTGTGCATTCCTTGGCTTGTTCTGTGTTTTGTCTGATCTCCTTCGTGATCTCTTGAAGAGTTCTGTATATTAATCTTTTGTATTCTACAACTACTACTTCCAGGAAAACATCTTCATCTGGAAGATTCCTTGATTCTTTGTTTTGAGAGCTTGTTGAAGCGATTGTGGTCTGCTAATTTATGTGATTTGGTATTGACTGTTGTCTCCAAGCCATCTATACGTTAGTGTATTAATTTATTTTATGTTTGCTTACTGTATCCTAGCCTTTTGCTTTGTTTTGTTTTGACATGCCCAAACAGGCTACTTGAGTGAGCTAGCTTGATTCTTTGCACCTTTGAAGCTCTAACATCCTGTCACCAGATGGTGTGTGAGCCTAGAAGCCCATTTGCTTTTCTTGTATGAATTCAGCTCAGGTGTCCAGGCAGTTGGTCATCAAGTGTGTGCAGGCTATGTCCTACAGTCTTAGAGGGGCAGGGGTGATTGGTGTAGGCACAGGTATCTGGTTGCAGCAGGGGGTCACACTCTGAACAAGGCAGGGGGCCGACAACTGTCCCCTGAGCCTATTTCCTAGAGCACACAGGTGGGTGGTTTTTGCAGCCAGGCCATGGGCACCGAATGCTTTTGGTTGTAAGGACTAGGAGGCACCACTTATCCTTGGACCCCTCCTGTGGGTGGCTAGGTGATGTGGGTGGAGTCAACCAGTCCTCAGGCCCCCGATGTGGGTAGGTGAGGACCCTGTTTGATAGGCAAAGCTGTGTCAAACATCAAAAACCCACCTCTCCACAGCACAGCTGAAACAGTTGACGTTAGATCTCAAGCACATACACTGTTGCAGTAATAAGGGCCTGATCTCCTGTAAAGGGCCCACACAGGTCCATGCAGGGATGAAAGATATTCAGAGTCTGCAGACTGTTTGTGCTTGGACTGCAGCTGCTTCTGTCCTGAGTTCCCAGCTTAGTGGAGCTGGCAGATAATCTTTTCCCCCAATTGTTAATTTATTCCTTCTCCAAGGCCTGGAGAATGGCTCAGGGCGCGCAGCAGGACTTAGGCTCAGGGAACGTGACAACCACAGAAGCTGGCTTGGGGACTGGGGGCATGGTAAAATGAACACAAGTACTTAGCTTTTACTGAGAGCATTGTTCTTTTGTTTTAGAGGTGTGAGTAGACTGTGCGGCTCGCTGTCTCTCCCTGAGGAAACCGGGTCCCAAAACTACCACCAGCCCTGCTGCGGTCACTCCAGGGGATTGTGTCTGAGGGGTGCTGGTTCCTGCCAGGTTATGTTGGGAAACTCCTCACAGTCTCTCCCTCCCCGTGCAGCTCAGTCTGAATTCCAAACTTTGCTTTTGATGTTCAGGGCTCCTAGCTTGTCATATATGTACATGTGTTTTTTCAGGTCTTTGTTGTAAGAGGGGTCACCAGAAGTGTCTGACTACTCTGCCATCTTGGCCCCACCTCCTCATGTATTATCTTTGATTCAAATCCCTTCATGTTCTTCTTACCACCATATTTTGAGTGCCAAAGACCTCTGGGTAAACTCCTTATTTCTCACTTGAATTAAGCCTTTTAACAGTGTCTTGAATTTTTAAGGAGATCCTAGTTGCATAATGGTTAATAGCTATGGCTGCTAACCAAAAGGTCGGCAGTTTCTACGGGGCTGTTCTACTCTGTCCTATAGGGTCACTATGAGTCGGAATCTACTCAACAGCAACGGTTTTGAATTTATCAGTTCTGTCTAGCCTCTGGGCCTTTGCACATGCTGGTCTGGCTGTTTGAAATGCATTTCCTGGCCTCTCCCCCTCCTCCTTTTACCTTCTTTTTTGTCCTTTAGTCTCAGCTTAAATGTCATCCACAATCCTTGAGAGCTGTTTTTCTGTACTTTTATCTTAACAATTTCGCCATAAGCCAAACCAAACCTGTTGCCATCACGTTGATTCCAGCTCATAGCAACCCTATAGGACAGAGTAGAACTGCCCCATAGGATTTTCAAGGCTGTAATCTTTGTTTTTTTTTTTTTGTTGTTGTTCATTTGTTTTTCTTTTTAATTTTCGCAGAAAGGAACCATGGTGGCACAATGGTCCAGTGCCTTGCTGTTAACTAAAAGGTCGGCAGTTGGAACCCACCAGGAGAGAGATTTGACAGTCTGCTTCTGTAAAGATTACAGATTTGGAAACTCTATGGGGCAGTTCTGCTGTATCCTATAGGGCCTCCATGAGTCAGAATCAACTCAACAGCAGTGAGTTTTAATCTTTACAGAAACACTGCCATATCTTTGTCCCTCGGAGCAGCTGGTGTGTTCAAATCTATGACCTTTCAACTAGCAGCCGAGTGCTTAACCACTGTGCCATCAGGGCTCCTAACACTTAATGCTGTATTTTTATTGTATATTTACTTGTCTGGTTCTTACAAGACTGTAAATCCCATGAGAACAGGGACTATGTCTGATTCACTCTTCTGTTTCTAGCATTTAGGGTAATGCTGGGCACATAATAGGTGCTTTATAATGCTCTGGTGCATGTGAAATGAATGCAGCGTGACTGGCAACTTCTCCTTATTCCAGTCTGTCTTCCATATTGCTGTCAACATTAACTTCCTATAAAGAACATGCTGTGGGTTCTACTTGTGTTTGGGGTAAAATCAAAACTCTTTAACTTGGCATGCAGAAGGTTATTTACACTCTGGCTAGAAGCCAGCCCTCTAGCCTGAGTTGCTGCCAGTCCACCTCATCTGCCCCGTGCTTCATTGCTGCCAAATTTCCCACTGCTCCCAAACCTGTCGTGGCTATCCATTTTCTGTTTTCTTCTTTACTCGTGCACTTTACTTTGTCCAGAATGCCCACCAATGCCTCTGAAACTCTGTTCATCTCTGAAGACCCAGCTCCTTTGTTGCTTCCACTGAGAAGCTTTCCTTTCCTCCTCTACCCCTTTTCTACACACTTTGTACTTCTGGCACTTACCCTGTGGTGTGGTGAGTTCTCTGTTTATTCGTCTGTCTATCTCAGAGGGCTGAGCTCCTGTAGAGGAGGGACCCTTATTATCATAAGGGGGGCAGGGGACAGCATGATACAGTCTGATTTTTGAGCCAGGCAGGTGTGGTTTAAGTTCTAGCTTTGCTGCTTAACCAGCTGAGTGACCTTGGGCAAATTACTTAACCAGTAAGGTCCTTGATCTTCTCTCCTGTAAAGTGAGGGTGATATTATCATTTTTGTAGGAGTATTGGAGTAGGAGTGCTGGTGGCGTAGTGGTTAAACCATTTGGCTGTTAATCAAAAGGTTGGTGGTTTGAATCCACCAGCCACACTGAGGAAGAAAGATGTGGCAGTGTGCTTATGTAAAGATGCACAGTCTTGGAAACCCGCTGGGGGCAGTTCTTTTCTGTCCTATAGGGTTGCTGTGAGTCAGAATCAGATCCATGGCAGTGGGTTTTTTGTTGTTGTTGAGTATTATAGCTAATGAGTTCAGAGCATGTAGCGTGGCTTTTGATGGACATTTAGTAAATATTTGTTGAGTGAATGAGTCTCCTTTGGGAAAACTGTGACTAAGAAATGGCTTTGTTTTATTCAAGCTAGAATAAGCCTCTTGGCTTCTGCAGGTAGCTGGGAGCATTTTTTTTTTTTTTGTACTTTAGTTCAAGGTTTACAGAGCAAACTAGTTTCTCATTAAACAATTAATATACATATTGTTTTGTGACTTTGATTGCCAACCCTACAACATGTCAACACTCTCCCCTTCTTGACCTTGGATTCCGTAGTGCCAGCTTTCCTGTCTCCTCCGCCTTCTCGTCCTTGCCCCTGGGTTAGTGTGCCCATTTAGTCTCATTTTGTTTCACGGGCCTGCCTAATCGTTGGCTGAAGGATGAAGCTCAGGAGTGACTTCATTCCTGAGTTGTAAGGGTGTCTGGGGCCATACTCTAGGGGTTTCTCCAGTCTCTGTCAGACCAGTAAGTCTGGTCTTTTTTGTGTGTGTGAGTTAGAATTTTGTTCTACATTTTTCTCCAGCTCTGTCTGGGACCCTTTATTGTGATCCCTGTCAGAGCAGTCGGTGGTAGTAGTTGGGCACCATCTGGTTGTGCTGGACTCAGTCTACTAGAGGCTCTGGTAGTTGTAGTCCATTAGTCCTTTGGGCTAGTCTTTGTGTCTGTGGTTTTTCTTCACTTTCCCTTTTCCAGATGGGGTGAGACCAGTGGAATGTCTTAGATGGTTGCTCACAAGCTTTTAAGACCCCTGATGCTACTTTATATACTATGTTATGCCATATGCCAATTGAGCTAGGTGTTCCCCGAGACCATGGTCACCACAGCCCTCAGACCAGTAATTTGGTCCCTTAGGATTTTAGATGTGTTAGGAGCTTTCATGACCTTACCTTGGACAAGTTGTGCTGGCTTCCCCAGTATTGTGTGCTGTCTTACCCTTCACCAAGTTACCACTTATCTATTGTCTATTTTGTGTTTTCCCTCCCAGCCTTCCCCTCCCTCATAACCATCAAAGATTGTATGTAAACCTTTTCATGAGTTTCTATAGTAGTGGTCTTATACAATATTTGTCCTTTTTGTGATTGACTTATTTCACTCAGCATAATGCCATCCAGATTCATCCATGTTGTGAGATGCTTCCCAGATTCATCATTGTGTTTTATCATTTCAGGTTATTTCATTGTGTGTATGTACTATAGTGTATCCATTCATCTCTTGATGGGCACCTAGATTGTTTCCATCTTTTTGCTATTATGAACAATGCTGCGGTAAACATGGGTATGCATATGTCTATTTGTGTGACAGCTGTTATTTCTCTAGGATATATTCCTGGGAGTGGGATTGCTAGATCATATGGTATTTCTGTTTCTAGCTTTTTAAAGAAGCGCCATATGGTTTTCCAAAACGGTTGTACCATTTTGCATTCTCACCAGCAGTGCATAAGAATTCCAGTCTCCCTGCAGCCTCTCCAACATTTGTTATTTTCTGGGTTTTTTTAATTTTGACGGTAACGTAAGGATGAGATGGTAGCTCATTGTGGTTTTGATTTGCATTTCTCTAATGGCTGGTGATCGCAAGTATTTCCTCATGTATCTGTTTCCTGCTTGAAAGTCTTCTTTGGTGACGCGTCTGTTCATATCCTTTGCCTGTTTTTTAATTAGATTATTTGTCTTTTTGTTGTAGAGGTGTTGGATTTCCCTGTAGATTTTAAACAGTAGGACTTTGTCAGATTTGTTACAGCCAAAAAAGTTTTTCCCAGTCTGTAAGTTCTCTTTTTACTCTTTTGGTGAAGTCTTTTGATGAGCATAAGTGTTCAGTTTTTAGGAGATCCCAGTTATCTAGCTTATCTTCTGGTGTTCATGTATTGTTAGTTATGGTTTGTATCCTGTTAATACAGTGTATTAGGGTCTCTAGAATTGACCCTATTTTTTCCTTTTATGATCTTTATAGTTTTTGGTTTGATATTTAGGTCTTTGATCCATTTTGTAGTAGTTTTTGTGTATGGTGTGAAGTATGGGTCCTGTTCATTTTTTTTGCAGATGGACATCTGGTTTTGCCAGCACCATTTGTTAAAAAGACTGCCTTTTCCCCATTTGATGGACTTGGGGCCCTTGTCAAAGATCAGGTGACCTAGGTGGATAGATTTACGTCTGGATTCTCAATTCTGTTCCATTGGTCAAGGTGTCAGTTGTTGTACCAGTACCAGGCTGTTTTGACTACCGTAGCTGTATAGTAGGTTCTGAGGTCAGGTAGTACGAGTCCTCCTACTTTATTTTTCTTATTCAGTAGTGCTTTACTTATCCGGGGCCTCTTCCCTTTCCATATAAAGTTAATGATTAGTTTTTCCATCTCTTTAAAGAATACTGTTGGTATTTGGGTTAAGATTGCATTGTATTTGTAGAGTGCTTTGGGTAGAATTGACATTTTCACAATGTTAAGTCTCCCTATCCAGGGACATGGTTTGTTTTCCATTTATGTGGGTCTCTTTTGGTTTCTTGCAGTAGTGTTTTCTAGTTTTCTTTGTACAGGTTTTCTATGTCCCTGGTTAGATTTATTCCTAAGTATTTTATTTTTTAGGCACTGTCTTTGTCATCTAGTGCTGCCATAACAGAAATAACACCAGTGGATGGCTTCAACCAACAGAAGTTTATTCTCTCACAGTCCAGTAAGCTAGAAGTCCAGATTCAGGGCGTCAGCTCCAGGGGAAGGCTTTCTCTGTTGGCTCTGGAGGAAAGTCCTCATGGTACATCAGTGTTCCCTTGGTCTGGGAGCATCTCAGTGCAGGAACCTCAGGTCCAAAGGACACGCTCTGCTCCTGGCACTGCGTTCTTGGTGGTGTAAGAGCCCCCTGTCTCTCTGCTCTTTTCTGTCTTTTATATCTCAAAAGAGATTGGCTTAAGACACTATCTGATCTTGTAGATCTCATCAATATAACTGCCACTAATCCATCTCATTACGTTATAGTGATAGAATTTACAACACATAGGGAAATCACATCAGATGACAAAATGGTAGACAATCATACAAGAATGGGATTCATGACCTAGCCAAGTTGACAGACATTTTTTGGGGACACAATTCAATCCATGACATTCTACCCTTTGGCCCCCCAAAATTCGTGTCCTTTCCACATATAAAACATATTCACCCCATCTTATCATAGCAAAAGTCTTAAATCAACTCCAAGTCTAAAATCCAAAAATTTCTTTTCATTTGTGAAATCTAAAATGCAAGTTACCTGCTTCCAAAGAACAACGGTGCAACAGCCACAAGGTAGATATGTCCATTACAAACGAGAAATTGAAGGGAAAGAAGGCATAACAGGCACTGAGCAAGTTAGCAGAGCACATTACGTTAACCCTCAAGGCTCGAAAATAATCCACTGTTCTCTGAAACCATTCACACAATTAGCCCTGCCCTCCAGACTCTAGGTATTGGCCACACTCACCTGATTTCTGGGTGGAGGCCTGTCAGCTCTAGGCTTCAGCTCTGCCTTCCAGGCTCACTGGGGTGGCAGTTCTGCTCCCTCAGCTTTAGGGGAACTGTTCTCCTAGTCCACCTGAGTGATGACTCCACCCTTAGAAACACCAGAGACCATGGCTTCAGCCTTTGACACCCCAGAGATCTTGGTCATACTTTCTGAGACTGAGGCAGCTTGGCTTCTTGTGTTCCCTTTTCTCTTCAGCTCCTGCTTCCTGGTTTCTTGGCCTCTCAGCCCTTGGGCCTCACTCCTGCATCTGCCCTGCTGGGGCAAGTGTTCAAAGCTCTGTAGCTTCACTGATAAGTGCCTGGAGGCACCCCACTTTGCCAGTAAACTTTGGCCAGAAGTTACTCAGCTCTCGCTCTGTGGGTCGGCAATCCTAGCTCCACCGATAAGTGCCACTCCACCAGGAAGCCTCCCGTGTGCAGGCACTTGGCTATCTCGCTCCGTGTGTCGGCTCCAGCGCTGTCTGGTGTTGGTCTCCTGGTTCTGCTGCTGCCGGTCCTGTGCTGTGGCTGGTCCTGTGCTGTGGCTGGTCCTGTGCTGCTGCCGGTCCTGTGCTGCTGCCCGTCCTCTGCTGCTGCCAGTACTGTGTTGCTGTTTCTCACCATCCGCACCTTCTCTGTTGTCAACAATTCTCCTCGCTTCCTTCTGAGTCTTCTATCCATTCACAGTTTCAAAATCATGTCCACATTTTAGGTATCTGTTACAGCAGCATCCCACTCTCTCAGTACCAAATTCTGTCTTGGTCATCTAGTGCTGCTATAACAGAAATACCACAAGTGGATGGCTTCAACAAACAGAAGTTTATTCTCTCACAGCCCAGTAAGCTAGATGTTCAGATTCAGGGTGTGAACTCCAGGGGTAGGCTTTCTCCCATTGTCGGCTCTGGAGGAAGGTCCTTGTGATGCATCAGTCTTCCCTTGGTTTGGGAGCATCTCAGTGCAGGAACATCAGGTGCAAAGGACACACTCTGCTCCCAGCATGCTTTCTTGGTGGTATGAGGTCCCCCTGTCTCTCTGCCCGCTTCTCTCTTTTATATCTCAAAAGAGACTGGCTTAAGACACTATCTTATCTTGTAGATCTCATCGGTATAACTGCTGCTAATCCTTCTCATTACATCATAGTGGTAGAATTTACAACATAGGGAAATCACATCAGATGACAAAATGGTAGACAATCATACAATAATGGGATTCATGACCTAGGCAAGTTGACAGATATTTTGGGGGGATACAATTCAATACAATTCAATCCATGACAGGGGCTAATATAAATGGTATTGTTTTCCTGTTTGTAGTTTTCTTTATTGGTGTATTGGCACCCAGCTGATTTTTGTCTGTTTATCTTGTATCATGCTACTCTGCTGAATCTTTCTATTAGTTCCAGTAGTTTTCTTATGGAGTCTTTTGGTTTTTCTATGTGTAGTATCATATGATTTGCAAATAGGGACAGTTTTACTTCTTCCTTACTAATTTGGGTGCCCTTTATTTCTTTTTCTTGCTTTATTGCTCTAGCTAGGACTTCAGCACAATTTATTACAGGAGTGGTGATAAAGGACATCCTTGTCTTGTTCCTGTTCTCCAGGGGAGTGTTTTCACCCTCTCTCCATTAAGAATGATGTTGGCTGTTGGTTTTGTATTAAAAAAAAAAAAAACCCACTACCTTCAAGTTGATTCCGACTCATAGCAACCCTGTGTAGATACCCTTTATTATGTTGAGGAATTTCCCTTCCATACTTATTTTATTGAGAGTTTTTATCAGGAATGGGTGTTGGATTTTGTCAAATGCTTTTTCTGCATCAGTTGAGATGATCATGTGATTCTGTTACCGAGGGCCCCTACCTCGGTTGAACCCAACCGGATTTGCGCCACCCAGTAAGACTGTTGAGGCAGCCTGGAGTCACACAAGCAAATTTATTTTGCCAACAGCTAGCAAAAGGAGACAGTAGGGGCTAGAACCTTCAAAGAGACTGTCTCTCCAATTTGCTTTAGACCAGGTATTTAAGGGTTTCAGCAAGGAGGGGCCTTGATGTTTATTCATGAGGTTTTTGGGGGAAAGGGTGGAGATTTCTGAGAATGGGTTGGGTTGTGTAAATGCAGGTGTGCATGCAGGATTTCTTCAAGATGGAAGTCCTTTAGTTCCTCTGGATGTAACTCATCATGGGATATGACGAAGGCCCATTGGTTCCCTTCGTCACATCACCCGCTTTGGCAGGCACGGGAAGGTCAAACATTTGCTTCTTCTTTTGCGCATGCTTTGTATCTGTGGCGTCCTGCAAGATATACATCAACAGTTTATTTACAACATCTTAGAACATTTCAGTTGGTTTCATCCCACAGCTGGAACATTTCGCGCCACAGGGCCTGTGCGTTCTGATCTCCAGGAGGTGCGTTATGGTTGCACCAGTGCCGATAGATCAGGTTGTTTATTCTACTTTGTCCTGCCGGGGCCCAACTGGCCCTGCTCCAGGATAATCCTGTCTCGATTCTTTTATTTATGTGGTAGGTTATGTTGACTGATTTTCTAATGTTGAACCAACCATCCTTGCATATCTTGTATGAATCCCAGTTGGTCATGGTGTGTTATTTTTTTGATACGATGTTGAATTCTATTGTCTTGAATCTTGCAGAGAATTTTTGCATCTGTGTTCATGAGAGATATTGGTCTGTAATTTTCTTTTTTTGTGGTGTCTTTGCCTGATTTTCATATCAGTATTATGCTGGCTTCATAGAATGAATTTGGAAGTATCCCTTCCATTTCTGTGTTCTGAAATAGTTTGAGTAGTACTGGTATAAGCTCGTCTCTGAATATTTGGTAGAATTCTCCAGTGAATCCAACTGGGGTAGGGCTTTTTTTGTTGTTGTTGTTGGGAGCTTTTTTTTATTACTTTTTCAGTCTCTTCTGTTATTATGGGTCTGTTTGGATTTTCAACTTGAGTTTGGGTAGGTAGTGCATTTCTAGATATTTGTCCATTTCCTGTAGGTTTTCATATTTGTTGGAGTATAGTTTTTCATAGTACTTTGTTATGATCCTTTTTATTTCAGGTGGGTCTGTTGTAATGTCTCCCATTTCATTTCTTATTTGGGTTAGTTGCGTCCTCTCCTGTTTTTCTTTGTCAGTTTGGCCAGTGGTTTGTCAGTCCTTTCAACAAACCAACTTTTGTTTTTGTTACTTGCCATTTGTTTTTCTGTTCTCTGTTTCCTTTATTTCTGCTCTGATTTTTATTATTTCCTTTCTTCTGGTGGCTGTGGACTTTTTTTTTTTTTTTTTTTTTGCTATTCTCTTTCTATTTGTTCAAGTTGTGTAGCTAATGTTTTGATTTTGTTCTTCTTTTTCGATGTGTGCATCTATTACTGTAAATTGACCTCTGAGCACTGCCTTAGCCATGTCCTAAAGGTTTTGGTATCATGTGTTTTCATTCTCGTTTGATTCTAGGAATTTTCTGATTCCACCTTTGATTTCTTCTGTTACCCAGTGATTTTTAAACAGGATGTTACTCAGTTTCCATGTATTTGATTTTTTTTTTTTCTTTCTCTTCCTGTTATTAATTTCTACTTTGGTGGCATTGTGCTCGGAGAGGATACTTTGTACTATCTCACTGTTTTGGATTTTGTCGAGGGTTGCTTTGTGGCCTAAGATGTGGTCTATTCTGGAGAATGTTCCATGTGCATTCGAAAAGAATGTGTACTTTGCTGCTGTTAGGTGGAGTGCTCTATATGTCTGTGAGGTCAAGTTGGTTGATTGTGGCCTTTAGATCTTCTCTGTCTTTGTTGAGTTTCTTTCTACATGTTCTGTCCTTTATTGAGAGTAGTGGGTTGAAGTCTCCTACTATTGTTGTGGAACTATCAATTTCTGTTTTCAGTGCTGTTAGAGTTTGTTTTATGTATTTTGGAGCCCTGTCATTGAGTGCATGGATGCCTATTATGGTGATATCTTTATGGTGGGTTGTCTCTTTAATCATTATGTAATATCCTTTGTCTTTTATGGTGGACTTTGTTTTAAAGTTTATTTTATCTGAGATTAGTATTGCCACTCCTGCTCTTTTTTGGTAGCTGTTTGCTTGGTCTTTTTTTTTTTTTCCCCATACTTTGATTTTTAATAAATTTATGTCTTTGTTTCTAAGGTGTGTCTCTTGTAAACAGCATATTGATGGATCCTGCTTTTTTTTTTTAATGCAGTCTGTCACTCTCTGTCTCTTTATGGGTGCATGTAAGCCATTTACATTTTATGTGATTACTGATAAAAAAAAAAAAGTGAGTTTATTGCTGTCATTTTGTAGTGTGGTTTGGTTTGGGGACGTTCTCTTTGTTCCTCTTATTCTTCTGTGCTAGATTCCTTTTGTTTGTGTATTTTTTTTTTCTTTCATTTTTGTAGATTTTTGTGTTTACTGAGACTTTGTATTTCTCTTCTTTATTTTGGTGACCAGATTTGTTAACTTTCTTTGTGGTTACCTTGAAATTTACTGTTATCTTCCTAAGTTTAAACCGGTCTTTTATTACTTGCTAACACCTTGACTTCCTCTCCATTTGAAAGTACTGTACCTGCACTGTTTATTCTCTCTTTTATTGTTCTGACATTGTTGTCATTTACAGATTGATGTCTCTGGTTCCCTGCTGTAAATTTTTTTAGTTTTGTTTTATCTTTGAGAGTTCATTATCTAGGTTGTTATCTGGCTAATGCTGTCTTATGTGCTAGATTCAGGTTGTCTTCTGATGTTCTTGGTTCTCTAACTGAAGTATTCCTTTTAATCATTCTTATACATTTGGTTTTTACACCGTCCCTTAATTTCTGTTTATCTGCAAATGTCCAAATCTCACTATCACTTGAGTGAGAGTTTTGCAGGATATATTATTCCTGGTTGGCAGTTTTTTTCTTTCAAGATTTCATGTATGTCATCCCATTACCTTCTTGCCTGCATGGTTTCTGCCAAGTAATCAGAGCTTAGTCTTATTGCCTCCCCCTTGTATGTGACTTTTTGTTTTTCTCGAGTTGCTCTCGGGATTCTTTCTTTGTCTTTGGTTTTAGCGAGTGTGATTATGATATGTCTTGCTGTTTTTGTTTTGGGGCGTATCCGAATGGGGTTTGTTGAACTTTTTGGATAGTCAGCTTTTTTGCCTTTCATGATATTAGGGAAATGTTCTGTCAGCAAATCTTCGATTTTCCTCTGTGTGTTTTCCGTGTTCTCTCCCTGTTCTGGAACGCCGATCGCATGCAGATTTTTGCTTTTGATTGTATCCCACATCATTCCCAGGGTTTCTTCATTTTTCTTTGTTCTTTTCCCTGATTTTTCCTCGAAGTGGTGTACAAGGATTTGTCCTCAGTTTTGCTGATCCTGTCTTCCATCATTTCAAATTTGCTCCTAAAACCTTCTATTGCACTGTTCATTTCTAAAATCTTGTTTGTCTTTTCTAATTGCTGTTTCTGTATGATTTCTAGTTGTTTATTTATTTTGACATGTTGTTCCTGTATTATTTTCCTGATTTCTTCCATTGTTTTGTCTTTTTAATGATTTTGTCTGTATTTTCCATTATTTTGTCAATTTTTTGCTTATTTTCATCTGCAGTTTCCTTCTTCTATTGGAGAACCCTGAATATTAGAGTTTTGAATTCCCTATCAGGCAGTTCCAATACCATTTCTTCTAGCAGAAGGTCATCTGGTGTTTTATTTTGATCGCTTTCCAGAGCCATCCTCTATTTTTTTTTTATATGTTTTGATATTGTTTGCTGTCTCTGGGACATTCAGGCATTAGTTTCTTCAATTATTGATTGTAGATTTGATTGTTTTGACTTGTGTTTTTGTTTTATTTGGTTATGTCTGGGCAGGCAAGCTGGGTGCGTTTTGTTGTTTGCTTGCTTGTGGGCATGATACTTCTCACCACCTTGTCCAGGTGGGTAGGGCCGGCCACTCAGCTATGGTGCAGCGGGGTAGGTTCAGCGGGGGTGGAGGGGCAGGGACGGGGGCAGTGCAGGGCGAGGTCCGGGGGATGGCATCAGTAACGCTCAGGGGCGTGGCACTCAGCACATGGTATAGATAGGCAGGAGGGAAGGGAGAGGATGTGATGTACAGAGCTAAGTAGGTGGGTGAAAGAAAAGAGAGAAACAAAGGCAAAAATAGTAAAAAAAAAAAAAAAAGGGCAAAAAAAGAAGTAAAGAAAAAGAGTAAATAAAATGGTGGTGCAGTAGGATTCGGTGAGTTGAGATATGGCACATCCAGTGAGGCCATGTGCTGGTGGCTCTCTAGACAAGTGGTGTGGCTCTACCTATCAAGAAGCCGTGTATGTGGCACACAGGGCTAGGAGGGCAGGAGAAAGGAAAGGAGAGGGGGAAAGAGAGAAGAAAGTAACAATCAAACAAAATAAATTAAAATAACAAAAACAACAACAAAAAAATGTGGAGGTGCTGGCCACTGGGGACGGGGTGGAATTGAAGGGGTGGCAAGTTGACGTCTCCCTCAACGGTTGGCATGGCACAACCTGTCAGGAAGGGGTGGAGGCAGCACAGGGCCTAGGTGGGAAGGAGAAGGAAAAGGCGAGGAGGAAAGATAAAGAACAATAAAAAATATGGCACTGAGGGAGCTGGCCTGTGGGGGTGGCACAGACCCAGGGAGACTGTGTGCTAGAGGCTCTCTAGCCACTCAGTACAGTACAGCCCGCCAAGAAGTTGGAGGCAGTGCATGGGGCTGGGTGGATGAGAGAAAGGAAAGGAAGGGAGGGAGAGAGAAAAGAAACAATAACAATAACAACAATAAAAAACTCAAACAGTAAATAAAATGGTACTGAGGGAGCTGGTCAGTGATGGCAGCGCAGACCCAGTGAGGCCATGTACATTGACTCCAACAGAGCTGTGCAGCACGGCCCCTCCAGAAAGGATGGGGTCGGTACACAGGGCTGGGTGGGCCAGAGAAAGGAAGGGAAAGAGGGGAGAGAGAAGAAACAGAAAAAAAAAAAAAAAAACAAAGCAAACTGAAGAATCACAGCTCGTCAAGAAGGGGAGGGGATGTCACATGGAGCTAGCTGGGTGGGAGAAAGGAAGGAAGCAGAAAGAGAAGCCCCCAAAAGCCCCACAGAACAATATATATATATAAAAAAAGAACAAACCAAAAAAATCACAGCCGGTCAAGAAGGGGAGGGGATGGCACATGAGGCTAACTGGGCAGGAGAAAGGAAAGGAAGGAGGGGAGAGAGAGAGAGAGAAGCAACAACAACAGCAAAAAAGCCAAAAAAAAAAAAAAAAAAAATTTTACAATCCAGAAAAAATAAACCAAAAAAAAAAAAAAATGGTGCTGAAGGGGCTGGCTGGTGGGGGTGGGGTGGACCCTGGTGGCAGTGAGCTAGTGTCTCTCCAGCCGAGCAGCCGTGGCCCATTGGCAAGCAGCAGAGGCCTTGTACAAGGAAGAAGGAAGTGGGGTGGGAAAGCATGTATCCCCTGGTTACCAGGTACTCTGTCTCTTGTTGGGAGCTCTGTGAAGTTGCCTTCCCATACTCCATGTCTAAGTTCTTTAGTGACTAGCCCGAGATGGCAAATCTAGCCACGTTAGCTGGTATCAGACCTCTACTCTCTAGCTCTCCTTGTTCTCTGTTTCTAATTCCATTTGATGCTTGATCAAGTTCTTTATTCCTTCATTTAGTACTTAGGGTTCCAGAATTGATGTTTGTATCTGCTTTACTTCATTTTTTGGGTCTTTGCTGCTGAGGGTCAGCGTGGCGCTTCTGTCTATAGCACCATGTTGGCTCCATCCCTGCCAGCCAGGAGCGTTTTTGAGGCAGGAGTGAAACTGAGTCTCCTTTCTTGGAATGAAGCAATAAAAAAAGTGAGATAGGGAACACCATCAATAAACATCCTGTACAAAATTGTTAGTGCTTCTTCCCATCTGTTGCGTTGTGATGATTCCTTTGATGGATCATGACAGACTGGGCTTCCTCCAGTTCCCGGCTAGGTTGGGCGATCTTGGTAGATATGGATGGGCGCAGGTAGGTGGTAGGTTCGTAGTGTAGTTAAGGCTGTGGATGAACAGAAGGCTACAAGCAGTAGATGACTGGATGGGATAGATTCAGGATCCACATTCCCCAGTGTTTTATGAACCGAAGTGTTGGATAAAACTGATGGCACACATCTAGGCATTGAGGAAGCCAGGCTTCTTGGCCTTGATCCTAGGGCTTTGATGGTCTTCTTATGTCACAGGACAGGCTTAACCTGGATGTGCCCCAGAATCAGGGTTGGTAGCTGAGATTCGCAGTCTATTCTTTGCTTTTCTGTTTTTAGTGTAGCTGATGGTGTGGTCCTTTGGGCACCTGTTCCCAACGAACATCAAAGGAATTTGTTTCTCTGAAGCCTAGACCTCTTAATTGTATAATGCCATGTGGTACTCTATGTGAGTTCCCAATCAGATGAGGAAGGTGTTTTGACTGAGTTCCCTGGAGGGCAGTCTTCTCATCTGGTCCTCAAACCCTTGCCCCAGCCAGGTGTCTGCCTGTGCTCTCCAGCGTACTTCCCACACTGTAGTGCCAGTGGCTGTTAACCCATTGTCGTGGATTGAATTGTGTCCCCCCCAAAAATATGTGTCAACTTGATTAGGCCATGATTCCCAGTATTGTGTGGTTGTCCTCCATTTTATGATTGTAATTTTATGTTAAGAGAATTAGGGTTTGATTGTAACATCACCCTTACCCAGGTCACCTCCCTGAGCCAAGGTAAAGGGAGTTTCCCTGGGGTATGGCCTGCACCACCTTTTATCTCTTAAGAGATAAAAGGAAAGGGAAGCAAGCAGAGAGTTGGGGACCTCATACCACCAAGAAAGCAGCATCAGGAGCAGAGCGTGTCCTTTGGACACAGGGTCCCTGCACCTGAGAAGCTCCTCAGCCAGGGCAAGACTGAGGACAAGGACCTTCCTCCAGAGCCAGCAGAGAAAGAAAGCCTTCCCTTGGTGCTGACGCCCTGAATTTGGACTTGTGACCTACTAGACTGTGAGAGAGTAAATTTCTCTTTGTTAAAGCCATCCACTTTTGGTATTTCTGTTACGGCAGCACTAGATGACTAAGACACCCGTCTTCTCTCTCCTAGTAGGGGCAAGATCTCTTTTTAAGTCTCTGAAGGCTGTGCATTTTTTTTTTCTGACCGCAATTAGCTTACGTTAACTTTTTTCTTTTTTTTTAATTGTGTTTTAGGTCAAAGTTTACAGCACAAATTAGTTTCTCATTCAAAAATTTATACACCAAATTGTTTTGTGAAGTTGCTTGCAATCCCTGCAGTGTGTCAGCACCCTAAACCCGTTCCTCCCGGGGAAGGCTGCACATTTAGACTGAGTGATCCTGGTGACTGTGTGACCCAACCCAGTCCTTCCGCAGCGAGACTAGAGCAGATGGCATCTATTTGGGAAAACCTTTTGCGCATTTAGGAAGGATGGTCTTGCATAAACAAAAGGTGACAGTATTGTTAACAATAGCATTAATAATTATTTTCAAGGGTTAAATTAATGTGGTTAAATAATTTTCTAGGTGCTTGGAGCCCGGGTGGCGTAAATGGTTAAAAGCTCGGCTGTTAACCAAAAAGCTCGGCAGTTCAAATCCACCGGAGACCCTGGTGGCATAGTGGTTAAGTGCTATGGCTGCTAACCAAAAGGTTGGCAGTTCCAATCTACCAGATGCTCCTTGGAAACTCCATGGGGCAGTTCTGCTTTGTCCTATAGGGTCCCTATGAGTCAAAATCGACTCGACGGCAGTGGGTTAGGTTTAGTTTTCGCCTCTCCTTGGAAACCCTGTGGGGCAGTTCTCCTCTGCCCCATAGGGTTGCTAGGAGTCAGAATTGACTTGAAGGCAACATGTTTTTTTTTTTTTTTGCTTTAGCTGTCTCCCTTTTTAGCCTTTTTATGTTCCAATGGTTCTGTCCCTAAGGCAGCAGGATGGGGTTAAAAAAAGAGGTAAAGTACAGTGGTAGCTTTTTCTGCTCTCCTAAAAAGTGTTTGGCTGCCGCATCCTCTTTGTTATTCATTAAGCACCTTTCAGTGCTGCCTATAACCTGTTCACTTTTCTGGTTGTATTGCTTTCTAGTATCTCTAGTCCCATCTAGGCATGTTTGGTGCTCACAGCCAGGGCTTACTACAACCTTGCTAATGCTTAGATGAATCAAAAGGGGAAGCTATTAAGTGGGGTAAAGGAGTCTCCCCTGGGTTCTACCCCTCTACCCATGGTGGGGGAATGGGGACTGGCCTATCTGCTGGTGGCATCTTGGCAGGAGTGATAAGCTGCATCGTATGTTAAGTAAATTTGGGAGGAGGTTGAGTAGGCCAGCTGGGCTGGATTGTCTTGTATACCTTAGGCTTCAGAGGGAGCACTTTTCCTTGACTCCATGAGTGCAGGGTAGGGCCTCTTCTTTGTTAGCTATTACCTTTTAAGTGCTGGCTGTCTGCTAGGTGACATTTGCAATCTGTAAAGAACATGGGCCCCTATGTGTGAGGAGCTCTGTGCTCTCACAGTAAAATGTGGCTGGGGACTGTCACCATCCCCTGATGAGAGAGACTGCCTCAAGGGAAGTCAGTGTAGGCCCAAAAACCCTGTGCTTCCACTCAGCTAGCCGGTAGGATAGAACTCTGTGCTTAGAGGTTTTCAGTGCTGAGCAGTGGCCTCTCTGCACCTTCACAGGTAAGCCAAGTAGGGACTTCAGCCTCAGAAGCCTTTAAAGGTCTATATCTCCGGGCACAATTATCCTGGCTTTCCTGTGGCTCCCCAGAGAAGACAGCTTTTTGTACTCTGCATTGGAATTGGAGATAGGAGAACTGGGTTCTGTCCCACTTTTGCCTGTGGCCTTGGGCAAGTCATTTGTCCTTTCTGAACCTTGGTTGTATTCTCCACCAGATAGGAGTACTGTCACCTGTTCTGTGGGCCTCACTAGATTGTAAGGACCAAAGAAAATATAATGACAGGGAAGGTGCGTTGGGAGTGGTAAAGCACAGTGCAGATGGGGGCTTTTTGTCTGTCTAGGAATTGTTGGTTTTCATTGTAATCGTAAATAGATGTTTCTTTTGTAAAATACCAACCCTACAGAAAATATATAAAAAGTAAAAAGATGTCCCCTCTCTTCCCCCATTGCTCCTGTCTAACCGCTTCCCCAAAGATAGGGAACTACTGTTAACCATTTATTGTGTATCTTTATAGTCATTTTTGTATATGCCTAGATACTGCCTCGACATGTATTACCTTTAAAAAGTAAAACTCAGTGATAATGCATACTGTATTTCCACTTGCTCTGTTCACTTAACAAGTTACCCTGGAGTAGGATAGTCCCTGTGGGAGTCTTAAAGGAACCTGGCTATAGCCTTCCTCCCCAGCTTGGTTGGGGGCCGGCTCCCTGGGAGGAATGGGGGAGCTGTACTAGAATTTCTCACCACGATAGGCACCCTGGTTCTCTATGAGGGGTTGTTTTTTATTCTGAGATGAAATGGACTGGCAGCAAGTGTCATTGAGTGGGAATCAGGATGGGTATAAAAGCAACGTGGGCATCGGCACTGCTATCTTACGTGTGGGTCTCCCCTTTACTCTTTTTCATCTTCATTTGGGAAAAGAGAAAAATTACCTGATTTCACAACTCCTGTTTTAGTGCAGAGAGAATCCCTGGTTTCTGAACCTTGAATTTGCCAGGCAACTTGCTGTTCTACCTTTGAAAGCAAGCCAGACCCAGCTTGTGTTTTTGCGTCTTCTGTCTATGAGGATTCTGAAGGTATCCTGTCAGTGGCTGTGCTTTCTTACCAGCCTGGGGAAGAGGTCAGGGCCAGCAAGAAGTGTTGTCTTCTTTCTCTTCTGGATGGTTGTCTCATCTCTTCCATGATCAGGCCTTGGTCTTTTTGAGCTCTGGGCTGTTGTCAGAGCCCAGTGGGGAGCCCAGTGAGTAGGCTATTGGGAAGCTGATTGGAGGCATGTCCTGCCTGCATTCATCTTGACCTGAGGCTTGGGAGAAGGACCAGGCCCATATGTGAGGCCTGGGTGGCTGTATTCTCTCCTTTCTGCCCCATGTCATCACAGCGACGGCATGGCTTCCCAGAACAGAAGAGAGAATCCCACTCTTGGCTTTTCCCTGCCAACATCTTTGCCTTCTCTATTGACATCAGCACTCTTTGCTTATCTGTAGCTTTCCTGTCCTGCTGCCACATCCTGTAGGCTCTCTGGGACTCCACTGCTGTGGCTGCATTTGCCTTGAGATCTCTGAGTCAAGATGTGTTACTTTCCCCAGGGTGGTTCTGGAGGCTTCAGCAAAGAGTCATTTCTGCTGTTCCTTGGGCTTCCTGTGTTGGGAATGCTTGCCTTCCTGAGTATTGCTCATTCTCAGTGCTTGAAATCATACCTGTTGGAGTCTGGGAAGCTCTGTGGTTCCTCCGGGGTCAGCTCCCTGGGAAGCGCCATCCCTCTGGGCCTTTTGGAAACTGTGAGGTGGCAGTGTGTCACCTCTTGCCTTGACTGACCAAGCTCTGAGCCGGGTCACACACTGCCCCATTGTACTGTGCTTCCTGATGTAGCTGTTATTGCAGCCTCTGATTCCTGGGCTGGTTCTCCCCCAGCCCTTCTCCTCAGAGACCATGGGTGGTGGTGGGATGGACTCTGCTGGCACAGGCCTGGGGATGGGTGGCAGTTGCAGCTGTGGGTGGCTTTGTTCTTACAGACCAGCTTTCAGTGTTCCTGACTGGCCTCCCCGGAACCCTGGTGCAGCCTGGCAGCAGTGTTCAGGGACTGGGCAAGGCATCCTTTTCTTTTTGTGGACCAACCAGAGAGCCTTGTTACCTGGAGTGAGTGAGCCAGACTCCCTGGGTGGCAGGGTGAGTGCTGTACTTGTATCCAGCATGATTTCTGGATGGGAGAAAGACCCTGAGGGCCTGGTGGTAAGTCAGAGGCCGTTCCCCTGTTAGGAAATGCAGTATGTACCCACAGGCATCCTACAGCTTGGCGTTCCTTCTGCTCTCTCTTTGCAGCTCCGGAGTTGGGCTGCTCACAAAGCAAGCTTTCTGTTTATATGGAGTGCCTGGAGGGCGGCTGCCATGAGTCTGTCGTTAACCGTGCTAACCAGGAGAGCTGGCTGGCTGGGGAGAAGACACTAACCCTGTGAGTCTGACCTGGGCCAGCTAACCAGCCCTGGGGGTACCACTAGCAGTGCCTCTGTCCTCCATTCCTCCCCTTAGCCTGGCCACCTTCTGCCCTTAGCCTGCATCATGCCATCTCCTCTACTCTCTTGTCCTTCCTTACTGCTAGGTTCCCTCCATTTTCCTAGTCTCCTTGCACATGGTGGGGATGTGCCCCCTTCACAGCCAGGAGAGGGAGGCTTCATGCATGGCCACCTACCAGCCTGCTGCTGCAGTCCCCACCTCAATCCCTCTCCCCTCACTTCTCCCCTAAACCAGAATTGCTTAAAGTGTGTTAATGTGTGTGCTTCTCAGCACCATGGAGTTGGAGAATATCCCTCCATCACCGTGCTGCTTCTGCTTCTCATGCCTCAGAGACAGCTAGAACTGGAATGAAGAGGAAATTTCCTTCTAGACCAGATAGTTTCCTCCCTTTATCCAGAGGGGGAAGGTTTTAGTGTCCCCGAATAATTCAGGATCCATTGCAAGGTTCTCCTTTGAGGTTGGAGAAGTTGAGGAAAACCTTGGCTTTTGGCTTGGCTGTGGGGAATTCCCTGGGCAGGAGTGAAGCTACTCATGTTGAAAGCTGGAGCCCAGAACCCAGGTACCCATCTAAGGTATAGCTCCTATTGGTGACCGTTGCTCTGGGAGGTGGAGTGGGTGGAGTTTAGTCCTCCACCCTCTTCCACGTCTGGAGCTTCAGGTGGACTTTAGCCAAGAAGGGCTGGGAAGGGTGCCTCAGCCAGAGGGGGTAGCACCTGGCTTTGGACTCCACCATTGGCCCAGAGAGGTCCTGACCTCAGATTGGGAGACCGGTGAGTGGAGGCTTCACCGGGGAGCTCCTGTTGAACTCTCTTCTCCCTCCCAGCTCAGAAAGGAGAAGGGGGTCTAGAGATCACAGGAAAGCCCATCTCTCAGTGCTCTGTGGTGTACCCTACAGGGAACTCTCTAGACAGACTCTGGAGGCAGTGCAGTATTGGGTAGGCTGCACCATGAAGACCTGAAACCTGAAACCTGAGTGGATTCTGTTCCCCTTGGGCTGGCAGGGACTACTGGCATGAGGTGTGTGTAAATGTGCAAGAGGGCGGAGGTGCTGCAGGGACTCTTAGAAGGCTGGTGGGTTTGTATGGCTTGCCCCTGACCAGGAAAGCAAAAGGGCCGGGAGCTGAGCCTGGTGCAGGACCATCTCTTCCCTTTGTCCTTCCTTAGGAGAGAACATTGGTCTAATGTCAAGTGCTGGTTGTGATCTGGGGGATTCTTTTGGACCTCCCTTATTGAGACGGGTTTGATCCATGCAGTCATCATCAACCATCTTCAGCTGCCTCGTCCCTTTCAAGTGTTTTCTTGGATGATACGCCAGTGGGTGAATTTGAGATCTTTGCTCAGGTTTGGAGCCAGGTGAGCTCTCACAGGCTAGCAGCACTAGTTCTGAGTCCTCAGGATTACTCTGGGCAGAGTGACTCCCACCATTTTGACTTTCAAACACCTGTCAGTCTGTTCCGCTTTTAGAGCAGGTGGGGGGCCAGGTAAAGGGCCAAAGGCAGCCTTCAGAAGTGTGTGAGATTGTACTTGCCCAGAGGGGTGGCGGGCATGGCTACCTGGGCACAAACTGACATCTTCCAGCCTAGTCTTTGACAAAGAACAGTCTCTGCCCAGGCCCCACCCCTTGAGCTGTTGGCTGCCTGCCTGCCACGCGCCCAGGATTGCTGAGGGCTTTGCTCATGTATCTCAGAACAGCTGCGTGCCGGAAACGGGGCTGGTGGCAAGCAGGAGGGGCACCAGGGGGACAATGAAGGGAAGACTTTGGTAGTTTCGGCTCACAGTGCCGGGGGCTGTTCTGTTCACTGGCAGGCAAGGTGGGTGGGGGGACATATTAATGATGGCGGGCGGGGGGCCTTGCAGATAATCTGTAGGGCCACTGCTGGGTCACCTGGTCACAGGGCTGGCCCCTGCAGGGTAGTTGGTTGTGTTTCCTGGGCCTCAGTTAAAGCAGAGCCTGGATTTTGGAGGCTTGAGAAGCATCCAGAATGATGTAGTAAGGCAGGAACATAGCCTGCCCCCAAAGGGGCACAGCTTCCCCCAGGCTGGCAGAGTTCAGAGACTCTGCATCCAGGGATGATTGCCTCAGGGGAGGCCTCGTTCCCTGTGTGATCAGACATCCATGTTCTGGTGGCTGATTAGGGGCTTTTGGTAGGGCTTCTGATTATTTTTGTTATTTACTTATATCCTGCTGGTTCCAGGGGATTTAAGGCAGCGCACAGGATAGCTGGAGTATTCTGAAGCAGCGCCAGTTTTCCTTTCATTTTAGAAGCAACAACAATTACTAACTTTTGTTTGACTTTTCTTGGATGAATTACCAAGAAGAGCTTTAATAATTTTTGTGGTGAAGTGTAGGTCCTTCTCAATTTTGAAGATTGAGTTCACTGACCCCTCAGTGAATGCCTCCCACTTACTTGATTGAGTGACACCTGTGAGCAGAGAGGCACGTCAGTAGGTTCAGAAGTGGTTCGAGGCCAGATCAACCATTGGGGCCATAATCACCTAAAGGGAATGTTGGTGATGTGGGGAGGGGAGGAGGCTGTCTCTCTCTAGGGCTGGGCAGCTGGACCCAGTAGAGTTGTGGAGTGAGGTGCTAGTGCAAAACTTGGAAAGCTGGAGTTGATGCCCAGTGGGGGAAGACTGAAATCTGGAAAGCCAAGGAGCCACATCTGTTTTGGATTCAATCTTGTTTCCCTTTCCCTGGCCAGTGTCAAGGGGGTGGGCGGAGCCTGAGCCTTTGTGTGCCGGCTGCACTGTGAGCTGCTGCACTGTGAGCTGCGGAGCCTGTTAGTGTCTTGTAGAAATCTGGGCTCTGGTGAGCAAGCATGTGGCGCCCTCCATACCTCACACACTCCTCCAATTTCTCTTATGCCCACGGCACACAGCCCTCTGAACCCTGAGCGAGGTGTAAGCTGCATGCTTGGCCTTCCCTTCCTGTCCTGCACCCTTGACTCTTTGACTTTGCCCTGGGTGTTGGGCAGACCCACAGAAAGGATGGCAGGATGAGGTGAGAGGGCATCCTTGGCCCTTGAACTTGAACCTTTTGCTGTTGCCGCCTACGGGCGTTTGCTAGGAGGAGTAGTTAGGATAGTGGTTTGGAAAGAATCCGAACTCAGAAGTTTCCCACTTATCCACTCCATCTCCAGCAGCAGTGATCTCTGGCCATGGTGGAAGCCTCTGGCTGCAGACACATACATCCCTTTTCCCTACTCACAGAAGGGAACAGGTATGAGCCCCGTCTCCTGGTTAAAGAGCGATGCTTGGCAAATTGCCCTTGGATTAAAGGACCCTGCTTAGCCAGTTTCTGGTGTAGCTTTCTCCTTACATCTGTCTCTGTCTGCACTCTGTTCAGCTGTTCAGTGGGTTCCCAGTGTAGGTTCGCTGTGCGTGCCTAGTCCCATTCCTGATGAAAGTAGACTTTGTTCTCTGGAGGCAGCTAATCGTGCCCCATGGGGCTGTAATTGGGGGGAGGTATATTTAGTACAGGGCAGGCGGCACCAGGCGGCCTGTACCGACTAGCAGATGGCAACATGGCTGTGAGGAAGCCGTCACCCCCTCGCCACCCCGGGGGGCACAGGGCGGAGGCTCTTCTGTGAACTGATTCTGAGAAAGTGAAGAATGGCTGCTCTGCAGAAGAGGAAGGAGGCGGGCAGGGAGGGGCGAGGAAAGCTGCTTTCCCTTCTCACCTTACCTTCAGGAGATGAGGAGGGGTGACTGCTCCTCTGGCAGCTCCTTCCACAGTGCCTGCTGCAGGACGGTTCAGAGAGCCCCAGGCCAGTCTGGGTCAGCAAGAGCTTTAACCCTAGACCTCAGCTTTTCTCCATGGTATAGCTATTCTTGCAGCCAGCACATGATACGGTAACCCACATCCGGGTAGCCATCTTGAGGCTCAGGTAGTTTGGGGTGGGGTGAGAGTGAATTCTTCCCTGTTGATTTCCAGACCTTCCTCCAGAAGACCATCTTCTTGGAGGTACCTTGCCGCCATCTCAGCATCCAGAGGCCCCTAAAGCGCTCCCTGACTACTGCTTGCTCATCATGCCCCATGTCCCATTCTGAGTTGTCCAGCTACTTTCCCCAGGGGTCGCCTCTTCTAAACACCAGGCTGAGAGTCCTCCTTGGACTGAAACTTTCCAAGGTAGCCTGGGAAACCTTTGGGTGGAGGAAATGGGGCCAGTAGGGGCAGCACCTGGTGGTAAGGTCTTCCTGGAGGGACTGCTCTGCTGCCTTCTGCTCACCCTTTGATCTCTGCCCAGCGGGTGGGCCTGAGTGTGCAGCTGCTTCTCTGTCTGTTCTCTGCTACACCGCTATACCACGGTCGCTGTCCTCCCTGCCTCTGTGCTTTCCTTCCCTGCAGCACTTTCAGGCAAGGACTGTGGGCTGCCAGGCCCATTGGGTTTCCTGGTTAGTGCTGGAATTGTGGGCCCCTCCTGGGCTGGTTTTTGTTTTTTTTTTTCCTGGGCTGGATCTGGGGCACCTAGCAGATTTTAGGAGTTGGGCTAGGGTCTGGGTGTCTGGCATATTTATGGACCTGGGACAGGGAGTGGCACATGCTCCCTCGTGGACTTGGGTGTACTGTAGCCTTCCTGGGGGACTGGCTCCCTAGTGGGCCTTGCCTTCTGCTTCCTCAGGTGGGAGGGGTTCCCCTCCCTGTGATTCTGAAGTGTTTGAAAAGAGTAGGCCCTAGTCGGGAGAGAATATCCCCCGTCCCCACAGCCATTCCAGACTGTTAATGCCTGGATTTTCTACTGATCTCCCTGCCAGCCACATCCATGCTAGTCTCCCCCTCAGCAAGGCAGGTTATCTCTGACCATGGAATCTCTGGGAGTATGTGCTTTGCGGTGGGGAGGGGGACCCCGAGTCGGGCATTTGTAGTAGGCGAGGCAGGGTGAGCTGTAAGATGTGTGACAACTGGAGCCAGGGGTGTGGGAAATGGAGTGAGGCAGCTCCCCTTACAGGTAGAACTACCAGCTGCCTGAGCATGTCTGTGTTCTCCCTGCCTGCCCACCACCCCTGGTAGAGTCCTGGTGCCTCGAGGACAGTGTGGGCATTGGAGGGGCAGGGAAGCCAAGAAAAGGCTGAAGATAGAGGGAGGGGTCCACAAAGGGGCCTTCAGGGAGAAAGGGGTTACTCAGCAGACTTGGGGCTCATGGGGAAGGAGCAGGGACAGGTCTCTCCTTAAGGGAGGGAGAAGGCAAAGGCCAGCTGTTGGGAGCCTCCCCTTGATTTTGTTGAAGCCCTTGACTGCCTGTATCTCTTACTCCTCTGTCTCACTCTGGCCCTACCCGTTTTCCAGCTCACATAAGCTCCCTGTGTCTGAGTATCAGAACCCAGGCACCCAGATTGGTTTGGGACTTCCCCAGCCTCTCCTCCAGCCAAAGGAGCCCCTGCCCTGGGGCTTCTGGAGGGATGGCTGGGAAACCTGTGGGGGCAACTTATTTGCTCCCCCATACTCCAGGAATGTGCTGTCCTTTCTGGCCCGCCCAGATTCCTGCGCAGGGAGTCAGCCCTACACGGCATGCTGCTTGTGCCCTGTGGGGACACGTTCTGCTTCACCATCAAAGGGGCAGAGGTTGGCGGCTCGTGCCTGTGCTGCCCCACCCCAGCTCCCCCAGAACCCCAAGCCAGTGACAAGGCTGCCCAGACAGAGGCGGGAGGCCACTCCTGCATCTCCGCCCTCCCTACCCCCTCACCATTCTTCCTGCCCCAGGCCCTGTTGGAATGTGACAGGAGTCATGGCCAGGGCATGTCCCGACAGCAGGAACACATGCTTCAGCCCGAAAGGCTTCCTTCAGCCCCCAGCTCTGTTTAGGTGAATGGGGGTGAGGAACATTGTTTTTATGCCCAGAAGGCCACCTAAGGTTACTGCTGCCACTGATCGCTGTGGTGGCTGCTGCCCCCGTGCTGCAGCCCAGCTTATTACAGGTGGGGCCTGGAGGGGACCTCACAGGTCACTCAGTCCAGCCACCTCTGTGTAGATGAGCAAGCTTATCCACTGAGGAAGGGACTTACTCAGGGCCACACAGTGTGTCAGAAGTGGCCCTGAACCTGTCACCCAGGTGTCTTGCCAGCCAGATTTTGGTTTTCTCTACACCAGGGTTTTTCAGCCTCAGCACTGTTGACATTTTACAGTGATAATTCTTTTTTGCGGGGGCTCTCCTGTGCATTGTAGGATGTTTAACAGCATCCCTGGCCTCTACCCACTAAATGCCAGTAGCATGCTGCTGCCCCCCTCCACCTCCCCTTTATGACAACCAAAAGTGTCTGTAGACATTGCCAAATGTCCCCGGGTAGGCAAAATTATCCTGGTTCAGAGCCACTGTTCTAAACTGCTGTCTTTTTACATTTTTTCCTTCTGGACGTAACCGCCTGTCTCAGTTATTTAGTGCTGCTATAACAGAAGTACTACAAGTAGGTGACTTTAACAACAGAAATTTATTTCCTCACAGTTGAGGAGGTTAAAAGTCTGAATTCAGGGTGCTGGCTCTAGGGAAAGCATTGCTGTCTTCGTCAGCTCTAGGGGAAGGTCCTTGTTCCTTGGGTCCTTGGTAATCTTCATATGTCATGACATCTATCTTCCCCCATCTCTGCTTCTCTGCTTGCTTGTTTAATCTCTTTTCTACCTCAAAAGAGATTGACTCAAGACACAGCCTACACTAATCCTGTCTTATTAAAATAACAACCCATTTTCAAATGGGATTATAACCACAAGCATAGAGGTTAGGATTTACAACATGTATTTTTGTGGGACACAGTTCACTCCATAATACCTCCTTGTTGCAAAGTCTGTTGACCATCACTGTATACAGAAGAAGTCTTTAGGCTTCTTGTGGAAACATTGCTAGGGCAGAGGCGCCTCCTTTCCAGCATCTTCTCTGCCCATCTTCCTGGGTCTCTACTAGGCTTTTTTTCCCCTGGTGTTCTCTTCTGCAACTCATGTTCCCTAAATCTCTTAGTTATTTTCAGACCCTAAGAGGCCCATGAGGTGAACAGGGCAGATGTGGAGTAGGGATAGGGACTGGACCTATTCTAGAGTTGGGCATGTGGTAAGCTGAGACCTGGAACACATACACAGACACATGTGTGTCTGTCATGTAGGCCTGGGACAGTGTCTTCTGGAGAATGACAGGACCCCAATGTTTCTAGTCCTCTCCCCGCCTCTTCCCTTTTCCCCTCACACCCCTTACTCTACAGCTTTCCTGCTTGGCTCTCCCTAGGGGCCAGGCAGGCAGGCAGGCAGGCCTGTGGCACTGACAGACAGGCGGCTGACACCTGGTTTCCACTTTCTTCCCTTCTCTGGTTTCAGGAGCTGTTGGCTAGAGGAAGTGGAGGGGCCGTGGGATGCAGAGAGCCGAGGGCTAACTCCTGGACAGCGGAACAGAGGGAGCTGCCGACAAACAGACGGTATGTCTCTGATGAGGCCTGTGCCCCCCTCTTAGCTCTGATCTGGGGAGGCTGGCAGGTGGCCCCTCTTGGTGGGGGCTGGTTAAAAGAGAGTGGTGGAGACCAGAGGGGCTCAGCCGTCAGTGGCCCTAACCAGAGAGCTCTCTTAAGTTTGGAGATCCCCACTGAGAAGCCTTTGTTGTATGAACATACTCAAACTCTTATTATTTTTTAGGCTAATATTTATTGAATATTTTCTAAGTTAACAGGTACTCTTCTTACTGCTTTACATTAATTAACTCATTTAATCTTCACAACAACCCTGTGCAGTTGGTGCTTTTCATATCTCCAATTTAGAGTTGAGGAAACTGAGGCATAGAAGGCAAAAGTTTTCCCTCTGAGGTCTTCACAAGAGAGTGATGGGCTGCTCTTTAGACTTAGGGCATAACCCACTCTTTGCGTTGCTCAGGCCCTGGACCCTGCCCTGGGCCTCGCAGTCAGCTTCTGCCTTCCTGTCTGTTTTCCACTGGACCTGTGCCCCACCCTCCAGCACTCCCCTGAGCCCTGGAGATGGACACAACAAAGTCCAGTCCTTCTAACGACTCCACAGTGGCCCAGGCCTATTTGTTGATGTGGTGGCTCCTACGTGTGTTCCATTTTACCATCTATCTTCTTGTCTCAGTTTAAAGGCCTCTTGACCACATCTCTGAGCCTCCTCCTTCCTTGCTTCCCCTCAGCAGGTTGAGGAGCCCTTACTTCCCAGAATGACCAGTGCAGCCCCAGCTAAGAAACCCTACCGCAAGGCACCACCCGAACATCGGGAGCTGCGGCTGGAAGCCCCTGGATCCCGGCTGGAGCAGGAGGTCGGCAAGACTGGTAGCCCAGCCTTGGCTGGCAGAGGCAGGCCCCTGAGGCTGGGTGCCTGGCTGACTTCTATTGCCTGAGAGAGTATGGCATTGCTGATCCAGGCCTGGGGTCCTTTAGCTGCAGCAATACCAGTGAGGGCAATGTAGACTCATAGGGGACATCCGTGAATATATGTCCGTCCGTTTGTTGGTGAACCTTGAGCTTGGCAGAAAGGATGCCATACAGTCTTGCTCCCTGCAGGAGGCAGCTCAGCAGGAACACATACTGAGGAGTCCTAACCTGCTGGGGGCTGGGACTCTAGTCCTGCTGTGGTGGCGGAGAGCCATTCAGCCTACGGCCCCTCTGGAGCCTGTGAGGAGGTGGTGCTCCAGCTACTCCTCACCAGACCAGCTGCTGTCTTCACTGTCTCCAGGAAATCTGGCCCTTCCTTCAGCTTTGTTGTTTGGCAAACATTTGTTAAATATGTACTCCCTGTCAGGAACTGTGTTAGAGCCAGGATCTGCTCTTAGGAGGCCTACAGTCGACTGTCAAACATCCTCCAAACTCGTTATCCTGTCTCACTAAATCTACCACAGGGAGGAAGTGAGTTTTGCAGGGGAGTATTCCCTCTGTGGCCACACTTCCACCTTGTTGCGATACCTGGGGCACATCTAAAGAACGTGAGGGATGGTCAGCAGATGCTGAGCATTGGGGTGCCACAGCCCACTTTGGTCAGATTCAGGGTGGAAATGCCATGACTTGCCTATTTCAGTTCAGGGAACATTACATATGCCAGGAACTAGGCTAGGTGCTACCCAGTGGGCATTTTCCCAGTTTTGATGAGGAAACTAAGGCTTAACGAGGTTAAGGACTTTGCACAAGGTCATATAACCAGTATGTGGTGGAACAGGATCAAATCCAGGTGTCAGTGGCTCCAGAGTCCATGATCTTAACCACTGCCTGGTCTGGCCCACCCACTCTCATTTTCCTGCCCATGACTTAAGTTCTGAAACAGCTCCATTTGGAGTGGGTCCCTTGATATTTCTCTTTTGCCATTGCACGCTGCTAGCTTGGCTTTTTGGTTGGCTGAGCTCTGTCTCTTGGACCATGACCAGCATAGACGTTTGGGGAGGATGGAGTGGGAGGTTAAGAGCAAGACAAGGCACTTTCTTCGTCTCAGTCATCATTAGCCCAGAGGCTCCCCTTCACTCATGTACTGCTCCTCCCGTGCCTCTGTATGGTCCCCATTCTACCCCGTCTTCCCCCCAGGGGGCTGGGAGGGCTTTGTCAGAGCTCAGAATTCTATAGCTTGGCCTGACTTCTTCACTGCTCTGGAAGGTCTCTGCCATGCCTGTGTGGAGGAGCCCAGTGAACAGCTGAAAGTCTCTCTATTCCCAGGGCTGGAGAGAGGTAGCATGTTTACTGGGGTCCATTTGAAACTAGCTTTAGGATTAAGAGAGGGCTTGGAACTCATGTGGGTCAGAGTGGGGTTGGAAGGGGTTCTTGAATATTCTCATTGGCATGAGAGAGGGTAGTCTAGTCTTGTCTGGGCATTACTGGTTTCCCTTCCATCTCTAGGGGGCCCTGCGGCCCATCCTTGCTATGAGACTCTTTGGGCTTCAGACAGGGTCTTTTCCAGGACTGTTTGGAGGGTGGGCCAACCAGGAGGCTGGTGGTCCAGAGCTGAGACTCAGTTTCTGTTCTTTTTTGTCCAGGAGTCCCTGACTGATGCAGACAGGATGAAGTGAGTATCTGCTGCCCCCAAAACAGCCCACTCACTCAACTCTTTCCCTCCTAGCTCCAGGCCAGACCGTTGGTACAATTGGGCTTTTCCTTACATGGTAGAGGCAGCCTGGAGCCAGGAAGTGGCTCAGTCTGAGGGTCCTGCTCTTGCTGAGGAACTTTGCCCCAGCTTCTGGCCCTAGAGGGAACAGAGCAGCGCTTCTGCCAGCTGCCTCCCCGAGGCCCTTTCTGTCAGCCACGTGAGGCCTCTGGAGACATAGGGCAGTGCTGGGCTGGATTTCCAAGAGATTAATAATGGAGAAGCCTGATTGTGTGGTGGGGAAACTGGAGCTGGGAGCTTGGTGACCGGCTGCCTTGGGCTGTAATCAGAAACTGAGATGGGAGCTGCACCCCCCTTGATTCTGTCTCCTCATTCTTACCCACTGTGGGGAGGTGGAGGGTGGTGTCAGGCTATCTCCTACCCATCCCCTCTGCCCAGGCTGTGTTCTCAGGGCCAGCAGGCCTATTGAATGTGCTACCCCAAACTGAGGGCAAGTTTCAAGGAGTCCTTCTGCCCCCAATTTCCTGTCTTCCTGTCCTCCCTTCGCCTTCCTGAGCCTAGCCTGGGGCTCTGGGGCTGGCCCTTAGAGCTCTGATGCCCATTCTGTCCTTGACCCCGCCCACCCTGCCAGGCTCCTGCAGCAGGAGAATGAGGAGCTTCGCCGGCGCCTGGCCTCAGCCACCAGGCGCACCGAGGCCCTGGAGCGTGAGCTGGAAATCGGGCAGGACTGCCTGGAGCTGGAGCTGGGCCAGAGCCGTGAGGAGCTGGACAAGTTTAAGGATAAGTTCCGCAGGTGTGGGAACAGCGAGGGTCTAGGACACATGTGCACACGTCTCCCCATTCATAGGAGGTTAGCTAGAAAGGGCTCGGAGATCGTCAGATTCCAATGAGAAAAATAATTTCTGGGAGGAGATGACTTGTCCAAGACCCCATAGAGAGGAGGGGGCAGAACGAGGCCTAAAGAACCAGATCTTGACCCAGGGGTCTTCCCTGTACCCTCTACAGGCTGCAGAACAGCTATACCGCCTCTCAGCGGACCAACCAGGAGTTGGAGGACAAGCTGCACACACTGGTAACCTGCCCCGGAGGGCAGTGGAGCTGGCACTGTGCTCATGGCAGAGCAGGGGGCCTAGGACTTGCCGGGGAGTGCCAGTCTGCCCTGGGGCTTGGGGAGGAGTTGGGGGCCAGGGCCATGGTGGGGAGGGGACTGCAGTGTGCTGTGCAAGTCAGGACTGTCTTAATGCTCACACTGTTTCTCTTCTCTCATCTCCCCTCATGCTGCCACCGTTGCTGCCACACTCTCAGGCCTCTCTCAGCCACAGCTGGATTTTTGCAGTTGCGTCTGAGTTTGTGTGTTTTCTCCCTGGCCCTGGCCTCCTCTTCAGCTGAAATCTGGGATTGCTGGGGCCCTGGCTGCTTCTCCTGCCCCTCAAGGGCACCACCCCTTTCTTTTTCCCTGTTTGAGGCCCATGCAGTAGAGCCAGGGCCTCCCTCCTGGGAGACAGCTGGGCAGCTGCTCTTGGCTCTAGTAGAGGCACTGATGGATGTCACAACTAAACACTCAGCTCTTCAGCTGCAGTGGGAGCAGGCCCAAGCCAGTTTTTTGGCGGGGGGAGAGGGATCCAGTCAAGCTGAAGATCAGAAGACTACTTTTTGAGTCTGTAGCTCCCTCCCTGCTTAACTAGATAATCTCACAGGCACCCCCAGCTGCCTCCTAGCCCCTTTCCCTTCTTCCACTTCTTTGCCTGATCCTGGGAACACCTGCACACCATAGGTGTCAGCCCCAGGGTTTGCAGTTATTGCCTCTGAGGTGCCAGCTGCCTTTCTTGGTGCCTAGAGCCCCTGAAGCTCCCACAAGTGGTGGGCAGCCCTTACACTGGTCCAGGCCACAGTAGGTCCCGCTCAGGATGCCCTCATTCCTCCTCTGCCCCTGCCCCACAGCCAGCCTAGAGAGCAGGAAAGGTGCCCTGGTGTCTTCTGTCTGTCCGTCATCTGTCTCTGCTCTGTCCGTCTTGGCTGCCCTAGCACCTGTGGCTTCCTGTGTCTCTGGGCTGGGAGGAGGTGGACGGGGGAGGGGAGGGACTGGTTGGGGTGTGTGCTGGGTTTACCACAAGTTTTGTGCCTCAGATCAAGCAGGCTGAGATAGATAAGAAGACACTGGACTGGGAGATTGTGGAGCTGACCAACAAGCTACTGGATGCCAAGAACACCATCAACAAGCTGGAGGAACTCAATGTATGTGCCCTGTACCTGCTCTGGGGCCCACCAGCCAGGTCCTTTCTCACCTGTGCCTGGCTGCCTTGTGCAGGGCTAGCCTTTGAGCCAGGGCTATGTTTGCAGGAGCGGTACCGGCTGGACTGTAACCTGGCTGTGCAGCTGCTCAAGTGCAACAAGTCCCACTTCCGAAACCACAAGTTCGCTGATGTGAGTCTGATACCCCTTCCCAGTCCCAGTCCTGTAGGTCCAGTTTCTGTGCCAATCTCTCCCTCCCCCTACCTTTAACTCCCTCTTTTCCACTTTGCCTTCCCCTCACCTCTATGCCCTCTCAAGACAGTCAGCTCTGCCACTGGTTGGTGTCCTGTGCAATCAAGGGCCCATCACCGTGGCTAGGGGGCCAACCCTGTTGGTATTTTTAGAGCAAAGGCAGGGAGAGAAGGACTTAATTTCAGGATCCCATGCGGGAAGGAGGGGGTGGCCAGAGTTGTCAGCCATAGGGTATTGAGAGAAGATTAGGCCCACCTGACCCCCTTACCCCAAGGGGCAAACTCTAGACCCCAGAGGCCTAGGCCTGGGGTTGATGGGGCATGCAAAACGAGGGGAGGAACTTCTAAGGCTGCTGGTGAGTACAAATACTTCGCACTTATGTCTGGTTTGGGCAGAAGCCATCTCTGAGGTGGGAGAGAGAGATTTGAGAGTACATGGGCCTCAGGGGCAGATGTGGGTTCAAATCCTGGCTGTGCTAATCAAAAGCTTCAGGTTATTTTACCCCTACTGAGCCTCCATTTATTTGTGAAATGAGCACACACCGTGGTGTGCTGTGCGAACAGGAGACAGCATAGTGCCAAGCACAAGCTGGTACTTCTGGGTGGTAGCCATTAGTTTTGCCACAAGTAAGCTTCCTTAGGCTGGGATCATTCATGACTCCCTTCCTTTCTCATGCTGCTTTACCCCAGCTGCCCTGTGAGCTACAGGACCTGGTTCGGAAGCATCTGCACAGTGATCAAGAGGCCGCCAGTCCGAGCCCTGCCCCCAGCCTGGCCCCAGGGGCCGTGGTGCCCACCTCTGTCATTGCCCGTGTGTTGGAGAAGCCAGAGTCTCTGCTGCTCAACTCGGCCCAGTCGGGCAGTGCCAGGCATCACTTGGCTGAGGACGTCTTTGTGCATGTGGACATGAGTGGGAATGCCCCGGGTGACCCAGCCAGTACCCTAGCCCCTGACAGCCCTGCCCCCCAGCCCAATGGGGAGTGTGGCTCTCTGGGCCCTGCTGGGGGCTCCCCAGAGGAGGAGCTGCCCCTGCCGGCCTTTGAAAAGTTGAGTCCCTATCCTACCCCGTCCCCACCGCACCCGCTGTATCCTGGTCGCAAGGTAATAGAGTTCTCTGAGGATAAGGTGCGGATCCCCCGTAACAGCCCCCTGCCCAACTGCACTTACGCCACCCGGCAGGCCATTTCCCTGAGCCTGGTGGAGGAGGGGAGTGAGCGGGCCCGCCCCAGCCCAGTCCCCGGCAGCCCTGTCTCAGTCCAGGCCTCACCCCACCATCGAGCCAGCCCATCCGCCCCAGTACTCAGTGCCCCAGCCAGCTCAGCTAGCTCTGAGGAGGACCTGCTGGCCAGCTGGCAGCGGGCATTTGTGGACCGCACGCCACCACCTGCCGCTGTGACCCAGCGTACTGCCTTTGGACGTGATGCGCTCCCTGAGCTGCAGCGCCATTTTGCCCTTAGCCCCACTGACAGAGATGCTGAGCTTCAGGCACCTTCTTCCCCACCTGGTGAGCATGGGCTTTTGCTGCCAACAGAACCTGATTCTGGCTTTCCCAGGGAGGAGGAAGAGGAAGAGCTGAACCTGCCCATCAGCCCTGAGGAGGAGCGCCAGAGCCTGCTACCCAGTGATAGTGGCACAGAGGAGAGGCCTGCCACTTCCCACACTGAAGGCAGGGCCTGGCCACTCCCCAGCTCCAGCCGCCCCCAGCGCAGCCCCAAGAGGATGGGGGTTCACCACCTACACCGCAAGGATAGCCTGACCCAGGCCCAGGAGCAGGGCAACCTGCTGAATTAGGCCCCCTGCTTGCCTTCCTCTTACTGCTGCACGGGGACCACAAGGAGGCCCCGTGCCCCTGCAGCTCAGGGTCCCCAGCCCAGACCCACATCCCTCTCCCCCCAGGCCTGTGAGGGTGCGGTCAGGCCTGGGCCACAGTAAGCCCTTCATCTGCATCGGCTGACTGGCACCAGCCTGCCTCATGGTTTTTCCCTTTTCTTCTTGGACGGTTTATTCTCCAAAGGTAACTGCAGCTGAGTCTCAAGACCTTCCCTCCGGCCAGCCCAGACTGGGCTGCTCGGGGTAGCTGAGGGTTCATTACACCAGTGTTCATCCTCCTTTCACATCCACCAGTTTTGTTTGTTTGTTTGTGCGGGGCATGTGGTTGGGGTTATTAACCCCCAGTTTCTGTATTGCGCCTGCTTCCCTCTCCCGCGGATTCTCTACAGGAGCTGTTGCCTTCAACGGGCCTGGCACAGCTGGTTCTAGGGGGTGAGGGAGAGGCTGACTCAGGGTTCTCCTCAGCTGTTTCCTGCCTCCCTCTGGAAGGGAGTGGAGGGTGGGGTTCAGGGGCCTCAAGCTGGGCTGTGGGTGAGGCTTGGCCTCCCTCCCAACCTTAGCTCTAGACTGTTACTCCCAGTTTGGGGAAAATTTCACATTGATGACTATTTTAAAATCAAATAAACTATTTTACTGGTATTGCCTAATTTATACATTAATGGCCTCCCACTCTTCTCCTCATGCTTGAGTGTTTCCAGGGGACCCTCATCCTAGTTTTTGCTAGTGGCTCCCCTTTTTTCCACCTGCCTGGGGCTTCTTTGGACACAAAGCATCAGGCGGTGGGAGAGGGTGCACCTCTAGTAACCTTGGTGGGGCCCCTGAGCCCTCTTGGAGGGAGGGTCCAGGCCAGCTCTGGAGGTGTGTAAGGTGTCATCCCAGAACCCAAGGTCCTAGGGCCCTGAGGCCTGGGCCAGGCCTGTTTGAAAGATTTGGGACTTGTGGACACTGCCCTGAGATTGGATGGCACTGCCCCCTAGTGGTGCTTTGTGGTAATTCCAGTTTTCCTCCCCTCCTGCCAGTCCCAAGTGACCACAGCCACACACCAGGTTGTGGAGTTCATAAAATTTCTTCCGAACCAGCGGGCTGCAGCCAGAGCTGCTAACAAGTCTAGAGGCATTGCCTTGGGTTTAATTGCACTCCTAGGCTGTTGCCCAGTCACAGCTTCCAGAGCCTCCCACAACGCAACCAGAGCTGCCAGAGCCCCAGGCACCACCCGCTGTGCTCCCTCCCGAGCCCCAGGACCAGACCCTGGTATCTGGGGCAAGGTGCTGGAGACAGACAAATGTAATGATGCGTGGAAGCCCAAGTGGAGGGTCACATCTCCGTCTCTGCCAACAGACTGTCCCCTAGTCCTGACGTCATTAACACCATCTGAGAGCTGGGATCTGTGGAGGGGCAGAGGGATGTTCAGGCTACCATTTGTTCCCCCAGTGAGGACCACCAGTAGGTTAAGGGGCGGCCTGCGTTTCCCACACCCACTCTCCCTGGTACCAAGCCTTTTTCGGGCCTGGCTCTGATCAACCCTCTGGGCTCTTACCACTGGGGCACATCCAGGAGCTGCTGCCCCTCTGGTGGGCAGCAGGCTCCTTCCCTCTCTCCCGCTCCCGGGTGTCGCTAGCCCCTGCTGCCACCTCCTCCTCTTCCTCCCCCTCAGAGAGGAGGTCACAGATCTGCTGCTGCAGCTCTGGGCTAATACTGTTCTCAGCCAACACCAGGCTCCGCAAAGCTGTGGGGTAGTTCTCTACCATGTCCAGCAGAGTCTGGGGCAGAGAAGTGTGGAAAGGGATGGACACAGTTAAGGCAGATCCTAAGACTCCGCAACTTGTCACTCCTTAGGTGTGTCCACAGACACACCAGCCAACCTCCACCCTACCCCCTAGCTTGTCCCCAAACACAGTGACATCTCACCTGAGCTGACTGGTTGGTAAGCCCTGTGCCCTCCAAGTCTAGGACCTCCAGGGTGCGGCTGGAGGCCACAGCTACAGCCAGCATCCCTGCCACGTGGTCACCTGGGGAGACAGCACATATTCACCTTCGAGTTAGTGCTAGTCAGCTAACCCCTCCTCCCGGCCAGCTTCCCCATTGCCCTAGCAACCTTAGAACCCACCCCTAGATCAGGAAAAGAGGACAATAGGTGGGTGGTCAGGAAGGGAGGAGGGCGATTGGTACATGGATCTACCTGTTAGTCATCTAGCTCCTCTACCACCTCCCAGACTTCCCCCCCATCACTCCCTTTCCCAGCATGGGGGTTACCAACGACAACTAATGGTCCTAGGTTCTTGGGTAAGGTATGGGATGGCTGGGATAGAAGGGGTTCTTGAACCTCACCCAGGGGGTTGTAGTCCAGGTTGAGGACGCGAACCTGGGAGCTGTGGGCCACAGCAATGGCGAGGCGGCTCCAGCCCTTGGGGGTGATGCCAGGATTGGCACTCAGCGTCAACTCCTTCAAGCCTTGGCAGTGAGAAGCCGGGATGGGGAGGGTCAGACCCTCCTCAAGCCCCTCCCCCATCCCATGTCTCTGGACTGTCCCACCTCCCACCACAGAATTCCAGGGCCATTAAGGACCCAAGATTCCCCTGACCCCCACCAGCCTGAATTCCAGAGTCTCCACTCTGCTTAGCCCCCAATCCTTTCCTCTCCTGAGAAGATTTATAAGACATTCTCACTACACTGCCAGGGCCCTCAGCTCTGGGCTATGCCCCCTTCCCGCTGCACTTAGCTCTTCATCAAGGCCACACAAGCCATGCCCTCAGCAGGGCCCTGCTCACCAGACTTGGCCCCATCCGGGGGAAGTAGGCCACAGATGAGGTTGATGGCTTCGTCACCCAGCATGCAGTCCCCCAGGTCCAGAGCCACAAGGGCTGGGTGGAGGGCCAAAGCTGGGTTCAGCAAGGCCAGCCCAGCATCTGTCAGGGGGCTCCCATGCAGGCTGGGGGGAGGGGTGAGGTGAGAGGAAAAAGGTCATCACAGTCGTCAGCTCTATCTGTAAGGGGAAAGGGCACCTCCCCTATGGGTTACCCTCCCTTCTGTGAGCCCTGGGGGTGGGGAGGGAACTCAGTCACAGCATTTGGGAGAGTCCTGGGGAGGAAGAAAGAAAATTCTAGGCTTTAAGAGAATGAGTATAGGTAGAAGGGGAATTCGGTTTCTTTTCTCCAGCAGGTACTGGGATCCAGGACAGAGCACAGGGAGGGGCACAGAAGGGGTATGGGGTGGTGGACTGGGATCCTCTGGTGACCAGAAAGTAGGGAAGGGGGTCCAGTCCCAAGGGCCTATTCTTTTTAGGGAACTGAAGAGCTGCCCCCATGAAGTAAATGCAGTGGTTAGGCGGGGAGTTACGACGTGCACTGCCTGGAAGGGGTGGCTATCCCATCTCATTTGAGGTGGGGTGCACGTGTGCAAAGTCCAGGTGTCCTGGAGGCATGGGCAGAGGGATGAGATGTGTGTAGAAGGGGTGAGAAGGTAAGCTGGCGAGCAGACAGGTACGGGAAAACGTGTGGAGGGTAAGAAGGTGTCAGGGAGAGTGCGTGGAGGGGCGCGGTGCCTGGGGGCCCCTTCCGAGAAGGCGCACTCACAAAAGGGACTGGATGGAGCGGTTGGTCCGCAGAGCCTCTGCCAGCTGCTTGATGCGGCTGGGGCTGGACACGACGCCCAGGTTAAGGTTCAGCTGCGCCAGGGACGTGGCCCCGGCCAGGGCCCGGCAGATGCGGCCGAAGTCCCGGTCGCAGAGTCGGCACCCGCGCAGTGAAAGCAGGCGCACAGCGTTGTCGCGCAGGCCGCGGCAGATGTCCCGCACCTCGGCGCCTGACAGCGGCTCCCCCGATATCTGGATGGAGCTGGGCAGCATTGTGCCTGAGGCTGGACCTCCAGGGCCGGGGCCGAGGTTTGCAGGGCCGCGGGCGAGGCTGGGGCCGGGGCTGGGGCCGGAGCTGGGGCCGTGGACGGATGGGGGCGCCGGCGGAGGCTGAGGCGGCAGCGGCAGCGGCGGCGGAAACTGAGGCGGAGAAGGGCGCCGGAACGAGGGCAGGCAGCGGGGGCGCCGAGGTCGAGGGCCGGGCTGAGGTCCAGCGGCGCTGGGGCCGGGGCAGACCGTGCGGTCCGTGTCTGGGCGGCTTGTTGGGGCGCGCGGTCCCGGGGCCGGGCGGGCGCTGCTCTGCGCTTGTCTGAGTCCCCCGCTGTTGTGGCGGCTCACGGGCCTCAATTTAGGACGCGCGGGACCGGTCCCCAGTCGGAGGCCGCACCCGCTTCCGCCCTCTCTCCGGCCCGGCTCCCCCTACCGCTCTGGGAACCCCGCTGCAGGACCCGCAGCTAGAGCCTGGTGCGGGCAGGCGGGCAGGCTGGCGGGCGGCAGCTCCAGCTCTAGCTTCACAGCCTGCGCCTGGGCGCCTGGCTCGTTCCCATGGCAACGGCCGCGTCACGGCCGCTCGCTCCGCCTCCTGCCCGGCCTAGGCCGCCAGGACCCCTGAGGTTCGCGGAAGCCGGGTGGTTCCCGGCAAGAAGCTCGGAGCGGCGGGGACGCGCTTCCCCTGCGTGTGGACTCAGACGACAGGTAGAAGGCACCAGGGCTGAGGCCTAGGACCGGCAGGGCGTGAGGAGGGGTGCTAGTAAGGGGGGAATGAAGGATTCTCTCGTGGAGATGAGGTTTGAGACCATTACTGGCTTCTTTTCCTATTCCCCCGCCGTTTCTCACTGCTAAGGTCCAGACTCTCGGTGTCTTCACGGAGATGCGGGACACTCCCTCCCCTCCTGTTTGCAAGCCCCCTCCCCGCCCCCGCTTCCTCGTTCCGGTGACGCGTGGCGCTGCGTGCGCGGGGATTCCGGCCTGCGAGGGCTCCCCGCCGTCCACGCTCCAAAATGGCAGCTTGGAGTGAAGGACCAGGGTGGACCGCCCGGCAGAGCTGGCCTCAGCTGCCAGGGGCTAGGGAACTTCTAGGGGTCCCCTAGGCGGTGAGCAGCAGGTAGATGGAAGGTGGTGTTGCCTCCCTTCCTTCAGGTGCTTAGGGCCCCACTGGATGCCTTGAGGTCGTCTCAGTCCTGGTGAGATGGGGTAGCCAAAAATAAAGAGGCCGCCAGGATCCTCGACCTGGAGAGGGGGGACGGCGTGTACTGTGGGCTGGGGCTTTCTGGAAGGGCTCCCCTCGCCGTGCAGGCAGTGCTCTTAGAACTTTGTGCACTGGTGATGGTGGTGGCCTCACTTGCATAATTTAGGGCAAATTAAGGATATCCCTTTCTGTTAGTCCCTTTATTAGCAGGGAAAGATGCTGCTGACCCAGATTTACCAAGAAATTGACAGAAAGATGAAAAAAAAAAAAAAAAACACACATGTAGTGAAGGCAGGTCAAAGGCCTTACTCCCTCTAATAACCACTGGAATTAAGTTCTTAAATGGAGCAGATTGAAGCCCATGCTAAGGATGGACGGAGCTGTGGTAGGTTTTTATTTATTTTTTTTATTTTTTAAAAGAGTTAACAGCACTCTTGAAGGAAAAAACATAGAAAACACTCGAATGGAGCTTTGTTTCTTTGACCTTAGTATACAACCAGGGCAAAGCCAAGTTTGTCTTCAAGTGTGAGCTCACACAGGAAAATCATCCCTACATTAACGACCCAAGTACATAAAGGCCTATGTAATGACATGGGGTTTGGTCTGGAAGTTTTTGTCCAGTTGACATTGCTCCAGTGGCTTCCAAGAGTGCAGGTATACTCTTCCATGAGGCTTGTGGTTCTTGTGCTTGAGGCCTCCTGCTGCTCCATGAGTCACTGTACTCTGGCCTGTCCCACCTTTATCCTGCCGGGGTTGAGGGTATAAAGGAGCAGGTGACATTACCACTGCTGACAGCACAAGTGTGTGTACAGAAAGTAGAGTGGCAAGCAGGACCACTGGAAGGGTAGCTGCAGTTCCAGACTTCAATCAGTATTTTAATTACCAAGTCTATATTTAGCAAGACAATGTGGGAGAAAGAAAACGGAAGGAAGGGGTAGGTGGTGAGGGGCCTCAGAGGAGCTGACCCACTTTCTGCACTGGCTGCAGAGCCTGCAGTCCTGGCCAGGAGTTCCCAGCCTTGTGCCCTATCACAAGCCCTGGCAGGCAGCAAGGAGGTGCTTAAGCAGCTACAGCTCTGTGGCAGCTGGAGACCCCATCAAAGAGACACATGCCATCAGTATTGTCCTTTAATCTTCCTCTGCTCTGCAGCCAGGGGGAAGGGGCCCGGCCAGGGATTTCAGGTGAGGTCAGTGTGACTGCAGGGTCACCGCAACAGCCTTGGCTGTGGCGTTGAGCATGGCGGCAGGAAGTCTAGCAGCAGGGAGCACAACAGGGATGTCTCTGGGGACTCTCTGCATGGGCGGGATGTTGGGGCCCTCCAGTGTGTCCAGAATCCCTGAAAGAAGGGTGATGGAAGATAAGCAGGAGTTGGCTGGGACCAGCCCACAGGCTATCTCATCCAGCCCCCCAACCCTGGCAGCTGTTTGCACCCACAGCCACCCCTACCCTGGCCCTCCCGTCACTTACCCTCTACCACCTTGTGGTAGGCAAAATGCAGATAGAGCAGGAAGAGCATGTGCAGGGCAGCCAGGGTGCCACAAAGGAGTAGTCGCTGCGTGGGGCCCACAGTCCGTGACACCAACACTGCCACCTAGGCCCACAGGAAGACAGCTCAGAGGCCTGGATCCAGCGAGGGATGGGGAGAAGACACCCTACCCAAGGCAGAACCATCTTGGACTTTTCCAGCCCATTCAGAACCCTTCATGGGGTTCTACCTCAGCTCTAGGCTGTTCTTCCCAAATCCCTGAGAGAACAGCCCACTCCTGAAAACCCCATTCCCAGCTTACCATGCGCAGGGTGGACAGCCCACCCACCAGCAGCCAGAATAGGTAGAAGAGGGCATGAAGGTGGATGTTGTAGGTGATGAATAGGACAATACAGTGCCCAAAGAGGCCATAGCCCTAGGAAGGAGGATGGTGGAAAGGAAAATCACTCAGGCTGGGCTGGTCTCTGGCCTTCATGGGGACCCTGGGTAATAAAGGGTCCAGTGGCCAGTTCTTCCCATTCCAGGCCCTGGGTGGGGTCCTGTGGAACCAGGACACATGCAGACCAAGGCCTGACTACTCTCTTAAGATTACCCTTGCCCACCACCATGCCTGGCTCCTTACCAGCAGTGCCAGCATCTGGAGCATGGTGATCTGAGCATTGCACAGGTAGGCGAGGAAGTAAATGAAGGACGACACGCCCAGCCAGTAGCCGAAGCAGGTACCAATGGCTGTGCCCATCAGGGTGCCCTCCCGCTGTGGGGCGAAGGCTCTGCTTAGCCCTGAAAGGCCTCTGAGGGCCTTCCTCAAGGACTGCTCCTTCACTTCACTTTACCATCCTCTCCTTGGGCAGCTTCCAACCCAGTTAAGCCACCCCCCAATGTCCTCTGTTTTGCTTACGATAATGGTGTCAGATGTCTTCATCCCATGGAGGAGGATGGCAACCAGCGTGAAGACCAGCATGAGAGGTCCATACAGCTCACCTGCAATTTTCTGTCAATATACCAACTCATTCAGCATGAAGGGTACCATGGCTTTTCTGTTCATGCCTCCCCAGGCTTTGCCTGGTGGCCCCACCCTCTGCCCTGGTGCCTCCCCTCGCTCTCCAGACATGCCACCCACTATTCACCTGTGGGAAGTTGACCATCTTGATAGGGATCATGGACTCCAGGAGCCTGAGAGAGAGGAGAGATAAGAGCAGAGGTAGCACTAAGCTGTGAGGTTTTGGAGGTCAAGGCATGAGTCTTACTCATCTCTCTAATCCCAGGGTAAAGGAAACTCGCCCAGGGGACATGCTAGATGATTCAGGGAGAACAGGGCAGTAAAGAGACAGGGGATGGGGAAATGACTTCCTTCCCCCTAGAAATACTTCCAGGGAGAACATTCCTCTGACACTGTGCTGACTGAAGCAGCACCAATACAGAATTCAGAGACTCTAGCTGGGTCCTGGGGGAAGACCTGACGATGAACCTATTTGACCTGCTCCTCTTTAAAAAACAAGCAAACCTCAGCAGAGCATAATACCCAGCATTCAGGGTTGTGATGGTGAGGCCCTGGGCAAGATTCAGAAGGTGTCCCTAAGGGAAACAGTGCCCCCTGCCTCTTCCTGCTTACCATTCCTCTAGGCACCACTGGGTATTTTCTTGAAAAATCTATCTGAAGTGCTATGAAAATTCCAGACAGAAAAAATAAAAGTACAAGTCATGTCCCCGCTTTCTTCTTAAGTGACCAGCTCCTAATAATACCTTTGATTTTGGCTAAATTTTACCTCCTCTGGGATACCTGGCCTGTCCCATTCCCCAGCCCACCCTGGGTCAGGAGTTCTTCCTGTGTGTCTCCACCATAGCATAAGAGTGCTGTCTTGTAACTGCACACCAGGGCAAGGCTCCCATCTGTCTTCACCACTGAATCAGACACAACAAGAATAGTACTGTACTTAATAAAGAAGTATGATCAATAAATATTTAAGTGGTACTATTTTTTGACAAACATTAGTTAAACTAAGGAACAAAGAACCAAGCCAAGATTAAATCTGTTTCTTGAACAGTCATTCAGCAACTATGCACTGACACTCTGGTTCAGGCTGTTCTGGTGCCGGGAAAAAAAGATAAACAAGAGTCTGCTCTCAAAGAGCTGTTGGTCTGCGGAGACAGACCCAGGAATGAGAAAGTACAGCAGTGCTGAAGTGTTATCTACTAGAGAAAAACAGAGTTCTATAATTTTTTTTTTTTATAGGAACATTGGGAGAGGACAAATGGGGGATGGAAATGAGGAATGGTGAACAAAGAAGTGACATTTGAGTTAGGTTTTGAGGGAAAATGAATCTGCTCATGGAGAAGTGAAGGAAGCCAATGTGTTTAGCGCCATGTCGTGTTCAGTGGGTGGTGAGAGTTATGGTGTGTCTGGGGTACAAGGTGCGATGAGGGGTGGTGGGGTCATGAAGAGCGGGGGTCCTGAGGGCTTGATATCTGGTTGTTGGCTGGATGAAGGACTAGGTGTTAGGAGGGCAGTTTCTGTCAGGAGAAGGATCCTCACCTGCTTCGCACCTGGGCAGGCTCCACATCAAAGTAGGGTCTTAAGATGTCAATGTTGGCGTACAAGCTGAAGGCCCTGGAGGCTTGTCTCTTTCCCGCCTGCCACATCTGAAGCAAGGAAGATGGGGGTGGGAGGTTGGGTATTGTGAGCCTCTTGGCTCTGGGGACTGTTCCCTATTTTTCTGTTGGATTTCTACATGGTTCTAACTGGATAACTTGGAGTGAGCTTCACCAACACCAACTCCAGAACCTGGGACCTGCCTAGATATACTTTTCCCCATGCCAGGGATCCAGCCTTGCTTACCTGATCAGCCACCTGCCTGCTCAGCTGTCCCTTAAAGCCCTTCATGCCCAGGAACTCCCCATCCTCTTCTTCAGCAGCAGCTGCATCAGCGTCTACTTCTTCCTCACGCAGGCGCTGATGCAGCTCACCCATATCCTCAAAGCTGGAACCTGAGGTATCATCCATGTTCTCCATGTCAATCACAGCTGAGCCCCCACCCTGTGAAAACAATGGCTCCTGGAGTGCTGGAATTTTCTGATCCGTCGGTTAAGTACTCCTCTGCTCACCCTAGGGTTTGAGTTTTGTTCTTCCACTGCTGGGGTATGGGTGGGAATCACCAAAGATCCTGCCAATCTCTTCCCACTCATCTGCTCTCAGAACCTTTGGATCCTGGCTTTTGCCCTCTTTTCGAGCCTGGGAAACCTGTCTTCCACTCATGTATTTCTCCTATCTTCCCTATCAAACTATCAAAGGGCAGCAAAAGCACCCATTTCCTTTGTCTTTCACAAGGCGAAGGCATGTCTGTGCACAGTGTTTTCAGCCAGTGCCAGTTATTACCCCTTCCCCCGTCATGCCTGACCCCGGCCAACCTCCCAACTTGCCCCTAAAGCAAAAGCACGCTCTTTCTAACGCCTCGGGAAGGCCCAGAGACCTGTGGCCCTCCAGCCGGAGTATCTGGCCTTTCAGGTCAGCACTAACCCCACCGACTTGGTTTGCACTGAGACCCAAAACAGTGAAGAACTGTTGCAACTAGAGCAGACGGTACGGAGGTTAGGGACGGACTTCTAGGCCCCGAGAAAGTTCCCAAGACACTTCAGGACGGTCGCCAGCCTTGGGGGCAGCCGGAGCCTTGGGGCCATTACCTGGATGTTTTCTTCAAATCCTCCCCACTCCGGGCCAGCCCCGTTTCGGGCGCCGCCGGCCGGCGCCGCCGCAGCTGCCATGTCCCTCGAGGGCTCCCGTCGCTGAAGCCCGCGCTACCCCGCGCGCGGAGAAGTGGGCGAGACGTGGGCCTGAGGGAGGGAGATGTCCACGGGCAAGAAGGAGAGATGGAATCAGCCGGAACCCAAAAACGAAAAACCCGGATGTTTGGCTCAAACTGACTTCCGGAAGTTTGGGACGTGGGAGGAGGCGGGGCAAACCCTCGCGATACTTAAGCCTCCAGGCGAGCGTTCGTTGCCGAGGAGACGGTAGGACTAGCTCGCGCTCGCCAGTTTGACGCTCTAGCCACGTGGGTCGGTTGAAGATGGCGGCGGCCCAGGCAGTGGAAGAAATGCGGGACCGCGTGGTTCTTGGGGAGTTCGGGGTTCGCAATGTAAGTCTTGTGGTCTTGAACTCCGGAGAGAGAAGGAGAGCGAAACAGGAATGAGTTGGAGTCGGAGTGGCGACAGACTCGTCTCTCTTGCTCTTTAGGTTCATACCACCGACTTCCCCGGTAACTATTCCGGTTATGACGATGCCTGGGACCAGGAGCGCTTCGAGAAGGTGAAGGAGGAGTTGGAGGATTGGAAGTACTGGGAGGGGAAGCGATTAGGGTAGGGTAAGGTGGGTACGGACGGAGGTGTCTGGAGAGGGTGTGTGTGGCCGGACCTTGTGATCTGAACAGCCTGTGCCTCAGAAGCTGCCCTTAAGGCTACCTTTATTCATCAGACGTTTATTGAGCCCCGTTCCCATCCCAGCGATGTGCTAGGCGCTTGCGTGTAGTAGGCCGAATTAGACACAGTTTCTGCCCTGTTCTGTGATTCTTGTTGGGGAATCATTTCGCGTAAACAAATGATTCCTGTCTAACTTTGTAAGGCGGTTGATAGCAATATAGACACAGGGTGTGCATGGGGGCGGGGGGAGGGTTAGGAAAATTTCCTGAAGGAGATAACATCTAAATTGGGCCTTGAACAAGTTGTGAACAGCTAAGTGTGAAGGAACTAAGAATATGAACTAAATTATAAAGGCGTGAGGTGTACTCCTGGAATGTTCAAACAGTTCAGTATTGCTAGAATGTAAAATGGACCAGCAGGAGTGGTAGGCAAGATTGGAATTCGTTGTAGGCACTGTAGGTGACAGGTAACTTTTGAAGAGTTTTTAAGCAGACTTGGTAAGATTCATAACCCTGATGGCTGGGAGAGAATGAACTAAGATTATGATTGCAGAAATTGAACAAAGAGGGGAATAGAGGGTCAAAGTGGTGATTGATTTGATGTGGGCTGTGAGGGGCAAGGGAACCCTGGTAGTGTAGTGGTTAAGTGCTGGGGCTGCTAACAGTTCGAATCCACCAGGCGCTCCTTGGATACTCTATGGGGCAGTTCTACTCTGTCCTATAGGGTTGCTGTGAGTCGGAATTGACTCATGACAGCAGTGGGTTTGGTGTTTTTTTGTTTGTGAGGACCAAGTGTAAAATAACCTGGCTTAGGGAACTTTGATGGATGGTGATGTTATTGTTTGATAAGGAGGAATAGATCTGAGGAAGAGGAATGACGATGTATTCAATTTTCTGCAGGCAGAGCAGTCTAGCAGGCTAGTAGAACATGTTTGAAATGAGATCAGAAATGATACATAATTTTTGGAGTTGTGAGTGTACAGATGAGTTGCTAAAATTGTGTGGTTGAGGTCACCCAAGTGAGAGACAGGAACTTGGGAAGTAGTAATATTTAGGGGATGGGTGGAAAAATAGTGAATTTAGAAAAAATCGTAAGATAACTAGAAGATTGGTGCTCAGAAACCAAGGGACTAGTAGAATTTTAAAAAGGAAGGATTTTATTAAAAAATTCCACATGTAGTAGAGGATTCCAGCAAGGTAAGGACTGAGTAGTATTACTTGCCCTAAGTAATATGGAAGCTTCTGTTCTTTAATAGAACGGCCTCCGTGAGATGGTTTGGCTGGAGGCAGATTACAGAGGTTTTGAATGAACGGAAGACAAAAACAGAGAAACTTTTCAACTATGAAAGGATTGGGGGAGAAAGGGACATCTGGGCATGGAGGAGGTTTTTGGATTTTAGAGGATGTTAAAAAAAACATTAAGGGAAATATCTAGGGAGGGGGGAGCATAGAGACCAGGCCTCAGTGTTTTTTCCTGTCCCTCCAGAATTTCCGTGTGGATGTGGTACACATGGATGAAAACTCATTGGAGTTCGACATGGTGGGAATTGATGCAGCCATCGCCAATGCTTTTCGACGCATTCTATTAGCTGAGGTATCAATGGATGTAGCGGCAAGGTTGTATGGGGAAGCTTGCTGAGGATCTCAAAGTGACCCTCCCACCCTTGTTTTTCCTGCAAATTTGCTGAGCATTCCTTCTGGTCATTCTTCTTATCTCTTTATCAAGCATTTTTCTAGGAAGAGCTCTCCCTGTCACAGGGTGGGAGTGAAGAGCCTACTGGGTCTTTGCAGATGGGTGATTGGTGATTGTTTCCTTGAGCAGGTGCCAACCATGGCTGTGGAAAAGGTTCTGGTGTACAACAACACATCCATAGTCCAGGATGAGATCCTTGCTCACCGGCTGGGACTCATTCCCATTCATGCAGATCCTCGTCTTTTTGAGTATCGGAATCAAGGTAAGGGTTTGGGAAAATAAAATTTTGGGAAAAGGAGGGCAGCTTTCCTCTAAAGTAAGATTCTGGAGTCAGACTGCCTGAGTTCAAAACCTGCATTTGATCTTGGAAAAGTTAATCTTTTAGTACATCAGTGTTTTCCACCTGTGAAATGAAGATAATACCTGTTTCATGAGTTTGTCGAGAGGATTAAATGAAAAGTGTATGTAAAGCCCTCAGCATAGTGCCTGACACTCAAATGGTCACTAGTTTTCTAAGAGTTAATCTCTTTCTCTTGCATTTACGCAGAAGATGAAGAAGGCACAGAGATAGACACTCTGCAGTTTCGGCTACAAGTCAGGTGCACTCGGAACCCCCACGCTTCTAAAGATTCCTCTGATCCCAGTGAACTCTATGTGAACCACAAAGGTGAGCGGTGGTAATGTGCGGAAGAGAGCCTGCCTGTTGCGGGTACGAGGAGTATGGCTTTAGGGGCTGAAGTCTTCTGACATGCTTCATTCTCTAGTGTACACCAGGCACATGACATGGGTGCCCCTGGGGAACCAGGCTGATGTCTTCCCAGAGGGCACTATCCGGCCAGTGCACGACGACATTCTTATTGCTCAGCTGCGGCCCGGCCAGGAGATTGACCTGCTCATGCACTGTGTCAAAGGCATTGGTGAGAACCCTGTGGGCTGCACTGGGCAGGGGGGTAATTTGATCGCATTGGGGCAAGGCATGACAAAGGAAGTCAGCGGAGATTTCCCTGACAGGCAGAAAGCCAGTGAACATGTACTTTTGCTGCAGTAGCTTAGGACACTGAAGAAGAGTTTCCCACCGGCTTTGTATTTCCTTCTCCCCTCCAGGCAAAGATCATGCCAAGTTTTCGCCTGTGGCAACAGCCAGTTACAGGCTCCTGCCCGACATCACCCTGCTTGAGCCTGTGGAAGGAGAAGCAGCTGAAGAGCTGAGGCAGTGCTTCTCACCTGGTGTCATTGAGGTACAGGAAGTCCAAGGTATGGTATTTGGGATGCTTTTCAGGTCAGGACCTAAAGTATATTTTAAGACAGAGAGAAATAAAAGCTCTGGGCTCCAATAGAGAAAGTGTAATATGGCTTGCTTTCATTAGGTAAAAAGGTGGCCAGAGTTGCCAATCCCCGGCTGGATACCTTCAGCAGAGAAGTCTTCCGGAATGAGAAGCTAAAGAAGGTTGTTCGGCTGGCCCGGGTTCGGGATCATTATATCTGTGAGTATTTTGGGTGGATCAAGTGAAGGGAGCGGGTGAGCTCTTGGATGCTGCAGCTTCCTTTCAGAGTTCAGATGGGATGTGGGATTTAGCAATAACTTACACAGGCAAGCCCCACGGCTAAAGGGTCTCTTTGGTCCCCAGTCTCTGTTGAGTCCACAGGGGTATTGCCACCAGATGTGCTGGTGAGTGAAGCCATCAAAGTCCTGATGGGAAAGTGCCGGCGGTTCTTGGATGAACTAGATGCGGTTCAGATGGACTGAGGTTTGCCCTGGACACTTAACTGGGATGGGTAGCCTTCGATGCTCTCATGCAAGCTGAAGATTTTGGGTTCTGGCCTATACCCACAGGACTACTGTACAGAGCCCAGTGTGACTAAGGGTCCTGAATTTCCTGGGGCAGTTCTAGCTTTTAGTCAATACGTTTTGTTAAATGTGTCATGAAATGTGATTGCTATGCCTTTGTAAGGCTTTTCTTTCATGTAAATAAATTCATATTCAAACAAAAATCGTTTTGTCAGATCACATCTTGATTTTTGGTCCCAAAATATAAGGCCTTAGAACAGTTTTGCTCATTTAGGAATTAGGAACATTGGGCTCAGATGTCACTGCAGGTCAGGACCAAGCCTCCTGAGAAAAGCCAAACTGAAGTAAATTAAAGTGGTTTCTGATGGCACAGGCACCAGAAACCTAGAGGCCTAGAGGAACCAGAGTCAATCTACCTTTTCACCTATTCCCTGGATTATCGGGGGATGTTCCTGATAGAAAAAAGGGTAGTAACACTGCTATCAATAGCTACATGAGAGGAACAGCAATTCCCTGGGCAGTTGTTAGGGGTCTGGTCCAGTAGCCATCTGTTACAGACACTGGGAGAATGGTATGGGCTGCCTGGTCTAGGCAGCCAGGAAGAGATCTTTTTCTAGCTGACAGTTTAACTCCAGTCCATCAGTCACCGCTCCTCTTGCCCAGTGCCTTTGGCGAATGCTTATGAGTAGTAATGACCCTGAAATATGTCACTGGTATTAAGACTGGTTAGAAAAAGGCAGATGGGGCCCTTTCTATATAAAATTGAGATTTTTACTGACATGCAGATATGCTTCAGAATTAATGTTTCTACAAAAAGGTTCTATAAACAATAGAAAATTTCTAGCATGAAGTCACAGGATGTTAAAAATATTACAACACAATAAATACAACTATGCCCTCCACAGCCCCAACCACAGAGTAGGCAGCTATCAAATTTGGAGGGAAACACGCCATGAGATCGCCTTTACAATCAACAGAGAAAGAAACCCAAAGCACCGTCCAGGAAGAGGGAGCAGAGACAGCAACATGAGACTCCCAAATCCTGCTTCCCCAGCTTTGCCTCTTCTCAACCCTTACCAAGCCTGTGCATAGCCTCACTCACCTCTCCCACCAGGGGGCGGGATTGATGACAGGCCTGTCTTCATGCAGAGCACATGAACACACACACTTAATGCCGTGCCACAAATGACCTCAGGGTTAGGGTCTTACATCCTCTTTCCCTCCGCTTATAAGCCTTCCAGTGACCTCTAGAATGGACCGGAGACTCACAGCACAGGTTGTGTTGGGAAGGCATATTTTCTTTATGTTCTTTTCTTAGGGAAATGCCCCCATGGAGAAGTGACCAGGGACCTGAAAGACCATGAGATTTTTGAAGGCACCTGGACTCACCAAGGAGAGACCAGTGGCTTTGCTAGCTACTTGTCACAGATGTAGCCTAGTTGGTTTGGATCAACCTTGGATGCCAATGGCGTTATGCGACGCTATAGGGTACTGTGGCTCTTATGCCTGAGTGGATGCTGGAGCCGGAGAAACCACACTGAGGGATCATTCGTGGAAGGGCAAGATGTGTAAACTCCCAACAGGGAAGCTAGAGAGCATTAGGGCCCTGGCCCAGCCCTGGTCCTTGGAGGTGCTACGCTTGGTACCGTGCCTAGAGGTTAGCAGTTGCCTGTGCCACGGATCCCATCAGACGGCCAGATTCTTGCTCAAAACAAAATGAGCGAACTGGCCAAATTCAGCTCGGCACTCGGCATCTGCAACATGCCCCACTGCGAAGGGGGCTCAGAGGGGCTTACAGTGGTCCAGTAGGAACTCTGGCACAGGCAGTTGAGGACTGAACCCCTGCTGTAAGCCTGGGTAGTCGCAATGTTGGGTACAGCACCCCTAGTTACCATTCTGCACAGATGGGAAGGCTTGGGGAAAAGGGCTGCTCTGCTATAGCTTTTCTCTTGGAAAAGTCAAAACTCCAAGCAGAATGGGAGACACCTAGGAGAGATCTAGACAGAATGGTAGAAGCCCTAACTCCCTTTCTTGATACTTCAGTATAACTACTACTGGCCCTGCATAGGAGGGCCCACTCTCTCCAACTCCAGACCTGGATCTCTCTCCAGGCTGACAATGGGGGAAGTGAGGTGACAGTGGAGAGGGGCCTAGAGATTAACTAAGAAGGGGAAGAAGAGATGACAATAAGTCCAAGGAAGAATGCCCAAAAGCTTGATTCAGGGTTCAAAGATGGTGGCCAGGACACCCTCGTCATTTTCCAGCACATCTGTCTCCAATACTGGCTTTGTTTTTTTGAAAAGTGAGGGGAGATTCTTAATGTGAACTTCTTTTCGAAACTGCTCTCCCAAGGGCTTCTGTGGAAAACAAATGAGAAAAAACTAATGTTGGGCCCTGACTAGTCAGTTTTTTTAAAGATCATCCCACCTGGCTTCTGGTCTGTCCCATACACATGGGTTAATGAGACCATAAGGCGGTTGGGAGCACTCATGAAGGTGCACTGGGGATGACCTACCCCGATGCAGCCAGCAATGAGGCGTTTGAATTGGTCCTTCCGGCGCTTGTCAGCCACTTTCTGCAGGGATGGGTTTAAAAGTTTGCAGTCAAACTGGTCCAGAGAGTCCTTCTGTATTTCAGGGATCTGTTCCATCACAGCTCTTATCTCCAGGTACCTGGGGCGCTGACAAGTGGGAATACATCCACTCAGTAATGTAGGTGTGGGCCCTTCCACCTTCTCCATTCCCTGCTACACCCACCTCTCAGGGGCAGCACTAGCAACTCAGCAGATGCCTAAATTCAGGATAAGGCCCAAATGATCGGGAGTAGGCCATAAGGGATGAAGCCACAGCCGTCCTGCCCCCATACTTTTTCTTCCCGTTCATCTCTCCTCCACTCACCAGTGCCTCATATATCTGGAAGGCCAGATGGACCAGGGAAGCCATGCACCCGTCGTGTTGCCCGTGCGTCTGTAAGCCTTTCAGCACGCTGGTGAAAAGCCACGTAACAGCATCTGCAAGCAGTGTCCCTGACAGCACCTGGGGAGACAGCTGTGCTCAGGGCCAAAGGGGTACTCTGAAGACTCCAGGAATATAATGCACCCCAATCCTTCTGATTCAGTCAGTCCTCATGACCAAACCTTTCACAGGGGATGGGGAAGGGGGTGAGTAACCATACTTGTTTGAGGAGAGGCCAGCAGAGCTGTGTGGTTGTCCTCTGGCAGGACAGAGTATCCTTCCAGGCCAGGGAGTTGAAGGCTGTGATTAATAGTGCTGTACAGACATCCTGAACAGGAAAGGGTGGGTAATTACAATGGGAAAATAAGCACAATTTTCTCTATTCCTATATATCAGGAGCTGGAGTGTGTAATAGTTACGCAGGAAAATGGTAAAAGCAGCTACTGAAGCGAAGTGAGTTTACTTCCTCGACTTCTGTATATCATGCAGTCAGAAAGAAGAAAACAACGAGTAACAGAAAAATTACATACAGGAAGCTGATAAACGTCAGGGCCTGGGTGAGGCTCCACACCAGGACATGCGGATGTGCACTTGTGTTTCTTCTGAGAGACTCTGCCCAGACTGGCATGGGAGACGTTCCCATGGCCTTGGATTTTCTCGTTTGTTGTCTGCGGGCTTTCGGAGGCAGGAACTTACATAAAGGAGTGCTACCAAAAAACTCTTCTGATGGCGTCACAGAGTGACGAAAGTGGATGCTGCCTCCCCACGTGGGCAAGAAAAAAAGGAAGCACCTGCCCCCTCTACCCACCTCATGTTTCATCAGACATTTGCCCAGGTCTGTAAGCTCCGCCACAGCCGAGGGGGTTAGTTCTGTGGCCATCATCTCTTCATCTGTAAGCAGACAGCAAAACGGTAAGCTCCATCCTCTGAGAACAGGGAGTTCTCCTGTTCTGGCAGAAGCCTGAAGAGCACAGAGTATCCTGGGCTGACTGGTGCCTGAGTAGTACTGGGATCTCCCATGAAAGGGTGTGGAAGTTCCTGCCCAGGAAAGATCATCTGGAAATGCATCTAGTCATATATTTGGGAAGCAGCAGAGAGAAACGAGATCTACAGGGACTAACTGAAAAAGCGGTAAATGCTGAGGCTCCTATTCCCTGAACAAATATTTAAGTATTGGGGACATAACAGGAAAAAAAGTCCTTTTTTTTTTTTCCCTAATGGGAGTTTATAGTCTAGTCAGGAGACAGATAATAAATGAATACATAAATAAAAACAATACAATGTCAGGTAGTAACAAGTACTATGAACAAAAATAAAGCAGAAAAAGAATATAGAGTAGCTGGGGTTGCTGTTTTTGAAAAGTTGGTTATGGAAGACTTCTCAGGTGACATTTTTTGTAGAGACCTGAATGAAGCAAGGCAATAAGCTATGAATACAGTGGGCAGAAAATTATTCTAAGTAGAGGAAACAGCAAGTGCAAAGGCTCTGAGCAGGAGTCTGCTGGAGGAATACACCAAGTGGGCTAGTATAGAGGAGAGCTACATGTACAGCGTCTCATCCTCTCCGAACTACTAGCCAAAGACTTTCTACAGGAACTGAGCTGGTTACAGAAAGAACAATGTTTAGGAGCCTGAACGGAGACCTACAGGGGCCGAGCAGCAGGCTCACTTACCATCTCCATCTGCAGGGGGCGCAGTACTGTGGTCTGCACCTTTCTTGGAAACACAGCAAACCGCTAAAGCAAGAAAACAGGATTACTGTGTGAAGGGAGGGTTTGTGTAATCACCAGACAACGGCCACTCCAGCCCTAAGAAAAAAAAACAACCAAACCCATTGCCATCAAGTTGATTCCGACTCATAGTGACCCTATAGGACAGAGTAGAACTGCCCACAGGGTTTCCAAGGAGTGGCTGGTAGATCTGAACTGCCGACATTTTGGTTAGCGGCCTTGGCTCTTAACCACTGTACCACCAGGGCTTCACTCCAGGCCTGCTGATCCCAAATTGTCTCTGGGCAGGTTAGGAGGGAAGGGGATACTATCTAGGCACAAAATCAGCTTCACTAATAAGAGAGAGGCATTTTGATGATTGTGAACAGATTGTGTTTTGGCCCTCTTCAAGTTCAATTAACTGAGGAGAAATCACAGAACTCCCTGAGAGTGGGCAGGAGAGGATGCCTAATATAGCCTCATCTACTTTGGATTTCAAACAAATGAAATAACCAAGTACCATTTCTTTCAACATTTCCAGAGAAATGAAAAGAAATTAACAACCTGCATGTCTAAGAATTTTAAAATTTTCCTATTTTGGCAAAGCCAGGAAGTTATTCCTAATATTACTCCAAATTCCTCCTGCTATTTTAGATCAGTTCCTCTTACTCTGGCCTCAGTATAAACAAATACAATTCAATTCACAACTCACAGAACATCCCTAGTTGTTTTTTATCCATCTGTCAGTACTGCTGCTGACATGAATCTCTGCATGTTTCACAGGGTTGGCTAAGTGAGCAGCTCTTTTCCCAGGAAAATTCTCTGCCACCCGTTTCCCATATGCCATGTGCCACTTACTGATTAGATCCATGACCTCTCGGGTTAACATCCTCACCAGCTGCTCTTCCAGCATCTCTTGAGACTCTGGGTTTTCATCTGCAGCCTCATCTTCTCCACTGCAGAAAACCAAGGGGGCAAGTCCCAGAGTGTGGGAAGGGATGGGCAAGGAAAGCAGTGACACTAACTGACCCTCTGCACCCACTTCCTTCTGGTCTGCTTTCTATGCAAATGTTGGGACTGGACGGCAATGACCCACTGAGGTAAATCATTACCTTGTGACTATGTCCAGTTGGACAGAGGACGTTGAATTGAAATCCTAAGTGGGTAGGGAGGTCTCAGCATCCTCCTAAGACATCTGAACCCTCTATGAAGGCTTAATCTCAGGGCCTGCCTACTGTCACACCTATCAGACTACTATCGAGGCTAAGAATGACTATAACCCACAGCTGTTCTAGCTCTGGAACAGAAGTCCCTCCATGCCCCTACCTTCCTTACTTCCCCCACCTGCTCTGCCCCAGCTCATCAACCAAAGAGAACAGATGTTTCTTCCTTACCACAGCAAGCTTCTCTGATTAATGACTTGCCATTTCTGGGAAAGCCTCTGTGGGGAAAAAAACGGAACTCAGTACTAGAACTGGGGATAGAGTTGGAACAGATAGTATCTTAGGCCTGCCTTGTAATTAAAATTAGCCAAGGATGATTCCAGGTATCAATGACAGGGCCTAGAGGGGCTCCCAAAGTTAAAACAACCAGATATGGTTTCTGTACCCTCTCCCATACCCAGGATGAGGGCAGCCATTATCAAACACCTCTTTACTTGGGGAGGATTAACATTTTAGAATTCCTGGGTCTCTCTGGACACTTCTATTCTCCATCCAGCTGGTCCTCCTGCCTAATTTCAGATACAGGGAAACAGACCAAGGGGAAGCACTCCCCTGGTCACCACTTCTCTCAGTTAACAGAGTTAGGAGCATAATCTGAGTCTGAAGGTGCTTCATGGGTGACTGAACTAGTTTAGTTTTTGGGGGGCTGCTCAATCCACTGTAGCAAAGACTCTAGGCAGCCATCCTGGGCAAGGCTAGAGACAACACTTTCAGGAGCTCCTGATCACAAGGCTCAGGAGTTGCCACCTGCCCCATGAGTATTCTTTTTATTTTTTAAATACAACAAAATGTTTAAAAAAACATGGAACGCCTCACAAATTTGAGTGTCATCCTTGCACAGGGGCCATGCTTATCATCTCTGTATTGTTCCAATTTTAGTGTATGTGCTGCCAAAGCAAGTACCCAAGAGCACTTTCACTCTTTGCTATCCTTTCCTGACCAATCTCTTACCATGTGGAGGTAGGTGAAAAGAGGTCCAAGTATGGGAGACACCAGGGCTTCATAGTGCTCTGGGGGACAAAAGAGCACCAGAGGCTTCACGAAGACCCATGCCACAGCAGGTTAAGGACGTTTTAGCACATGAGCACATAGCCCCCTCATTCTAAAAGCACCCCTCACCTGACAGGCTGCACCCGTGGGCAGAGTAAACCTCCAAAGGACTTGCAAGATGCCAAGAACATCCTGTATTAAAATCTTCAAGCTCTTTTCCTAAAATCCTAAGCTGCATGGATACTCAATTCCATTATATTTATAGTTTAACTATCCTTTCTACCAGGCTGCATAGATCTGAGGACTGGGTTGCCCAAAAGTAGAGAGGAAAATAGGAGAGTCATCCTTGTAATAAACTTGTCTTCACCATTCTCACAAATACATTTAAAAAATAAAAAGCATCTCAATGAGGATGAAGCATGAAGGTGCTTCTTCAGAGAGGAAGTACCTGAGAAAATAAAAGGATAAAAGCTTTATCTTTAATGTTCCCAAGAACTGAAATGGTAAAGATTTACCCTTAAGGGAAAAGTTTATAATAGCAGCAGAAAGAGCTTTCAAGACCCCCAGATTGCCTTCACGTTTTTCGAGCTATTTACTCCTATCCTCCTGTCTCTTAATGAGGTTAATATGCACTTAGATAAATGACCCCATCTCTTCCATGCAGCTCTGCCTCCCTCTGGTTCCTGTGAACTATTTCTGACTCTAATCTTCCACATTTTCAGCTTCTCTTGTGACTTTTAAAAGGATATGAAGCATGGGTCTGAGTCGGTAATCAGGAATATTGTTCAAGTTGACAAAGGCTGAGCTGAGGAGCTGGGTAGCAAGGTCTTCCACAGTGTAAAAGTCTTGCTGCATGGAAGGGCCTGCCTTCCCTAGGATATGGAAACTGTAAGGGAAAAGCATTGGGAATGACAAACCCGACATACGTTATTACCAGGCCTGACTGCCCAGAGAATTTCATTTCTATCTCTAAAAAATAAGACTTCTAAAAAATAGAAAAACAATTATATTTTACTTTTAAGAGCTCTTTAGCTTTATCAGTGTACTTCAAAGATATGGACTTCATCTTTTATCATAAATGGAAAGTAAAATCTACCTTCCCCTACTTTTAAGAAACTCCTTGAACGCACACATGGGATCTTTTCAAAGACAGATGTTTGTATCCAAGATCAACAGTAGCCTTCATTACCATGTGATGTATGTTAACGACAGAGAATCTCTCATTAGCTTGGCTGATTAGAGCACTGGGTTAGGGTGGCCAATGCCCTGGGTGTGGTATGCACACGGGTCAGTTGCTTCCCCGTCCCATCGGGCCCTGAACACAAAACCCCGGCAGGCTACCTCTGCGTTCCATGAGAAGTAGGCTACCGGCAGTGAGGATCCTGAGCAAATACATCGCCACCATTAAGGCTACTCAGGTCTCATCATGTTATGCACTGGCAACACAGACAAGCTGATGTTACATGAAACACCAAGTAATGGCTAGGACTGTGAGGCTCACGTGATAATTATAAAAAAGCAAATGTAGGAAAGCAGCCTGTTTATTTTGATTTGACACTATTATTAATTTCCTGTCAAATCTTTGCCTCACCTTACCTATGCACTAGAGGTCTAGATTAAAAGTCCAACCCATGGCCACTCCTTTACGGTGTACGTCTAGAACATGGAGAGGCAGCATTAGCTCCTTACCAGTTTTCATAGAGGGTGCAGAAGAAACGCTGCATTCTTTCCAAGACTGTTTTGTAGACCACAGAGTCATTGAGTTCCAAGAGGGGCTGAGGTAATCCTATAGAGAAAGAGGTGTCACGAACATGCTGTTTGGCGGCCAACAAACTACAGCAGCCAGATGTGGTTTTGGGGGAGTGCTAAAAATGCAAAGCTGCTGGTCAAGTCTTCTACCAGCTAGAGGCTCTAAGAGATTCCTTAAAGGTGATTGGTTATACCCTCTTTATAGGGAAAGATGAAAGCTATTTAAATATCCAGGACTTTACATCAGACCTGGGTACTCCCACTTTTGCCAGGGCTTCTCCAGATGGGACTTGGACCAAAATACAGTCACAGTTCAAAAGGATCCTTCCATAAAGCAATGGATAGTCCCCCTTGAAGTTGTGGAACCCATTTTGCAAACAAAATCTTATGCAAAAGCCGAAGATGTAAACAGATCAAAATGAAACTTCCTTAGCGCAATATGAAAACGACTGCCTTAAAAGATCTGTATTTCTGATCAGAGGCACTTTTACATTTCAAATCTTGCTCATAATTAGAAGCTGCCAGACAGAACTGCTTGCCCATTCTAGTATGTTCTGGTTGGCAACATATTTCTGTAGCAGGCGTTTCTTGCTTAACTTGAGTAACAGAATTGGGAAGGGAGAGGGGAAAGTAGGACGGTGAAGCAACATCTACTTTTTATATTAATGACAAGACACTTCCTGGAATTTCTATTTTGTCTAGTATTTGCAACATAGACCCTAAGTGTAGCAGAGCGAGAGGAAAAGGCCCAGGACCATCTAGGCCAAGACAGACACCAACTACACTGAAGCTGCTTAAGTAGCCCATGACAGAGAAGGTGAACTTAGGAAAAGAAAGGCTAGATTTCTTACCTAATATAGCAGATTTTTCCGCTTCAAACATATCCAGAGCCTTGGCAAAAGGCTCTGCCATTTTGGCTAGCATTTCTGGTGCATATAAAGTATTGTGGGTTCTGGAAGAAAAATGGATGCTATGTGAACTTTCTGTGGTCTGTCGAGAAAGTAGAATGAGCTTTCACCTTATAAGTCAGTGAGCCAAACTCTAGTACCACACTAACATATAGACAGATCTCACCGTCAACACTCCTTTCAGCAGGGGATAGAAAGAAGGCATAAACATTTGAATGTTTCCTCAGAAGATGAAGCTAATGAGTATAGTATACAACATCTAAAAGTAACCAATACATGAGACCCAAATCTTGAGAGAGCAGGACAATATCACAGCCTAAAACCTAGAAAGCAAAATATCTTAAACCTGAGATAATGCCTTGGCACCCCTAGTTTTCTGCCTACCAGTTATATAAGATGAAATGTCAGCAGCATTGTGGACTCACAGGTAAGGACACAGACAGGGCAGTAATATATCCCATTTTTTCAGATGTTTTGCCTTCATTCCAAGAGCACTGAACCTCCACTGTTCTGACAGTTGTTTAAGCTGCCTGGAGGTACGTTCACAATTCCCAAAACATGCCTCTGTTCCCCACCAAAACGACTCACTGAGCCGCTACTGGCTTTGTATGACTAAGGAGTAACGACCTGATCAACCTGCCATCTGAGGCAGGCCAGCCTGCCCACAGCAATGGCATCAATTAACCATCTACAGTCATTAGACAGCGTTATCTACCTATTTTTCTCTCCAAAAGTAATTATAAAACATTTCAAACTAAAGCGTATAACACACATCAGCAAGGTTAAATATTTAAGGCGCACGCTGAGCAAGCAGATCCTTTTAGGCAATGCTTTTTAAAAAAACTCAACATTGTTTCTTAAATCTATCCATGTACACTTGCTAGTATATTCATTAAACTGCTTTTTAGAAGACCATTTAGTAAGTTAACTCCAGGTTATTTTCCCATCTCCCTACTGAGGGCTACTAGGTCTGGACCCCAGAGTTTCTGATGATAAATCAGCTGCTGTTTTTGTTGTTGCTGTTAGGTGCATTCAGTCGATTCTGACTCATGCAACCCAATGTGACAGAGCAGAACTGCCCCATAGGGTTTCCTAGACTGTCATCTGTATGGAGGCAGATTCCCAGGTCTTTTCTCCTAAGGAGCTGCTTGGTAATCTTGTTGAAAATCCCTTGTACATGACGAGTGGCTTCTTTCTTGCTGCTTTCAAGACTTTTTTTTAGTCTTCATCTTTTAACAGTTTGACTAAAATGTCTTGGTGTGGATCTTTTTAAGTTTATGCTGTCATTTGTTGAGACTCTTGGATGTATAGATTAATATTTTTACTATTAAAAAATGTGAGTTTCTGGGCACTAGTTCTTCAAATATTCTCTGCCCCTTTCTATTTTCTTCCTTTGGGACTCCCGTAATGTGTATGTTGGTTCACCTGATGGTGTCCCACACAGGCTCTGTTCCATTTTTCTTCATTTTTTTTCTTTCTGATCCCGTGACTGGAAGATTTCAATTGTCTTATCTTCAAGTTTGCTGATTCTTTCTCCTGCTTGCTTAAATATGCTGTTGAAATCATCTAGCACAGTTTTTATTTCAGCTCCAAAATTTCTATTTGGTTTTTTATTATTTCTATTGACAGTCCTAATTTCTTCATATATAGGTCTCCTGGTTTTTCTTTAGTTCTTTATCCCTGGTTATGTTTTGCTTTTAAAGCATATTTAAGAAAGTTGAAGATTTTGTCTACTAAGTCCAACATGTGGGCTTTCTCAGGGACAGTTCCTGTGACTGTTCCCCCCTGTGAATGGGCCATGCTTTCCCATTTCTTTGTATGCCTTGTAATTTTTTGTTGAAAACTGAACATTTTGAGTGTTATCATGTGGTAACTCTGGAAATCGGTTGCTTGTTGAGGGCTGCAGTCATCTGTTTAGTGAATTTTCCAAATTGTTTTTGTTGTTGTTCGTTTTGTTTTGTTTTGGGTGCAAAGGCCATATTCTTTGTCGTGTGTAGAACTGAAATCTATCCCACTATCCCAGCAGTCAGCCAGTGAGTGGCCCGATAAAGATTTCATTAAATGCTTAGCACAGAAAGAAAAACAAAAACAAACTCTCTAGGTCTTTGCAAGCTGGCTTTGAGTTGAGGCACTCCATCAATGCGTGGCCAGGCCACCTACAACTCTGCTAGGCTAATTACTGTTGTTTTGTAGGTGATCTCTTTTATCTCTGGCTACTCTTAACATTTTCTCTTAATACCGTCTTTGGCGTTCTGCAGTTTTACTATGGTGTACTTAAATTGGATTTATCCTTTCTTTAACCTGAAGCTTCATGTCTTTCAGTCATTCTGGAAAATCTGTCTTCATTTCCAGCTTACCTTTCTATATTTTCTTTCAGCCTATCGTTCCATATCTCAAGGCCCTGGGGCTCAAATCCTGTTGTTTGTGATGTTTCCTAGCTCTTACCAAGTATCTTTGTAACTCTGGCTTGTGAGGTCATTTTTAGAAGACTTATTCTACCAAGAGATCAAAGAATAACAATAGAACCAATTTTTATGTTCTCAGTTAATTTCCCAGACCACATGGGTGGGGAAAATTTCAACTCCCAACTTTCATAATGGAGTCCATCAGATTCTCATACTTTTTTGCAAAGTAGAACTCCAGCAAAGACAACCTTGTCATCTCTTGTCCCTGGTGGGTAGGGCTTTTCTACCGTAACATTTCACTGAGATATAGCCTTTCAAGGGTCCTGACTTAATGGTGGCCCAAGGCTTCTCTGGTGTCCATATGATTAGGTTTCTAAGACTTATTACACTTTGTAGGGCAGTCATAGCATCATTTCATTGCACTTACCACCCAGGTTTTCGGACTCTCCATTTTGTTACTGGCATTTAAGGATTTTCTTTTCCTTCTCAAAATTTCAGTTATGCCTTGGAAAGAATTTCTGTATTATTTTATCCAACATCTTCTGAATTGGAAATATCTTAATATTTCATTTATTTCTAAAAACTGCAATTTGTCATCTTTTTAGCTTACGAATTACATTTCTATTTTTTCTGGGAAGATGTCTAATACTATGAAATGATCTCTGATAAAAATCAGTCCTTCTTAAGAAGAATCCATAGTCTTAGTATACAATAAGCAGACCAGACAACTATTTTTATTCTTGAATTAAATGTGACTGCAGCCTCAAGATACAATTTAAAAAACAGTAGGGTTAATGTATCAATATGGTAAATGTCCCTGACACCTAGTATTCCTTACAGTCTCCTCTCTTCTTCCTCCTCAAGGAGATGGTGCCACTATGGGTGCAATTCTACTCACAAGAGGAGACAGGAGGACACAAAGCGCATAAAGCTCCAATACCTTTGACTCCAGTTAGGTGTTTATAAGCAGAGGCATCTATAATCTCTAATAGTATGCAACCCCCTGAAACACTGGCTTGCCTGACACACAAGTTAAAGCTCTGTGCTTCCACATTAAGAGGGGCTAGGTATGGCTTGGCTCTAAAAAAAAGGATATGGCGGGGCCGAGATGGCGGAGTAGCCACATGCTTCCCATAGTCCCTCTTACAAGACCCGAAAAAACAAGTGAATCGATGATATATGACAAGGCAGGTGCCCTGAACATCAAAGGCCAAGTTGACGAACTGGACTGAGTGGCAGGGGGAGGGAGAAATGGTTCGGAAACAACGAGGAGTTTCCAGGCCTGACTCAGTGGGAACCAGCACCCCACAGGGGGATTCCACTGGCATGAGTGCCATAAACCAAACCGTGGTGTCTGGGACCAATTTGGCACATCAGGAGAGAACGAGCAGCAGACAGTCTGCTCAACCCTCCAGAACTAGTAAGAAGTGGCCCTCAACTGGCAAACAGGTAAGTACCTGTGCTTAACTTACCTCACTGATCCAAAAATACTCCTTCAGGAAAAACCTGTCTCCCATTTACCTGCTCCCTTCCTGCTCTATACTGGATCCTAGCTGGCTGTATCCCCTGGGCTGGAAGAAGGACCCTACACTCACCCTGAGCCATTCTCCCAGCCTTGGAGAGGTAATAAATTAACCAAGAGTGGAAAAAATAATCTGTCAGCTCCCCTCAGCTGGGAACTCAGGGCAGAAACAACTCCTTTGCCTGGGCACAGGCACAAGGGGTCCATGGACTTTGAATGCCTTTCACCCCTGAATAGACCCATGTGGGTCCACTTCAACAGCGTAGGGCCCTCATTAGCACAGTACAACAGGGTATATACCTGAAGTCTAACTTCAACCTTTTCAACTACATGGTGGAGAGGCAGGTTTGTGACATATGACACCGCTCTGCCTGTTCAGCAGGATCCCCGCCTACCTACAACAGGGGCCTGAGGACTGGTGGCTCCACCCATGACACCTAGCCACCCGTGACAGGGGTCCAAGAATAAGTGGTGTCTCCCAGTCCTTACAGCCAACAGCACTGAGTGTCCACAGTATGGCTGCAAAACCCACCCACCTGTGCGCTCTAGGGAACAGGGACGTACTTTCCTCACAGATACTCAGGGGCGGTTGTCAGCATCCTTCCTTGCTTAGCGCATGACCCCCTACTGCACCCAGATACCTATGCCTACACCAATCACCCCTGCTCATCTAGGACTGTAGGTGAGAACCTGCACCACACACTTGGTGACTGACTACCTGGACACCTAAGCTGAATCCATACAAGAAAAGTGAATGGACTCCTGGGCTCACATACCTAGTAACAGCTCCAACCACCTGGTGACAGAATGTCAGCGCTTCAAAGCCACCAATAATCAAACTAGCTCATTCTAAAGAAAAGGACAACCTGGTAATAAAAATTTTAAGTTTTGTATGATCTGCATCAATTTTAAAAACTCTTAGCATCACCAGCTAGCAGTGTAATCACTAGGCTAAACAAGATTTCACATATTCATGAGCATTTCAATTAATCATATAGAAGATATACAGAAACAATGTATCAAACTTCAAGGTATCAGAAAAGCTGTTACCATTCTAAACAGATAATGACGACACCGAACCTTGAGAACCAAAGTTCTCTCCCCACATTTCTCCTCCACCCAACCCTCTAAGAACAGCACTAATATGAGCCATGTATGTCATTTAAAATTTTCTACTAGCCAGATTAAAAAATAAATACAAAAACAGGTAAAATTAACTATTTTTTAAATCTTGTTTAACCCAATGTATCAAAAATATCATTTTAACACATTATCAATATAAAAAATTACTGAAAAATTTTTTGGGGAACTAAGTTTTTGAAATTTGGTGTGTATTTTGCACTTACAGCTCATCTCAGTTTAGACCAGCTCCATCTCAAGTGCTCAACAGGCACAAGTGGCCAGTGGCTATTATACTGGTGACTGCAGTGCTAGAATATCAGCTCCACAAGGGCTGGTTATCTTTGTTTTGTATATTGTTGTATCTCTATCACCTGGAAAATCCTTGGCACTTCATAAATATCCGTTCATTGAAGGTATGAATTGAATGCCTGCTTTACTTTAGGTTCCCATATCGATACATAATTGTTACATTGCCTTTTCTAGACAAGTCCAATATCATTATCTACATCTTCATTAATCAGACTACTTGACAAGGAGGTGCTATTAATACCTTATCACATCTTTAAGGAAAACAAACTTTTCTCTACTAAAAAAATAATAATTTAAGACGCACAGCTCCAATACACAATTGGTGAGAATGTAAATTAGTACAAGCACTGTTTGGTTCCACCTATGCAAACTGAAAATATACAACCCTATAAACCAGGAACTCTACGCCTAGGTGAATACCCAACAGAAACTATATACATATGTTTACCAAAACACATTTACAAGAATATTAAGAGCAACACTACTTGTAATAGGAAAACACTGGAAGCTACTCAAAAGCCTATCAACACTGGATAAATAAACTACAGCATGTTCACACAATGGAATACCATACAAGCAATGAGAATGAAGAAACCACAACTACAAGCAGTAACATGGATGAATCTCACAAACATAATGTTGAGCAAAAGAAGCCAGACACCAAGGGGTAAACACTTCTGATTCCATTTATATGAAGTTCAAAAAACCAGGCAAAATGAATCTAAGATGTTAAAAGTCAGAACGGTGGGTTACCCCCTTAAGGGGCAGAATATGACTGAAAAGAAGGGTTATGTAAGGTTGTTTCTTGATGTGAGTGTTGACTACATGAACGTGTCCACTTTGTGAAAACTCACCTACACACATAATTTACTAAAAATCAAAACTCTAATAGCTCCAGTTTCATATTACTCAAGGAGTCTAACTGCTCAGTAACTACAAAAATTTTCATTTTGATTAACGACTAATCAAAACATGTTCTGATTAACTTTGGAATTTTCAAAAAACACTGAACTCTTGGAAAAATATCAAGATGATAATCATACTGTTATCTTGTGGCCTCCTAACTCAACCAGCAATCAATCTTGTTTCCAGATCTGGGTTCTCACCTCATGGATTCTGAATACAGGCCTAACAGGGAGAAGCCTGGAGAGAGAAGCCTACTTCATCACATTCACATTTCTCTAAGCTACAGAATTTTAAAAATGAAATAAGAACAAGCCTTTCTCTAAATATTTTACGACCTTTGCAACACCCCAAACTGTATTTCTTGACACCTCTTTCCTTCCTCTGAAATCCGAACAAAATGTTGTCTATTTCCACAGACATGTATCACAGAGTATCCTCTATCAGATACTCCAGCCCTCCAATTTGGTTAAAACTAACTTAAAACTTTTGGTGCTTACCCTTCTGGCTAAGGGTGGCTGATGCTAGCAGAGCTTCCCTGAGATACGAGTAATTTGGTCTGTCCAGTTGCAATTCTGCTCTTATTCCCTGGGTAATAAGTGTTGAGTATAACATGGACTGCCAGAAAACAAACAAATCTATCTTGGAAGAAGTACAGCCAGAACACTCCTTAGAAGTATGACGAGACTTCGTCTCATGTACTTTGAACATGCTATCAGGAGTGACCAGTTCTGGAGAAGGACATCATACCTGGTTAAGCTGGAGGGTCAATGAAAAAGGGGAAGACCCTCAATGAGATAGACTGACACAGTGGCTGCAACAATGGACTCAAACATGGCAATGATTGTGAGGATGGCGCAGGACGGGCAGTGTTTTGTTCTGTTGTACACAGGGTCGCTATGACTCGGAACTGACTTGACAGCACTGAACAACAAGAAGCAAAAGAGCATTGGGAGAGAGCTTTAACCTGTTACTTAAAATACTGTGGGAGATAAACGACACTCAAAATCTGCTTTTGTCAATAAGAAATGAATTTTATACCAAACCTATCTTTCTCTTCAGAGAACATCCCTAAATCATCAGACATGCACCCAGTTTTCCGGGGACATGTAAGTCAATTAGCATAATAAATCTATTTAGAAAATACTCTGCATCCCACTTTGGAGAGTGGTGTCTGGGGTCTTAAACGTTAGCAAGTGGCCATCTAAGATGCATCAATTGGTCTCAACCCATCTGGAACAAGGAAGAATGAAAACCACCAAAGACACAAGGTAATTACGAGCCTAAGAGACAGAAAGGACCACATAAACCAGAGACTACACCAGTCTCAGACCAGAAGAACTAGATTGTGCCTGGCCACAACCAATGATTCCCCTGACAGGGAACACGACAGAGAACCCCTGAGGGAGCAGAAGAACAGTGGGATGCAGACCCCAAATTCTCATAAAAAGACCAGACTTAATTGTCAGAATGGGACTAGAAGGACCCTGGAAGCCATGCTCCCCAGACCTTCCGTTAGCCCAAGACAGGAACCATTCCCAAAGCCAACTCTTCAGACAGGGATTGGACTGGAACATGGGATGGAAAATGATACTGATGAAGAACGAGCTTCTTGAATCAAGTAGACACATGAGACTATGTTGGCATCTCCTGTCCGGAGGGGAGATGAGATGGCAGAGGGGGCTAGAAGCTGCCCGAATGGAGACAAGGAGAGAAAGTTGAGGGATGGAGTGTGCGGTCTCACGAGGGGGGAGAGCAATTAGGAGTGTACAGCAAGGTATATATAAATTTTTGTATGAGAGACTGACTTGATTTATAAACTTTCACTTAAAGCACAATAAAAATTAATTAAAAAAACAAAAACATGCACCTAGTAACCAACAAGCCTATACTTGGCCTACCTTTATTTGAATATATTAGCTCATGTAATCTAGAATAGTGATTCTGAACCTTTAATGTGCATAAGAACACCTGGGAATAAAATGTAGATTCTGATTTAATATGCCTGAGGTGAGGTCCTGATTCTGCATTTCAAGCAAGTGCTCAGGTGACCGCTGACACTGCTAGTCTTAGGAGTCCACTTTGAGAAGGATCCAGGAAACTGAAGTGAAAAATGTAACTATCACTCTTCCCTTTGGTATGTTCTATGAGTGGGTGTTTGGTTCTTCGGAGGCCAGAGACATTATTGGTGAATTCAGATCAGCTTGTTTGAATACCACCCAGAGAAGCACCACTACCTAAAGCAACGGTCCTGCTCCCAATTAAAATACCTTTAGTGGCAAAATTCAGACAAATAAAACAACATTAAAGTAAGAATGAAGTATAACAAAGTAGGAGAACACGGGGGAGATTCAAAATGGGAAAAGCCATTTGGAATTAGTCCCCATGAGTTCTCATGGAATGCAAGACTTGTGCAAGTGAGAGGTGATGTTATTTTTAAAATGAAGAGACCACCTCTAGGACGAGACAAGACCTAAGCCCTCATTATTACACTATGATCTGAAAACATATACACAAATTATGTTTTTGAGATTCTTAAGGTAAAAAAAAATTAAAACAAGCAGAGAAAAATCATTATTCTGACTCACCTTACAAGGGCAAGCAAATTGTCAAGAAGTTTCAGAATTTGCTCTGTGCAGGGGTTACGGAAGATTGGATTTCCACTGGGTGTATAACCCACCACAAATCCCCCAGCTTTGGCCTCTTCTAGGTCAGTGGGCCAGCAAGTTCGCTTTATAACACCCAGAATGCTATACACACAAAAACGCATCTAGAGGGAAACATTAAAATGAAAAGTAAACATAAAAGAAGTACAAGGCAAAACTGCTATTAGATATATGCAAAGTTATGGCAAAAGAGATAAAGAGGCCAGGGAGAAGGAAAGAACCCTCCGCCTCTAGCCACTATTGGATCCTAGTCAAGTCCAAGAGGGGTCCTCTTAACTATCTTCAGGACTGGTGGTAGGCTCTGGAAGCTTCCTTTTCATGAGGATGTTCTCCTAGAGGCTGTAGTGATTCTCCCACAGGACCCTGGCTAGAGGGTGGCCTGGATACCATCCAAGCTTGGACACCAAGATGGCTTAGACTCTGCACCCTCCACAGCTCTTTGCCCTAATCCCCCTTCATGTTCTTCTCAACCAACCTACTACTTTTAGGTTAATTAATATGACTTTTACCATAACGGAGCCAGGAACAATGCCTACCTGAATAGCAAAGCACTGGCAAATAGGTTTGAAACTTAGGCCAGCATTTAGGACTTTAAATGCCAGAGAGCAATGCCAGAGAGGACTCACCCTGCTGACCAAGCTCTAACCTACTGCCTTATTACACCTTCAGTCTTCAGAACTACTTAAAGATCCTTAAAACCAAAATAGGAGCTCTGATGTGCAATGGTTAAGAGTTCGGCTGCTAACCAAAAGGTCAGCAGTTTGAATCCACCAGCTGCTCCTTGGAAATCCTACAGGGAAATTCTACTCTGTCCTATAGGGTTGCTATGAGTCAGAATTGACTAGAAGGCAATGGATAAAGCCGAAAATAAGGAGCCCTAGTTGCACAGCGGTTAAGAGCTGTAGGGTCGCTATGAGTTGGAACTGACTCGATGGCAATGGGTTTGGTTTTTGGTCTGAATCCGCCCCAGCTGTTCCACGAGAAAAAGACTGGGTGATCTGCTTCTGTGGAGACTGCAGCCAAGAAATCCCTATGAGACAGTTCTACTTTGTCACATGGGGTCGCTACATGTCGGAAATTGACTCAATGGCACCTAACAGCAACAACAAAGCCAAAATAATGACTTCATAGAAAAGACTATTTGCTCTGCTATGGGATCTAACTCAAGAATTCAAGACTAAAGAACAAAAATAAGGAGAAGCTTAGGGAAGTGGATGCCTAGGTTTCTCGCCAGTATAAAAAAACAAACCTATGAGTAACTGGACAAAAGACAACACCCTACTCCTACTGTGGCCAATGCAACTTCCCACTCCCAGGAGAGACTCACTCACTCGTGCACGGTTCAGGCCACAGGGATCCTCCAGGTCCAGGTCACAGCTTTTCCGATCTGCACCCACATAGGCAATAAAAGCATCAACATCTGACAGCACTCTGAAGGTTGGAGGGGAAAAAACCAGTTATATCACAATTTTAAGCAAGGACAATTTCTTCCACAAGAGCTAATAAGCTATGACTATTTGGCCCCAAAGAACAGTTGTTACAGTGAGAAGAGTTTAAGCAAACTGTCAGACTATCATTTGAAAGTTTAAACTTCTCTCTCCACTCCTAAGTGTTATTAACAGCGCTTTAAGAAATAAAAAGATGATATGCTTGGGAATGCAAAAAAAACTTAACTACTATGTGGGCACAGATGAGTGTCTCTGTGTGGCTCCTACTTTGGGTAACCCCTATTTCTTGTTCTTGTTTTTTCAAATGTGTGAACACTACAGCAGATCTCACTTGTGGTCTCATTACCCATACTATCCATTTGTACTCACGTCCCCTCCCTCCTACACTTCTGTACAGCAAGATATTTTCAGGTAATACATTACAAAAGTCTACTTTCAGAGAACTTCAGGTATCACAGATAGCGCCACTACACCTCAATATTACTATATCCCCCGACCCCTGCCCTGGGCATAGCTCATAAAACAGAACAGGTACTTGTGTACAAAGAGAGTCAGGGATGAAGGAGCTCCTCTACCTGTGCATGTCTTCAGAAAGCCAGATGCTGGCCACAGGTGCCATCAACTCCTCTAAGAATACTTTCTGTCTCTCATAGTTCTTGAACTGGTTGCTAATGAGAATGAGGGCTTCCATGAGGGCGCACTTCTCCATTTGTGTCAGGAGTAACTCATTGGAGAGCAGTTGCTTCACGTGATTATAAAGCATGTCAAAATTGGGCTGGAGATCACAAAGAAAAGAGCCACAGTTGGTGATGTTCTGATCTTCTGGGAGGGCTGGGTCATCCAAGGAAGGTGAGGAGAATGCCAAGATATTACCAGGAAGGTCAGACCTGTGAGGCTGTCACTTAATAATTTAGTTATAATGTTCTGTTGTCTGAATAAGCAAGGCAACTTAGGCTGAAGGCAGTTCTTTGTCTTGAGTACCTGGGAACTGCATTTCCCCATACTACAGTTGTGAAAACAATTATTTTTTTTTAATTAACTTTTCTGGGTACCTTCGTGAGCAAAGATATATATACATTACATATACACAGACAAATAACTTCTCTGCATTCAGCGTGGGGATTTCTGGTTAATTTGTAATCTGTAGTAATGCAAAATTTCTTACAGAAATCCTAAAACCAGGTTGAGGTTTGTGTCTGGCTTCTCTCAAAATTAGGAAGTAGTTAAAGAACATCACATAGTATGGTAAAAAACTGTACATTTATAATGAAAACCTTTGCCTCCACATGGAGAATTCTTCATTTTGAGGGGAGAAATATATTTGCATTTTTAACTGCACTACAAGTAGAGGGAAGAAGAAAACATCAACTCAAAGATGTTTACTCTAAGCAAAGCAATGTTTGTTTTTTGTTGTGTGCCACTGTGTCGATTCTGACTCATAGCGACCTTATAGGACAGAGTAGAACTGCCCTACAGGGTTTCCAAGGAACAGCTGGTGGATCCAAACTGCTGACCTTTTACTTAGCAGCCTACGCTCCTAACTACCTTGCCACCAGGGCTCCAAGCAAAGGTATAGTTCCTAGACTTTCCATTTTGTGAGGTGTAATTAGGGATGGATTTAAAAAGAAATAAAACCAAACTCAACAGGCCTCAGTGGCTTCTCAGACAGGGTCCGGGAGCTTACCAGCACAAGCTGGGGGTAGTCACGACACATCTTGATGATGGAAGAACAAGCGTGCCTCCTCACATTCCTCACTGCCCGGGTTCTTGGGGGCTGGTAAGATGCAGTCAACAAACTCACAGTCATTTTTAATATAATTTACAGATGCTGTATAGAACCATGTAAATATTTCCTTCAGAGGCAAATTCACATTGAATTTTCACAAATGTGAGAGTTTAATGGAGTGACATTTATAGTCAGCACAAGCCCACGTTTACTATCTGGCCTACGGTTATCTCTACAGCAAAGTGTTATACTCTTACACAGAAAGTAAAACTCAACAGCTATGGTTTAAGTTTCACTAAGTAACTCTTAGGAGTACAGCTCTCCAGCCAGGCAGAGAAAAATCAGAGAAAGAGGACTCAGCAGTGACTTCTAGCACTAAGCTTTCTGTACCGTCTAACACCTAAATCACAGCAGCAGATAACGTGAGCTAGTAAGTATTCCATGAAGAGAGGCTACCGTTTCTGACCCTCAACTGCTTTTACTGTATCTCCTCTTCCATTTATACAAAAATCTAGATTAAGTATTAGGTATTCATACTTTTGCTCTCAAGTTAGCTGTTGGCTGAATTAACAGTCTTACCTTAGTTTCTTCAACAGTTTCAAAAGTGACAGATGAAAATAGCTAAGGGAAGGGAAAAAAAAGGAAACCCATTAAAACCAAAGACAATTTGTATTTTTTAAACAGTAATTATCACAAAATTTCCAACAAAAAACCCAGAAGTATACTCTTAGTAAACAATATAGTAACAGAAAAGGCTTTCAATTAGTGGCATAATGGTTCAGATGTCCATTTTGTCAGATATCTTTAGAGGTTTGAGATTCACAAATTTATCATCGAAACACTTAAAAAGAAAAAAAAGTCATCGAATCCCAAAACAATCCACGTCGCCGTTCTAACTCAGCTACGGGGATGTCTCTCTTTTCTGCTTTTTATGAAAAGTTGAATGATCTACCCTTCCTGATTCCATTTGATAAACTTCCATTTACTCCTTAACCATATGGCTTCTGCCCTGGCCGCTATGATGGAGTAACACTCTGGTGAAGATCTAATTGAAAAACCCACTGGACACTTTTCAAGTCAGATCTTAGAGTATCTGTTGCACCAAGTCCAACCTTTTAAAGCTCCACTGGCCTTCGTGATACATTTTCTCCATTTCTGTGGCCATTCCTTTTTTAATCTGGGGCTCTACAACTGTTGTCCTCCTTCCCCAGTGATGGTGATCCCCAGGGTTCCCTGTTTTATCACACATCTGCTAACTACATACAAACCCTATTTTCTAGGGCTTCAACTCTACTCTTGGCGCTTCTATGCTGACGATGCCTTAATTTTATCTCATCACTTTCTACAGTCTAGACCTTCCACCTGAAATAGCCCATTTACTGCAAGCTGTCTTCGCCTGGATGTTCCACACGTACTTCAAACACAGTATTCTCAAACTCACCCACTTGTCTTCCTTACTCCTGTTTTGCCTTCTAATCCAGTATTTTGCACAGGTGGGGGTCCCATCACCCACCTAAGTCACACAAACTGGAAACCTGAAAACTGTCCACATTCTCCCTTCTTCTCACAAATCCCCTCCCAACCTGACAGCAGACCCTGATACTCTAATACCTTGATTTATTTTTCTTCATAGCACTCACCGCTACCTGACATTACATCATTGGTTTATTGCTTCTCTCGTCCTAGAAAGTTAGCTCAGTGACACAGTCACTGAGTGTGACCTTAATGCAGAGCCTAGCACGCAGAAGGCACTCAATGAACTCTTGCTGCGTGAATCAATAGCTATAATCAATCACCAAACCCTAACACATCTGCCTCCTTTGTCCTACTACTAAGAACCCTATCATCCAGCATATGGCTTATGCTGTATTTCTCTTGGATCATGCTGAACCGGTAGAATCTCCTAGTAATCACAATACCATCATCATATTTAAAAAAATAACTCCATAAAATCATGTAAAATCTGGTTCGTATACCTCATTGTCCAAAGAAAGTTTTAAAGATTTTTTCAAACCAGAATACAGCCAAGGTTCATAAATTAAAGTTGGTTGTTGTATCTCTTCAGTCTTCTTCATTCTAGAACAGTCCCCTGCCTTTTCCCCCACAACACTTCCTTTATAAAAGGTCTAAGCCAATTGTCTGGTAAAATGCCCCACCTTCTGAATCTGACTGTTTCCTCTTGGTAGCATTTTTCTCATTCTACTGTCCTTTTGTATTCTATCACCATCAAGCTGCTTCAGGCACCTGTGCCTTTTCTTCATGTTGTCCCCTCTGACCATACTGCCGCATGTTCTCCACATGTCAACTCCTGACTGTCACTGAAGACTTGGCTCAGGCATGTCTCCCTTAGGAATCTTTCCCTTTCTCAGTGCACAAGTCTATTAACTGCAATGCCAAGTCAGTATAACGTCTGTTTATATCCCTTTCTTCCCAAACAGATGAAGTACTCCTAAAGTGTAGAACGTTTTTTCCATAGCCTGATCCAGAGTAAGAAATGAATAAATATTTGCTGAACGAATAAATGACTGTTTATTAGCCTGCCTCACCACATTCAAAAACAGTTAAAAATTAATTAGCTTAGAAATGCCAAAGTCAAGTTTGCAAAGGAGATGGCATTTACCTTTGAGAAGACCTGGGGCAGAAACTCTGGCCTGTAGGTGACAAATGGAAAGAGGGCTGAGACATTAGTGAGGACACAGGACAGGATGAGAGGATCCTTGGTGTCAAAGTTCAGGACCATCTGCAACAACTCTATTCCATCAGTAACAGGGATTTCCTGCAACACAGGAATGAAAAGGATGTTGACGTGGCTGTCATCACTCAAAGATAACTAATTTTATTAATTTTTCCTTAGACTGTATCTAGTTTATAAACATATAATACGGTTGCCATATATGGTACATACGTACTTTCATATACCGTTACATATGTAGTTTTATATTTGTACTTATAAAAAAATAGTATATAAAGTTTTATATACTATTTTTTAACCCTAAAATTCAAACTATTAACCCATGTTATTAAAAATTCTCATAAACAATGCTGCCACATGCCATATTAGGGATGTAGCATTCCCTACTACCAGAAATTTAGAATGTTGCCAGTTTTTCACTGTTGAAAATCATGCTAATATACATATTGGCCAAAAAAAAAAAAAAAAAAAAAAAACCCAAAACTCTATTTTGAATTATTTCACTTGACTAAGGGTCACAATCTTTTGGGATGGCTAGACTTTTTTTTTTTAATATAATTTTTATTGTGCTTTAAGTGAAAGTTTACAAATCAAGTTAGTCTCTCACACAAAAACCCATATACACCTTGCTGCACACTCCCAATTACTCTCCTCCCAATTCGACAGCCCGCTCTCTCCATCCACTCTCTCTTTTAGTGTCCATTTCGCCAGCTTCTAACCCCCTCCACCCTCTCATCTCCCCTCCAGGCAGGAGATGTCAACAGAGTCTCAAGTGTCCACCGGATCCAAGAAGCTCACTCCTCACCAGTGTCCCTCTCCAACCCATTGCCCAGTCCAATCCATGTCTGAAGAGTTGGCTTCGGGAATGGTTCCTGTCCTGGGCCAACAGAAGGTCTGGGGGCCACAATCACCGGGGTCCTTCTAGCCTCAGTCAAACCATTAAGTCTGGTCTTATGAGAATTTGGGGTCTGCATCCCGTTGCTCTCCTGCTCCCTCAGGGGTTCTCTGTTGTGTTCCCTGTCAGGGCAGTCATCGGTTGTAGCCGGGCACCATCTAGTTCTTCTGGTCTCAGGATGATGTAGACTCTGGTTCATGTGGCCCTTTCTGTCTCTTGGGCTTGAAATCACCTTGTGTCCTTGGAGTTCTTCATTCTCCTTTGATCCAGGTGGGTTGAGACCAATTGATGCATCTTAGATGGCTGCCTGCTAGCGTTTAAGACCCCAGACGCCACTCGTCAAAGTGGGATGCAGAATGTTTTCTTAACAGATTTTATTATGTCAGTTGACTTAGATGTCCCCTGACACCATGGTCCCCAAACCCCTGCACCTGCTACGCTGGCCTTTGAAGCATTCAGTTTACTCAGGAAACTTCTTTGCTTTTGGTTTAGTCCAATTGTGCTGACCTCCCCTGTATTGTGTGCTGTCTTTCCCTTCACCTAAAGTAGTTCTTACCTACTATCTAATTATTGAATGCCCCTCTTCCTCCCTCCCCTCTTTCGTAACCACAAAAGAATGTTCTCTTCTCAGTTTAAACTAATTTCTCAAGTTCCTATGATAGTGGTCTTATACAATATTTGTCCTTTTGCAACTAATTTCACTCAGCATAATGGGGATGGCCAGACTTTTTGAGTCAAAGGTATGAATATTTCTAAGTCAAGTTGCTTTTCTTTTCTATAGGCTGAATCAACCAATTCCCTATCCATCAATGTGTCTTCCTTACCACGGCCTCAGTGACAAGAAGTATCATTCCCTGAAACCTTTACTTATTTAATAAATAAAAAAATGAGCTTATTTAAATTTGCATTTCTTTGGTTATTAATGAGGTTGAATTTTTCCCATGTTTATTAGCTACTTTAGTTTCTCCTTTCTAAGTTATCTGATCATATCCTTTGTCTAATTTTTTTTTATTGTTCCATTGGGTTCTAGTGTTTAGGTTAACTACGTGAATACCTAATGTGTTAATATGCTACTCATGAAAAAATGTACTATATCTAACGTATCTTCAAAATACTTACAGATTGCTTTCTAAAACTCACCTAAAATGCTCCAAATTTAATCACCCCACAATTAGCTGTGATCCAATTATTTTAATCTAATTAACATAGCTAATATGGTACGTGCTGTTACCCAAATAATTGTAGCTGCACCTGAGGTAATCCAATAAGAGAAAGGTGACAGGCTACATGAAATACAGAAAAACAAGACCTATGTATTTAGCATTATTGAGGGGAAGAAGGACAATGATTAGCGAACATGAATATTCTGGTCCACCTGCCATAAGCATCTCTTAAGATTACTCAATTTAAGGTTTCCATCACTGTCTTCCCTGCAATAGTTATCGCAATAGTTATCCTAACTATGGCTCCTATGTACTACCAGGCTCATCTTACTAACTTTAAAACGGATACTAGACTTTATAGGGTTTAGAGTTGATAGATATGAGTTTGGATCCCAGCTCTGTCATTTACTAGTTATTTGAATTGGGTATGTTATTTAACCTTTCTGAATCTCAGTTTCCTTTTCTATAAGACTTACATTAACAAATTTTCCTATCCCTCTGCCAGTTTAAAAAAAAAAAAAAATCACAATAATTTTACAATCAGGAGAAACAGTTACTTACTTCTTTATCTAGTGTTCGAAACATCTGGTTGATCACGCATTCCAAAAAAAAAGTCATGGCTTCCCACTGCACGAATGAAGGTGAGAAGATGGAGCAGAGGTTGCCTTCTCCAGTTCCAGCTGTAGAAGAACAAGCTTTAAAAACACACACACACACACCCAGCATTATAGGAACACAAAAGAAAGAGAGAGACAATAGGGCTGTAGGGACCACTCAGTAATTTCACAGTTGAAGGAATAGGGTAATCTAACCGCTTACATTCTAGGAGAAGAAAAGACCATGTATGCCAGAGGGATTCCTATCCAGCCTCCACCTCTAACAATGAGCTGCCTGAATTCATCTCTGTGAGCCTTGTCTGTAAAATCGTTATGAGTACTGAACACGCACGTAAACATTAAAAGCAGTGCCATGATGAGCACTTGATAAATACAAATTTCTCTCTTCCTCCCCCCTTACAGTTTATCTACAGGAATCTGGTAGAACGATGGTTAGTGCTTGGCTGCTAACTGAAAGGTTGGAGGTTTGAGCCCACCCAGTGGCTCTGCAGGAGAAAGACCTGGTGACTTGTTTGCATAAAGATTACAGCCTAGAAAACCCTGCGTGGTAGTTCGCACTGGGTTGCTCTGAGTCGAAAATGAGAGAGCACCTAACAACAGGGATCTAAATACTATTTCAGTTCATAAAAATCTTCCAAGGAACTGATAGAGGATACAAAATGCTGCTTCACATGCGAAAGCACCATGACAATTTTAAGGGCTATGTCCAAACTGTGTAACACCAGAGTACATCACTCAAACAGCATTGGCAAAGAGATTCACAAATTATTTTTCTTACTTCCATATAGTGCTCCTATTCACTAGCTTCATAATGGTGCAACATAATTGGGCCTCTGCAAACTTTCAATTTACTAGATGTCAGGGGCCTTTAGTCAACCATGAATACTGAGAACTATTAAGTGTTAAATCCCATGAATGTCAAGTACCCATGTACTTGGAAATCAACCGTTGAGTATGGAAATTTTTTAACTCACACTTGCCTGCCTTATTCAACTTGTCATCCATACCCTGCATTGATAAGACAACAGACAATAAGAATACAGACAAGTTATGCATTTGGGTAGAGGGGAATATTCTGACTTTACATAAAGTGGCATTTCCCAAAGGATTTAAAGTGGCCAATATGGGAAGTAACTGTACTGCTCCTATTGTTATGCTTGCCTAACATGTCATTCTTTGCAAGTTTAGGAATGGTGCTGTGCAAGAACTTGGTTGAAAAGCTCTGAAAAGTTAGGGCAAGATATGAAATTTTTTAAGATGGTGACTAAAGAAACAAAATCAACAATAAAAAACTGGTTGGTTCTGTTAGAAAAGAAAAAGAAAAGCAGTTTTGATAAGATGCTTCATTAATGTTCAGCAATGCAAAAAACTTACAGTTCAAGGTTCCAGTATCCATAGAGCTTGAGAGTTGATACTTCAGCCATTCCCCAGCCATCTGGAAACTAGTCTTGGGATCTAAACGACATGCCAACCTCATCACCTCTCCTTGTTGGGCCCGGGAGGCTGCCAGAAAAAGGACATGAATCAATAACTGGCATATAACAGGTGATTAGTTAATGTTTATTTATTTACCCATCCCAGAGGGAAATGCTCAAAGAAATGGTTTTGTAGACTTGTGCTTTGAACATATTAGATTTTCAATAAAGCTTTGCTGAATTAAAAAAAATCCAGAAATTTTCAAAAATAAACCACCTCTAGAAACTGCCTTCCAAGCTAGATCCTGTTAAGCGGCAAACTAAAAGTAGTTTCCCATTTGTGTTGGAATTAAAAGGAAATAAGGTTGGGAGGAACGGAAAATGGTCCGACAGTTTCTCAAAACATTAAATATGGAGTTACCGTATTACGCAGCAATTCCATTCCCAGTTAAATGCCAAGGGAAAAAAACAAAAAAAACATATGCCCACACAAAAAACCTATGCCTGAGTGTTCACAGCAGCATTATTTCTAATAGCCCAAAAGTGGAAACAACTCAATGTTCATCGACTGATAAACAGATAAATAAAACAGTACTAGCAATAAAAGAACTCATACACATTATAATGTGGATGAATCCTGAAAACATTAAGTAAAAAAACGCAGTCACAAAAGACCATGTAGTATATGATTCCATTTATATGAAATGTCCAGAACTGGCAATTATACAGAGACAGAAAATAGATAAGTAGCTACCAAAGACTAGTCGGGGGGATGAGGGGATAGAAGAATGACTGCTAACAAGTACAGGGTTTCTTTCTGGGGTGATGAAAATGTTCTGTAACTGGCTGTGGTGATGGCTGGACAACTCTATGAACACACTAAAAACCACTGAATTATACAACTTTAATTGGGTGAATTGTATAGTAAGTGAATGATATTTCAATAAAGCTAAGAGGGAGAGGAGATAAGAAGGAAATAAGGCTAGAGAAAACCCAGAACAGAATTAGGATATTAAAACATAATGGGTTTTTCCCTCTTTTTGGAAAAAAGAACTGAGAAGTAAGGTGGTATTTAATCCTAAGCATGAAAAAAAATTCAAGACTGTCTTAAGTACTGTTACTACCTACCCTAAACGTCAATGTCCAAAAGGTGTGCGCGTGTTGGAACAGAAAATACCACACCTGGAATGAATGCAATCCTAGCACAATTCTACAATGTGAAACTAGAGCTTAAGTAGGCAGCTGTCTACATTTGGGGCTATTTAATAAGAAATGAGGATGGCGAGACTTCTTCTCACGTACTTTGGACATGTTATCAGGAGTGACCAGTCCCTGGAGAAGGGCATCATGCTCGGTAAAGGGTCAGCGAAAAAGAGGAAGACCCTCAATGAAATGGACTGACACAGTGGCTGCAGTAACAAGCTCATATATAGCAATGACTGCGAGGATGGTACAGGACTGGGCGGTGTTTCACTCTGTTGTACGTAAGGACGCTATGAGTGGGAATCAGCTTGATGGCACCTAGCAACAACAAAACCGCAAAGGTCATGCACCATGATTCATAACATGAGATACCATTCTGACACTGTCAGAGGAAATTCCAAGCCAGTATCACTTACAATTGAAGAAAGCATTGAAGTCCTCGTCACTATCAAAATCAAATCTAGAGTATTCACAGCTAGGGCTGTCTGTTTTAGAAGGAAAGCCCATCTGGAAAGAGAAAGATGATTGGAGTAGGGGACAAAAATGGACCTACTAAGAGAATTCTTAAGCTCCAGGAACTCAAGCACTTTTAAATTTGTTTAAGAGTTAAGGGTTTGCACCAGGTATTTTATGATAAATAGCCATTTCTGCTCTATCCCAAGCTTAAATTTGCTCCCAGGACCAATATGTCTGAAAAGAGCAGAAAAGAGAATACTTCCATAGTTGATATTTTCTTCCAAGTTCTTCCAGAAGAATTAAATTCTGGAATCCACTTAAGGTCTACGAGTATGAATATGTCCCAAGACCAAGTCATACGTGGCATGCGATAACAAATAAAGAACTGAGAACTATATATGTTATTAAAAGTTGAATTCGGGTAATGAGCAGGTAGAACTTTGTATGTTTCACTCAAAAAGTACTGAAGACCTTAGCACGGAATAAGAACCCAATATACTCTGTGCTAGGTGAATTACTTGCACAAATAAGGGTACTCTTGAATGGATTCCACTCTCGGACTTTACAAATCAAAACAAGAAACTATCAACTGCCAAGAGTCCTTACCAAGTATCATAAACCAAAACTAAACCCACTGCCATTGAGTCTATTTCGACTTGTAGTGACCCTACGGGACAGAGTAGAAATGCCCCATAGGGTTTCCAAGGAGCGCCTGGTGGATCTGAACTGCTAACCTTTTGGTTAGATGCCATAGCTCCTAACCACTATGCCACCAGGGTTTCTCACCAAGTATCACAGGGAATTCATAAGTTACTGTCTATTGAGACAGTAAGCAATCTTTGCTTCCACTCCTACTTCCTTCTCACTTGCCTTCCTGATTCTCACTTGATTTTCAGAAAAAACTCCTAGATATTATCTCCTCTTGGAATCTTCTAGACTACACCTCTAATTTACCCCCGAAGCATTCTGCTTTTCACCCCTGTACAGCATTTATCATATTGAGTTGTCATTGATCTTGTCCTATCACTTCTTTTCCTTAGCACCTAGCTCTAAAATATGAAAGAGCAGCTATAATACCCAGTATGGACTGCTTTCTTCCTGAAGAAAAAGAGAATAATATGCCCAAGGTAGGGATCTCAGCAATCAAAAAAGGGCTGTCAATGATGCCAGTTATGTGTATTCACAGGCACTCCACATATTTAGATTCCCGTTACATACCTTCAGCAAGTTAGTCATAGAAGCACGAAGATATTTTGGTATTACTGCTAATAGCAAAGGGTCACGGGATAGAATCTCATGTCTAAAAAGGGCTCCCCAAGTCATTTGAGTTGAAGAGCGTAGAAACTAAAGGGAAAAAAAGAAAAAAAAAAAACAAAAAACCTCAGAGTAAGGGTGCGGATTCTGTATAACCAAGATAATTTCTTAGCCCAGCAGTTTTCAACTTTTTTTTTATAGAAGTATCTCTTTAATATTTTTAAACTGTCACTACTCTAATGCTCACTATGGCCTACACGTTACTGAGACAGAATGTGGGTCAGGTACAATTCTGGGAATGTGGGCTGAATTCTACCACTTTATTATTTAAGAAAGGATAACAGAATCTCAGAATGTTATTGAGAGGAAAAACTTTAAATGGGATGAAATTAATTTTATAACACTATCAGACTTCTGTATTTAAAATACTGTTAGTTGAGGTGGGGCCAAGATGGTGGTGTAGTCAGATGCTTCCTGTAGTCCCTCTTATAAAAAGGACCCGAAAAAACAACTGAATCGATTATATGTAACAAATCTAGGAGCCCTGAACATCTAAGGCAAAGGTGAGGAATCAGACTGAGCAGCAGGGGAAGGGAGAGATGGTTCAGAAGCAGTCAGTTGTTGCCAGAAATGACATGGTGGGAAGCGGCACCCTGCAGGCTGGACCGGCTGGCATGAGCTGTGAGGCAAGCAGTGGTGCTCGGGACAGGTTTTCCACATCGGGAGAGACCATGTGGCAGAGTCTACTCAGGCCTCCAGAACCAGTGAAAAGAGGTGCTCAATCAGCAAAAGATAAGTACATGCGTTTAACCTACCACGTGGATCAAAAAACACCCTTTTGGGAAAAACCTCTCTCCCATTAACCTACCCCCTCCCCGCTCTGCACTGGGTCCCAGGCTAGCCTCAGAGATTTTCATGTCCCCTAGGCCAGAACTAGGACCTGTCAGGTGCCCTGAGCCATTCTCCTGGCCTTGGAGAGGGAACAAATTAACAAACAGGAAAAAATAATCTCCCAGCTCCCCTAAGCCAGGACCTCAGGGAAGGCACAGCTCCTTTTCCTAGGCACAGGCATAACGCGTCCACAGACTTTAAATGCCTTTTACCCCTGCACAGACCTGTGTGGGTCAATTTCAACAGAAAAGGCCCCCTTTAGCACAGAACAACAGGGTATATACCCGAAGCCTAACTTCGACTGTATCAGCTTTATGGTAGAGTGACAGTTCATGTTATTCGACACTGCTCTGCCTATTAAGCAGAACCCTCACCTACCCACATTAGGAGCCTGAGGACAGGTGGCTCCATCCATGCCATCTAGCCACCTACAACAGGGGTCCAAGGATAAGTGGTACCTCCCAGTACTTACAGCCAACGGCACTGGGTGCCCACAATCTGGATCTAAAACCCACCCACCTACGTGCTCTAGGGAACAGGGACATGCTTTCCTCCCAGACACTCAGGGGCAGCTGTCAGCTGCCTGCCTTGTTCAGCGCGTGACGCCCTACTGCAGCCAGATACCTGTGCCTACACCAATCACCCCTGCCCATTTAAGACTGTAGGTGAGAGCCTGCACCATACGTGTGGTGACCTGGACTACCTGGACCCTGAGCTGAATCCATACAAGGAAAGTAAACAGACTCCTGAGCTCACATACTTAGTAACAGATCTAACCACCTGCTGAAAGGACGTTAGAGCTTCGAAGGCACCCACACTCAAACTAGCTCACTCCAGCAGCCTATCTGGGCAAATCAGAACAAAACAAAACAAGAAGCTAGGACACTGTAAACAAATATAAAATAAATAAATATAACTTATCAATGACTTGGAAACAACATTCAATATCAAATCACATAAAGAGGCAGACCATGATGGCTTCAGCAAGCTTCTGAAGCAAAGAATCAAGAGATCTTCTGGAGGAAGAGAACTTACTGAAATTGCCAGAGGTAGAATACAAAAGATTAGTAACAACTCTTCAAGAGATCAGGAAGGAGATCAGGCAAAACGTATAACGAGCCAAGGAACTATACAGGCAAAGGAACAGAGGAACTTAAGAAGATCAGAGAAGAGCATAACAACAAATTTACCAGGCTACAAGAATCCAGACAGAGAGCACAAACAGAATTCCAGAAGATTACCAATAAAATTTCAGAATTAGACAACTCAGTAGAAAGTCAGAAGAGCAGAACTGAGGTAATGGACGTGGAAATTAGTGAGACTGAAGATAAAGCACTTGATATCAACTTATTTGAAGAGAAATCAGATAAAATAATTTAAAAAAATGAAGAAACCCTAAGAATTATGTGGGACTCTATCAAGAAGAATAACCTATGAGTGACTGGCATACCAAAACAGGGAGGGGAACAGAACATACAGAGAGAATTGTTGAAGATTTATTGGCTGAAAACATCCCTGGTATCACAAAAGATGAGAAGATATCTATCCAAAATGCTCATACAACCCCACACAAGGTAGATCACAAAAGAAACTCACCGAGACATAGTATAATCAAACTTGCCAAAACCAAACATACAGAGAATTTTAAGAGTGGAAAAAAAAAAAAAAAGTTTTTTTTTTTTTTAGGGATAAACAAAAAGTCACCTACAAAAAGGAGAGTCAGTAAGACTAAGCTTGAACTACTCAGCAGAAACCACGCAGGCAAGAAGGCAATGGCATGATATATATAAAGCCTTGAAGGAAAAAAACTGCCAACCACAAAAAAATACATTCGGCAAAACTGTCTTCTCTAATATGATGGTGAAATTAGGGCATTTCCAGATAAACAGAAGTTTAGGGAATTTGCAAAAACCAAACCAAAATTACAAGAAATACTAAAGGGAGTCCTTTAGTTAGAAAATCAATAACATCATATAACAACCCAACACTAGAACACAGGACAGGGGAGCCACATATAAACCCAGATATGGAAGTCACAAAACTAAATCAAAGCTAAAACACTGAAAATAGGGATACAGAGATGGCAACACGTAAAACATGACAACATTAAAACAAAAAAGAGGGACTAAAAAATGTAGTCATAGATCTTTCATATGGAGAGGAAGTCAAGGCAATACAAAGAAATAAAAGATTAGTTTAAACTTAGAAAAAGAGGGGTAATTATAAAGGTAACCACAAAAGAAACTAACAATCCTACACATTAAAATAAAGAACAAGAAAAACACAGACTTAGCAAATACAAAATCAACAACAAAAAAGATGAAAAGAAACTACATAAAAATGACTCAGCACAGAAAATTAAGCAGAACAAAGGAACAGTCAACAATGCAAAAAAAAAAAAAAAAAGACATCAAAATGACACCACTAAACTCATACCTATCAATAATTATGATGTATGTAAATGGAGTAAATGCACCAATAAAGAGACAGTGTGGCAGAATAGATTAAAAAAACATGACCCGTCTATATGCTGCCCACAAGAGACACACCTTAAAGACACAAAGTAAAACTCAAAGAATGGAAGATAATACATTAAGCAAACAACAATCAAAAAAGAGCAAGAGTGGCCATATGAATTTCTGTCAAAATAGACTTCGAAGTAAAACCCACCACAAAGGAAAAGAAGGGACACTATATAATGACTGAGTGATCAATATACCAGGAGGACACAACCATAATAAATATTTATGCACTCAACAACAGGCCTCCAAAATAATATAAAACAAACTCTAACAGGATTGAAAAGAGAGGGACAGTTCCACAGTAACAGTAGGAGACTGTTGGTGAAGGAGAGAACATCCAGAAAGCTCAATAAAAACACACAAGGTCTAAATGCCACAACCAACTTCATCTCACAGACGTATAGAGAACACTCCACCTGATGGCAGCCAAGTACACTTTCTTTTCCAACGCACATAGAACATTCCCCACAATAGACCACATATTAGGCCATAAATCAAGCCTTAGCAGAATCCAGAGCACTGAAATACTACAAACCATCTTTTCTGACCATAAAGCCATAAAAGTAGAAATCAGTAATGGAAAAAAAATCAAACGCATGAAAACTGAACAACACCTTGCTCAAAGACTACTGGGTTATAAACTAAGGTTGCAATAAAGAAACTCACGGAATCAAATGAGAATGAAAACACATTGTACCAGAACCTGTGGGACACAGCAAAAGCAGTGCTCAGAGGTCAATTTATAGCAATAAATGCACACATCCAAAAAGGAGAGAGGGTCAAAATCAAAACATTAATCCTACAACTCAAACAAATAGAAAGAGAACACCAAAAGAAGCCCTCGGGCACCAGAAAAAAACAAGTAATAAAAATTAGAGTAGAATTAAATGACATAGAGAATAGAGAAATAATTGAAGAGTTAACAAGACCAAAAGCTGGTTCTTCGAAAAGAACAAAATCAGTAAACCACTGGCCAAACTGACAAAGAAAAACAGGAGATGAAGCAAATAACCTGAGCAATGAGATGGGTGATATCAAAACAGACCCAAATGAAATTAAAAGAATCAAAACAGAATACTATGAAAAACTGTATTCTAACAAATTTAAAGACCTAGAGGAAATGCACAAATTTCTAGAAACACACTATCTACCTAAGCTAACACAAACGGAGGTAGAGCAACTAAATAAACCCATAACAAAAGAGATTGATAAAGTAATTAAAAAACCCCTGAACAAAAAAGGCCCTGGCCCTGACAGCTTCACTGGAGAATTCTACCAACCTTTCAGAGAAGAGTTTATACCACTATTACTAAAGGTGTTTCAGAGTATATAAAAGAATGGAATACTCCTAAACTCATTGTATGAAGCCAGCATATCCCTGATACTAAAACCAGGCATACACCACAAAAAAAGAAAATTACAGACCAATTTCCCCTGGGCAGTTCTACTCTGTCCTATAGGGTCGCTATTAGTCGGAATCGACTCGACGGCAGTGGGTTTTTTATCCCTCATGAACACAGACATGAAAATCCTCAACAAAATTCTAGACAACAGAATTCAACAATACATCAAAAAAATAATTCAACATGGCCAAATGGGATGCATACCAGGTATGCAGGGATGGTTTAACATTAGGAAAACAATCAATGTAATGCATCACATAAATAAAACAGAAGGCAAGAACCACATGATCTTATCAATTGATGCAGAAAAGGCATCTGACAAACTTCAACCCCCATTCATGATAAAACCTCTTGGCACAATAGAAATAGAAGAGAAATTCCTCAACATAATAAAGGCATTTATACAAAGACAACAGCCAACATCATCCTAAATGGAGAGAGTCTGCAAGCATTCCCCTTGAGAATGGGAACCAGACAAGGATGCCCTTTATCACCACTGTTATTCAACATTGTGCTGGAGGTCCTCGCTATAGCAATTAGGCTAGATAACGAAATAAAGGGCATCCAGATTGGTAAGGAAGACGTAAAAGTATCTCTATTTGCAGATGACATGATCTTATACACAGAAAACCCTAACGAATCCACAAGAAAACTACTGGAACTAATAGAAGAGTTCAGCAAAGTGTCCGGATACAAGATAAACACACAAAAATCAGTTGGATTCTTCTACACCAACAAAAAGAATGTTGAAAAGGAAAGCACAAAATCAATACCATTTACAATGGCCCCCCAAAAGATAAATACTTAGGAATAAATCTAACCAGAGACGTAACAGACCTATACAAAGAAAATTACGAGACACTAGTGCAAAAAAACCAAGAGACCTACATAAGTGGAAAAACATATCTTGCTCATGGAAAGGAAGACTAAACATTGTGAAAACGTCTATTCTACCCAAAGCCATCTATAGATACAACGCAATTCCGATCCAAATTCCAATGGCATTTTTTAACTAAATGGAGAAACAAATTACCAACTTCATATGGAAAGGGAAGAGGCCCTGGATAAGTAAAGCCATTACTGAAAAACAACAACAAAGTGGGAAGCGTAATACTACCTGATTTTAGAACCTATTATACCACCACGGTAGCCAAAACAGCCTGGTACCGGTAAAACAACAGATACATAGATCAATGGAACAGAATCGAGAATCCAGGCGTAAATTCATTCACCTATAAGCAACTGATATCTGACAAAGGCCCAAAGTCTGTTAACTGGGGAAAAGACAGTCTCTTTAACAAATGGTGCTGGTATAACTGGATATCCATCTGCAAAAAAATGAAACAAGACCCATACCTCACACCTTGCAAAAAAAGTTAACTCAAAATGGATCAAAGACCTAAATATAAAATCTAAAATGATAAAGATCATGGAAGAAAAAATAGGGACAAAGCTAGGAGTCCAAATACATGGCATAAACAGATACGAAACATTACTAACAATGCACAAACACCAGAAGAGAAACTAGATAACTGGAAGCTCCTAAAAATCAAACACTTACGCTCACCTAAAGACTTCACCAAAAGAGTAAAAAGACAACCTGCAGAGTGGGGAAAAAATTTTGGCTATGACAAATCCAGTCAGCAACTAATCTCTAAAATCTGCAAGATACTGCGAAAACTCAACAAAAAGACAAATAACCCAATTAAAAAATGGGCAAAGGATATCAATAGGCAGTTCACCAAAGAAGGCATTCAGGCGGCTAACAGATACATGAGGAAACGCTCACGATCATTATCCACTAGAGAAATGCAAATCAAAACTACAATGAAATACCATCTCACCCCAACAAGGCTAGCATTAACCCCAAAAAACACAAAATAATAAATGTTGGAGAGGTTATGAAGAGACTGCAATGCTTATACACCACTGGTGGGAATGTAAAATGGTACAACCACTTTGGAAATTGATTTGGCGCTTCCTTAAAAAGCTAGAAATAGAAGCACCATATGATTCGCCAATCCTACTCCTTGGAATATATCCTAGAGAAATAAGAGCCCTCACACAAACAGCTATATGCACGCCCATGTTCACTGCAGCACTGTTCACAACAGCAAAAAGATGCAAACAACCTAGGTGCCCATCAACGGACAAATGGATAAACAAATTATGGTACAGTCACGCAATGGAATACTGCAGGACAATAAAGAACAACCATAAATCCATGAAGCATCTCATAATATAGGTGAATCTGGAAGACATTATGCTGAGTGAAATTAGTCGCACAAGGATAAATATTGTATGAGGCTATTATTATAAGAACTCAAAAAGAGGTTTAAACACATTTTTTGATGGTTACTAGAATGGGGAGGGAGGGAGAGGGGAATTCACTAACCACTATGCCATCAGGGTTTCCTAACTAGACAGTAGACAAGAATTATCTTAGATGAAGAGAAGGACAACACAGAATACAGGGGAAGTCAGCACAACTGGACTAAACCAAAAGCTAAGAAGCTTCCTGAACACAACCAAACGCTTTGAGGGACAGAGTAGCTTGGGCTGGGGTCTGGAGACCATGGTTTTGGGGGACATCTAGGTCATCTGGCATAACAAAGTTTATTAAGAAAATGTTCTGCATCCTACTTTGGTGAGTGGTGTTTGGGATCTTAAAAGGTAGCAAGTGGCCATCTAAGACGGTCCCAACCCACCTGGAGCAAAGGAAAATGAAAAACACCAAAGACACAAGGAAAATACGAGCCCAAGAGACAGAAAGGGTCACATAAACCAGAGACTCCATCAGTCTGAGACCAGAAGAACTAGCTGATGCCCAGCTACCACCAATTACCGCCCTGACAGGAAACACAACAGAGTCCTGACACAGCAGGTGAAAAGTGGGGTGCAGAACTCAAATTCTAGTAAAAAAAACCAGACTTACTGGTCTGAGACTGGAGGAACCTCAGAAGACATGGCCTTCGGACTCTCTATTAGCCCAAAACTAAACCCATTCTCAAAGCCAACTCTTCAAAGATTATACTGGACTACAAGACATAAAATGATACTTGTGAAGAGTGTGCTTCTTAGCTCAAGGAGATACATGAGACTAAATGGGTAGCTCCTGTCCAGAGGTGAGATGAGAAGGCAGAAAAGGACAAGAGCTGGTTGAACAAACAAGGGAAATACAGGTGAGAAAGTAGTGTGCTGTCACATTATAGGGAGTGTAACTAGGGTCATATAACAATGTGTGTATAGTATTTTTGTAGGAGAAACTAAGGTGAACTTGTAAACCTTCACTTAAAGCACGATAAAATAAAAAAAGGAAAAAAAAAAAAAAAATACCACTAGCACCGAATCAGCTCGGACATACCTCACATGTGACTGAGGTATCAGGATGATGTTACCTGAGGGGAAAACATGTTAACCTAGACAGTGCAATGTTTGGCTCGGGAAGAAGACCCAATGATTCTCTTAATGAAATAACACAATAGTCATTTCCTAGGGCCTTAAGAGACACATTATATATGAGCTGCTAATATTTCAGGCCACGATGCTTGATTTTGGTTCACCTAAATTTTTGAGAAGCTACCTGTAAAAAGCTTACCTGACTTGGATGGATTGTGAAAGCAAGAAAAGACTCCAGGTATTTTCCAAAGTTCGCTGGAGTTTCTACATCGGAATCTACACCCTGTAAGACGAAAAGACATCTACATTAATGATGTTTATGTGGGAGGGAGGGGAGCAGGGAAGAAAGGAATACGGATATCTTAAACACTCTAAAAAGTTTCAGTGTTGAAAGCACTTTATACTTCCCTTTGGCCAAAGGGAGGCATCATTTCAAGGGCTAAAAACTAGGACAGCCACTTTACCTCCTCAATCATCATTTTTAAAATCCATTCCGTGGTCAAATAGTAAATTAAAAAAGAATATTCATTTTGAAAATTACGGAGACAAGAAATCCCCATTAGTTCTTCAGAGCTGGTCTACTCACATCTCTGTGACCCAACCTATTAAATAACCGTTCAGTGGTTCAGGTCATTATGTCTCAAACTCCATCCTTTCTAACCACTCAAACTATCACAAAAAGGCAAAATATTAAATTCAAATGTTTGTTCCAATGCCTTATCTTTCAACTTTCAAGACTGAGGATTAAACATTTTTCCAGGTCAATTAGGCTAAAGTTTTCTTTTATGATCCAATAACACTGGGAAAATGGTTCTTTATTTAAATCCATAATGTTTCATGGTTAAATAGAACTTCAAAGGGTGACACACTCAGCAGACTAAATCTTCTACAAGCATGAAAATTCAAAAGAATACCAACACTGCATTTTTGGAATAAAGGATATAGATGTTCTCCATTGATATTAATAATTGATTTGTTAAAAGAAACTTACACCATTCAAACCCTATCATATTAACATAATTTAACCTACAGAATCATTAATGTAATCTGTGGGGGTAATGCCCCATCAGACCAGAATTAATGGCATCTGCCACTCCTTATGCAAATGACATTCTAACTGCTCTCCCCAGTGGCCCTGAAGCTGTCCAGAAAGTAAGTGCTCACCAGCAATGCACACAGCTGATTGCCCAGAGCACACAACACCTGACAAAGTCTCTTCAAGAAGACATAGTGTTTCTCTACCAAGCCTCCTCCGTCGGCAGTTCTGTAAAATGAGATAACAGCGTGATTAGCCGTACATCAAGAGAGCCAATGAGATTCCCATTATATATGTTCTGTGCCTCAACATTCAAATTTCAGTTGATATTTAAAGTAAAAAGAGCAAACAAAAAAGCCAACCAAACACTAAAAGACTGATGAGGAATATGGCTCAACGCAATCTCATCCTTCGAGAGATGCTCTAGCTCTGGGCATTATATAATGTAAGTTTTGAACATGGCTGTATAAAACAGTTTACATGCTTATAGCTGCACAAAAAAGATACCAGTTGATACCTAGTGAAGACTTAAAGAGAGCTTACGGGGGGAATATGTAACCAAAAAAATAAAAAGAGGTGTAATAAAAACATGACTTTGTGTCTCATTTCTTTAAGTTGTTCAGTTCAGTTCTGCAATCTTTTGTCTCCTATTTTAGACTCCAAATAATGCTCTGCTAAATAAGAAAAAAAATTCACACTTATTTGGTGGCAAAAACTGATCTTAAATGATGTAAGACTACTTACAGTAACAATAAGAAAAAAACTTTACACTTATGTGGTGGCAAAAACTGACCTTAAATGATGTAAGACTACTTACAGTAACAGAGATTAGTACTGACCAGTGTGAATACCAGCCATATTAGCTGTTTTTGTAAGCAACAGAATATGTATAACATAAAAAGCATGGGCGTGTGGGTAACCAAATACTAGTCTCTAGTGATGCTGAATGGCAGTATGAAGTTATGGTCTCGAGTACAGGCTCTGGAGCCTGGCTACCTGGGTTTGAATCATGGCTCTAGTTAACTATGGGTATGGTATAGTACCTCCAGCACAAATGGAGATGGGGCACCTCAGTGTAAATGTCACACTCTCTATGGAACTAAGAAACAGGCCCCAAAAGCAGTTATAACAGTGGCTACCCAAAAGACATATTATTCTTTTAATTACCAGGACCCCTAAAAACAGAGCTGCAGTCTCCATAGGAAATAAAGTCATCATAAATGTTATACCCAAATGGAAGTAAGAAATTTTAAGATGTTACATTTCACAACTTTTCATTTGCTGTTGGGACCTAAAATAAGGAAAAGGTATCAAAAAAGAGCGTTGCAGCAGCTTTGGCTAATCGTAACGTGTAATTCTACTTGACTCCTCGGTAACAAGCACATATCAGGAAATGCTTTAGTATTTTCCAGAGCAAGTGGGAGAAGTAAGTGGAAGCCATTATTTAAGGACGTAGAACGTCTTTACAGATTTTATGCACACATTTCTCAGTATATTCCTGCTGTTTCCAAGAACCTCCGCACTTCAGGTATTGATTATGCTAACAGGGAGAGCACCTGGAGTTTGGCACACAGGGCAGGCCTTGGGAGAGACTCTGGTCCAACAGATCAGTGCAATCTCTGGCCCGGTCATCAAGGCACCAAGAGGCCCAGGGATCATCGGGAGCATTAAAGAGGATCAACAAGATGAGCTGTCTGGGGAGAACTGTGAAAGTGACGGGGTGCTAAGTCAGTGGCCACAACTTACTTCTAGCATCAGGTCTTCAAAAAGGCTGAAGTTCCTTTAAGATTGCCTGTCTTATCTAAAAACACGGTCAATTGTAGGACAGCCAGCATTTAGGTAGGAACTTCAGGTATTTCCACAGAAGATATAAAAGTGACAGAGATTACAAAAACACATATAAAAGTGAAGATACTCACTGTGCAGCAGAAAGTATATAATGCATGGCAACATCTCCAAATAGGACCATCAAGGGCTTCCGGTCTTCTAATTTGCCCTAGACCCAATTTTAGGCAAACACAGCATATAAACTGTATTATTGAAAGCCTCAAAGTACTGACACCTTCTATACCTATATACTGACTTCGCAATTTCTCATATACCCAAGGGGCTGACTGAACACTAGAAAAAGCAAACTCCTTAAAGCCAAATATAGATACGACTTAAGTTTTTAAATATGTTAGGTAATAATGCTAATATGACAGCAAAGTAAATTATATCCAAAGTACATTATTATTTGTAAGGTATTTCCACAAGGAAACAAGTCATAGTCCCATTTATTTGCCAAAACAGATACAAAGCCAGCATAGCCACCGTTTAAGATTCTTTGACATAAACACTGTTAGTTTTAAACTTTAACATCATTTTTATCTTCTTTCTTAAGTGTGAAATGCCAAGATTCACAGTTGTTTCAAGAACAAAGTAGCCTGACAAATCACTCTCTCTCTCTATTCTACCAGTGTAACCCCAGAATACTGGCAAACTACTTACTGTCCAAGGGGTTGGAGGTAGGCAGCCTTAAGTTTAAAAAAACAAAACAAAACACAAAAAACCCTCAAGCCACTGAATGCCTTAATGTCTTTCTGTCAGAATATTGAATTTAAAATATACATACACACCTACCCCTCAAAGACTCTGAGGATAAAACAGTCAGCTTAGAGTGGTAACTTACTTTTCTGCTGACTGCAATGAGAAGACACTCAGCTGCTCCCAACTGAAGTTCTTGTTCATTCAGAAGTAGACACAGCATCTCCAGGAGTTTACAGTTTTCCGCAGTAACATGACTCATGGACACCCAGTCAATGTAGCCTGCCAGAGTATTCAGTGCTGCAACTCCTACTCGATAGTTTGCTTGGGCCTGCATGAAAAAAAATAATTTCTGACCATTAAGTCCCCACTAACAGGCAAGGACACCATAGTTATAACTAAGCTTCTTCTATTTTCTAGTTCTAAAATGGTTATTTTAAAAATGCACTCAAGTAACAGTCACTGACAGAGGACTCAAAGGTTTCCTTCTGAAATGCAATCACTTCTCAAACACTGGCACTTTCAACATCCATCGAAAAGATCAAACTGACATCTGTGGCCATTTTTTTCTCTATTAAGGAATCCTAAATATTGTCATTTTACCTCCCTTCCACCATGGCTAAGTCTACCCTCCACTAGGTGTGTCCATCCCTGTATCTGGGTTCCTCAAAGAAGTCTCCTTCTAGCTCCACACAGAGGTCTTACCTTTGACTCCTGAGAAGTATCTGTCTTCTGAAAGAAAACAAATATAAGATTCAATGTTTTTAATAAGTGAAAAACTAGGTAATAATTACTTCACCTCCCCCTAAAAAACAAGGTCCTTGAATAATAATTCTAAAGTACAGACGCAACTTTTACTCCTGGAAAAGAATGTAACTTTACTAACACAGCTGACACAGTGGCTGCAACAATGGGGTTGAGCACAACAACGAACATGAAGACCAGGCCGTGCTTCGTTCTGTTGTACATACGGTTGCTATGAGTCGGAAACGACTCGGTGGCACCTAAAAACAACGAGAAAACACACGAGCCCTACTGGCACAGTGGTTAAGAGCTATGGCTGCTAGCCAAAAGGTTAGCAGCTCTCATCTACCAGCTGCTCCTTGGAGGCCCTACGTGGCAGTTCTACTCTGTCCTATAGGGGCGCTATGAGTCAGAATTGGCTCAACGGCGGTGGGTTTGGTTTTTTTTTTTTTTAAAGAACACACAACTGATATTCTCCTAAGAAGGACAGGTTATTTTAAATTTTGCAATATGACAAGAAGTTACCATTTAAAGAGCTTAAACAAATTTATCAGAGAACACTAAGATTCACAAACACGGTTTCAATGCACACAGTTTATAAAGAAAGAAAACTAGTAGATGAACAATGAACAAGGCTCAATATTGCTAGTAATGAAAAAAATGCAGGTTAAAACAAAGTATTACCATTTTTTCCATCTAGCCCAAGACATGACGGATGAGAAAGCTTTGATCACCTTCTCTGACCATAAGGCCATAAAAGCAGAAATGAGTAACAGAAAAAGCAGGGAAAAGAAATTAAACACTTGGAAACTGAACAATACCCTGCTCGAAAAAGACTGGATTAGAGAAGACATTAAGGATGGAATAAAGAAATTCATAGAATCCAATGAGAATGAAAATACTTCCTATCAGAACCTTTGGGACACAGCAAAAGCAGAGCTCAGAGGTCAATTTATATTAATAAATGCACACATACAAAAAGAAGAAAGGGCCAAAATCAAAGAATTATCCCTATAACTTGAACAAATAGAAAGAGTGCAACAAAAGAAAGCCTCAGGCACCAGAAGAAAACAAATAATAAAAATTAGAGCAGAACTAAATGAAACAGAAATGAGAAAAACAATTGAAAGAATTAACAAGACCAAAAGCTGGTTCTTTGAAAAAGTCAACAAACTGATAAACCATTGGCCAAACTGACAAAAGAAAAACGGGAGAGGAAGCAAACAGCCCAAATAAAAAAATGAGATGGGCAATACTACAACATACCCAACTGAAATTAAAAGAATCATACCAGATTACTATGAAAAACTATACTCTAACAAATTTGAAAACCTAGAAGACATGGATGATTTCCTAGAAACACACTACCTACCTAAACTAACACAAACAGAGGTAGAACTAAATAGACCCATAAGCAAAGAAGAGATCGAAAAGGTAAATCAAAAAACTCCCAACAAAAAAAAAAAAAGCCCTGGCCAGGATGGCTTCACTGCAGAGTTCTACCAAACTTTCAGAGAAGAGTTAACACCACTACTACTTAAGGTATTTCAGAGCATAGAAAAGGATGGAATACTCCCAAACTTATTCTATGAAGCCAGCATATCCCTGATACCAAAACCAGGTAGACACCACAAAAAAAGGAAATTAAAGACCTATATCCCTCATGAACTTAGATGCAAAAATCCTCAACAAAATTCTAGCCAATGGAATTCAAAGACATAAAGGGCATCCAGATTAGCAAGGAAGAAGTAAAATTATCTCTATTTGCAGACGACATTACCTTATACACAGAAAACCCTAAAGAATCCTCAAGAAAACTATTGAAACTAATAGTTCAGCAGAGTATCAGGCTACAAGATAAACATACAAAAATCAGTTGGATACCTCTATACCAACGAAAAGAACATCGAACAGGAAATCACCAAATCAATACCATTTACAGTAACCCCCAAGAGGATAAAATACTTAGGAATAAATCTTACCAGAGATGTAAAAGACTTATAGAAAGAAAACTACAGTACACTTCTGCAAGAAACCAAAAGAGACCTACATAAGTGGAAAAACACCCCTTGCTCATGGATAGGAAGACTTAGCATTATAAAAATGTGTATTCCACCAAAAGTGATCTATACATTTAATGCAATTCCGATCCAAATTCCAACAACACGCTTTAATGAGATGGAGAAACAAATTACCCATTTCATATGGAAGGGAAAGAGGCCCCAGATAAGTAAAGTAGGAGGCCTTACTCTGCCTGATTTTAGAATCTATTATACCACCACAGTAGTCAAAACAACCTGGTAGTGGTACAACAACAGATACATAGACCAATGGAACAGAATTGAGAATCCAGACATAAATCCATCCACATATGAGCAGTTGATATTTGACAAAGGCCCCAAAACAGTTAAATGGGGAAAAGACAGTCTTTTTAACAAATGGTGCTGACATAACTGGATATCCATCTGCAAAAAAATGAAACAAGACCCATACTCACTCCACGCAAAAAAACAAGCTAAAAATGGATCAAAGGCCCAAATATAAAATCTAAAATGATAAAGACCATGGAAGAAAAATAGGGACAACGCTAGGAGCCCTAATACGTGGCATAAACAGTATTCAAAACATTACTAACAATGTAGAAGAAAAACTAGATAACTGGGAGCTCCTAAAAACCAAACACCTATGCTCATACAAAGACTTCACCGAAAGAGTAAAAAGACTACCTACAGACTGGGAAAAAGTGTTTAGCTGTGACATTTCCCATCAGCACCTGATCTCTAAGATCTACATGATACGGCAAAAACTCAACTACAAAAAGACAAATAACCCAATTAAAAGAGGGACAAACGATATGAACAGACACTTCACTAAAGAAAACATTCAGGTAGCCAACAGATACATGAGGAAATGCCCACAATCATTAGCCATTAGAGAAATGCAAATCAAAACTACAATGAGATTTCATCTCACTCCAACAAGGCTGGCATTAATCCAAAAAACACAAAATAATGAATGTTGGAGAGGCTGTCGAGAGATTGGAACACTTACACACTGCTGGTGGGAATGTCAAATGGTACAGCCACTTAGGAAATTGATTTGGAGCTTCCTTAAAAAGCTAGAAAAAGAACTACCACACGATCCAGCAATCCCACTCCTTGGAATATATCCTTGAGAAATAAGAGCCTTTACACGAACAGATATATGCACACCCGTGTTTACTGCAGCACTGTGTACAACAGCAAAAAGATGGAAGCAACCAAGGTGCCCATCAATGGATGAATGGATAAATAAATTATGGTATATTCACACGACGGAATACTACGCATCGATAAAGAACAGTGATGAACCTGTGAAACATTTTATAACATGGAGGAACCTGGAAGGCATTATGCGGAGTGAAATTAGTCAGTTGCAAAAGGACAAATATTATATGAGACCACTATTATAAGAACTTGAGAAATAGTTTAAACTGAGAAGAAAATATTCTTTTGTGGTTACTAGAGGGGGGAGGGAGGGAGGGTGGGAGGGGGCATTCACTAATTAAGACAGTAGATGAGAACTACCTTAGGTGAAGGGAAAGACAACACACAACACAGGGGAGGTCAGCACAACTGGACTAAACCAAAAGCAAAGAAGTTTCCTCAATAAACTGAATGCTTTGAAGGCCAGCATAGCAGGGGCAGGGGTCTGGGGACCATGGTTTCAGGGGACATCTAGGTCAATTGGCATAACAAAATCTATTAAAAAACATTCTGCATCCCACTTTGAAGAGTGGCGTCTGGGGTCTTAAACGCTAGCAAGCAGCCATCTAAGATGCATCAATGAGTCTCAAACCACCTGGATCAAAGGAGAATGAAGAACTCCAAGGACATAAGGTAATTACGAGCCTAAGAGACAGAAAGGGCCACGTGAACCAGAGACTACATCATCCTGAGACCAGAAGAACTAGATGGTGCCCGGCTACAACCCATGACTGCCCTGACAGGGAACACAACAGAGAACCCCTGAGGGAGCAGGACAGCAGTGGGATGCAGACCCCAAATTCTCATTAAAGACCAGACTTAACGGTGTGACTGAGACTAGAAGGACCCTGGAGGTCATGGCGCCCAGACCTTCTGTTGGCCCAGGACAGGAACCGTTCCCGAAGCCAACTCTTCAGACATGGATTGGACTGGGCAATGGGTTGGAGAGGGATGCTGCTGAGGAGTGAGCTTCTTGGATCAGGTGGACACTTGAGACTATGTTGATATCTCCTGCCTGGAGGGGAGATGAGAGGGTAGAGGGGGTTAGAAGCTGGTGAAATGGACAGAAAAAGAGAGTGTGGAGGGAGGGAGTGGGCTGTCTCATTAGGGGGAGAGTAACTGGGAGTATGTAGCAAGGTGTACATAACTTTTTGTGAGAGACTGACTTGATTTGTAAACTTCCAATAAAAATCATTACAAAAAAAAGAGAAAGCTCTGAGAATGAATAAGACAGACTGACATACAGACAGCAATTCCGGACTCTGGGGATCCAACAACAACCAGGTTTATAGGTTATGGTTCTGCCAACCAGACTCACTGTCAAGCCACCTGTTCAAATTGCATCACCAGGAAATGAGAATGGAAGCCTCTTGGAAGATCCTTTGAACTCATCAAAGTATCAACATATTTCTTTTATGCCAACTTTATGCCATTTTCCATATTAAAATACAAAGAAACCCTAACTGGCAAGAGTACATCGAAATGACATGTTAATGGAAAAAAGCAAGAAATAAACTTATGTGCATATAATTTATGGGAAAAAACATGCACAAAAATATTATATGCTAAATTCATCAAAATGGTTACTTAGTAAATGTCGCATAATTATAGCTGGTTTTTATCCTTAAATTTCAACTTCCACAATGATGTTACATAATTTTTATAATTTACAAACATATAAAACTAGTATTTTCCTCAGGAATTCCTACACTTAAAATTAAGAATAATTCCTGAAGGTAGTTAAAGGAAAATATAAACAGGAATAATAACTTCTGAAGTAACTGGAAACTCACCACCGTTCGGATTATAAAGGATTTGTTTTACAGTTCCTTCTCCCAACTTTCAAAAAATATTTTTTATAAAGAGCATATAGTAAGCTTTACATGGTGTCAAGCAGACGTTTTAACAGGGCACAGATAAGTAGAACCCACTACCAAAAAAAAAAAAGACCAAACCCACCGCCGTCGAGTCGATTCCCACTCAAAGCGACCCTATAGGACAGGGTAGAACTGACCGACAGTTTCCAAGGAGCACGTGGTGGATTCGAACTACTCATCTCTTGGTTAGCAGCTGTAGCACTTAATCACTATGCCACTAGGGTTTCCAATCTACTAATGCTGCCCAGGAAGGAAAAGGGATCCAAGTGACAACAATCAAGTCCAGCCTCCACTGTTTGCTACAACGAATATTTAATTCCCATTCTGATCTTCCATGCCTCCTGGGACCAGTGCAGGGGCCAGAGTGATGGAACAAGGAGAGGGAGCCTATTCCTTCCATCTTTATTAATCGCTCAACCCATGCCCCACCTGGAAGGTGAAGAGATTAAAGGAGAGAAGGAACGATGAGAAAACTGAGAAGCTGATGGTACACAAAGTAGCTCTTGGCGTGCTCTGGTTCTGGGCACAAGTGGTATCCTGGTTTAGCAGATGGAGAGAACTGACGCCAAGGCTAAGGAAGAAGCCACAGTAGATATGTCTCTAATTTGTGTCAGAGATATCATCCTGCTATGGCAGCATGCTACAGGCTAGGTTTCTACAACATCTAAGTATTCATAATCCCGAAATATTTGAAAATCCATGAACTTCACTAAATCATTATGTCATAAGCAAAAGATTACCTTTAATGTTACACCACTGCAATGCTTCTCTTATAAAATCTATGGTCACGCATCTTCAAAATGGTTATAGCTCTACACATCCGAACTCCTTTAGTATTCTACCAATACCACATCAATTTTCAGAAATTCCTAAGAGTCATCTCTCAATTCATCTTATGCAGATGATACTCAAAGAAGCTGCTATTCTACAGAGTTGAAGAATCTTTTCTGTGGAATGTTAAAACTTCCCAATCAAAAAGATTCTTACATTAAAAAATATATACATACTTACTAATACATACATACAAGATTTATATATATATTTACTAAGCCACTGCCACTATTCATTTGCTACTTAAGACTATAAAACACACTTGAGAATCTGACCATTTCCCAAAGAAGTCTGTCCATTTAACAGGGCAGGTCTCCTCTATGTGACAACTGTTTCCCTCCTCCCAGGAGTTAAATCAGGGAAAATCAAAGAGTATCTCCCTAATCCTCAACACACATTTTTAAGTGCGAGTTTTTTCTTGATATTACCTTTTTAAGAATATTTTAAGATATTCTGGGTAAAGAGTACATATAACAACAACAACAAAAAAAAAGGCTTGAACTCCAGCTCAACCATTTATTAGACAGAAGATTTTCAATAATTATGCTGAGCCTTGGTTTCCTCAACTATAAAACTGGGATGACATTTTCTGACTCCTGGCATTGTTTTGATGTTTAAGTAACATATAAAATGCCAAACAAGTATATGGCATATGTCACGTACTCACTCTGAGTTCTTCCCCTTCTTCCTCCTCACCAAACTCACAGTCTTTTCCTCATCATCTGACAGTTCAGTTAGTACCTACCATTTCTCTGAAAATAGACCTAATGAGGCTGCCATGGGCATAAAAAATAACCAAGTCTAGTAATACAATTTGTGAAATAAGTACTTATGAGAATGCTAAGTCAGTACTATTGACATTTGGTGTTGAATAATTCTTTGTTGTAGGAGGTTGTCCTGTACATTGTAAGATATTTAGAAGCATCACTGTCTAAACCCACTAGATGCAGGAGCAACCCCCAGTTGTAACAACCAAAATGTCTAGAGACATTGCCCAATGTTCCCTGGGCGGCAAAGCTGCCCCTGCTTGAGAACTACTGTGCTAGATTAACTTTCAAACTGCCTTCTTCTGAAGGGTCCCTGCTAAAACGAAAATAGTTGGGTAAGACAGTATCTCACTTGTCCTTTGCTGCAGAAGAAAAAGGAAGAATGAAAATACCAAGGGATCGCTGCAGTTGACATTAATAAACTCGGTGGTGCACAGTTGTGTCCACTGCAAAAGAAATCAGGACTATCACATTTAATAACGATACTACCTTGACCAACAGAAACCCGGATTTTCAAATAGTAACAAATAGCCTTTATTTTTAAACTATTTTAAGTTTTTTTTTCCTACTATAAAAGAAATTTTTACTAGCAAAGAAACTCAATGAACTGAATTTGTTAGAAAATTAATTCATTTTTCCCATGATCTACCAGGTTCTTTTTTACTTACAAAATGGCCTTTTCTTTTGCTAAAGCAGGCACTCTAGCTCCTTGTTGAAGGATTAGTTTCTTAAAAAACAAAGAAAAAAGCCACTCACGTTAGGAAATAGGACTTTCTTGGGGTAGGGTATCCCTTACCACTTGCCGGTACTTGTTTAAATTTTCTTGAAGTGTGTTAAGTAGAAAAGCGAAGATCCTTTCCATGTTCTGGGTTAATGTTTGCTGGATATCCCTTCTTCTTTGAGGGGGAAGTGTCTGAAAGGTCACCACATCCTCCGCCAGTCGCAAAAGGATGAACATCACTAATTCTGTCTGTGTTTCCTATGCCAACAGAAATAAGCTAGTTAAATTAAATTAAAATGCTGACTCTCACCCCCCCACCAAAAAAAAGACAGTATAAAAAATTTGAAGATTCCAGAACAGTATATTGAATTGATTTATCCATTCTTCATACCCCTTGTTTGGAAAGAGCATCCAATTCTATTAGCATGTCAGGCCAATGCTGTGGCCACTCTCGCTTGATCATTTCTACTACGATGCGAGACAGAACATCTTTAATGTGGTTCTCCTCTTCCAAAATGTTTAATGTTCCCTGAAAAAGAATGAGAGATACTGAGAGATCTGCAAGATCGAATTTAAGGAACACCGGGCTGTAAAAGTATATAAAACTCATGAGCAGGCCTGCTTTTAAACTAAGTACAACAAACAAACCTGTTCATCATGTTTGAGTCACTTACCCTGCATTCCCTCTAATCATTCTTCCCACGTAAAGCTTAAGTGAGGGTTGTACCACTAATAAAATGCCGCTGAAGAGCAAGGAAGACATCACAGCTCTCCCTTCAAAACGAAGAAACTCTCATATAGATTGTTTCATTTTTTGAGAGCGTCACAACAGAAAAGTATAGAAATAAGGAACAAGAGTATGCTGAGAGAATGTTAAAACTGGAGGGTCTGGAGATGCAATTAATATTTTACCAACAGTTACAGTATTAGAAGATACAGAAAGATTATCACTAGGTTTCTCTTATTCTGAAGTTTGAAAATGTCAAGACTAAGGAAGTATGATTTCTATTGTCGCCCCAGAAACAGCACTAAAAAAGTATTAGCTAAATAAGTTAATCAGTAATTATAAAAGCTTTTTTTTTTTCTATTGAAGACACTAGATTTTGGAGATGAAAAGGGGTAGGGACTCCATCTTTCATACCCTTTTGTTTAAAAGAAAGGAAAGAAAAAAGGCTATAGACTTTAAACATTTAAAGTCATCTTCTAACTGGGGAAACAATTCATTCTACATATTTTTATTACTAGTATCATACAGTACAGTTTGGAATAAAAGATAACAAACAGCAAAGTTTTAATCTTTTAAACCTATGAATCCATTCATTTGCTGAAAATGTTTAATCTCTTCTGTCCTATCTTTATATTTTAAAAACAGAAGCCAGCACGTAAGGGATGAAATTAAATCTAGTAAGAGAAGTTTGGGAGCCCTGATGGAAAGGTGGTTAAGCTGCTGAGAGGTGGGCAGTTTGAACCCACAAGCTGCTCCACAGGAAAAAGATGGGGCAGTCTGCTTCCGTAAAGATTTACAGCCTTCGAAGCCCTATGGGGCAGTTCCACTCTGTCCTGTAAGGGCATTATGAGTGGGAATTGACTTGACTGCATTGGGTTTGGTATTTTTTGGTTAAATGTAATGAATTATGATTTCTTGTTAATGGTAGTCCTTCTACCTTAAAGGTACACATTTAACATTACACCAAACATGCTCTTTGACCTACATAGAACCAGTGAATTTTTATGCAAATGTTAAATTGAAGAAGTCATGTTTTGTCTAAACTACCTTGGAAACACAAGTCTTCCAACCAACCATTCCTTACATTTGCAATCAGCTCCATGACACTGTTCTTCAGGTATACTTTCTCCAATCGAGACATGCTGTTCCATCGAAACCTGGCCACCAAAAAAGAGAAAGTCAGAAACAGAACCCATTAGAAGGCTTCTCTTCAGAAGAAACTAGTTTTGATTCCTGTGTTAGATTATGTTGGCAATTTCATTAGAAAATTATACTTTTGATTTTGTACCCTTCAAAGAATGGGCAAAAATAGTCCACATTTAACCAAAATGCTAGAAACAGAAAAATTCCAGGGGTTTATATATACAGCACTCCATTAACCGGAATTCACATAGGATTTATGCACACATCAGCTTCCCCCATGATTTTATTAATAGACTGAAAACAAATATACATCTGGGACAACTACAATATAGTCGTTTTTTCCAGAAAACACAATCTGATAACACCAACTACCTTATTACGCTGGTTTACAAGGTAATAACAGCACAATTCCAGAAAACCTGAGGCTAAGTCTTAAAAATGGATTTCTGTGATAGGCATTGGAGGAGTTTTCAGTTATTCACATATAATATTGCTTTGGAAGTGCCATTCAGAGACGGTACACACTCAAAACGTAAAAGAAAAGAAAATCAAAAGTAATGTCCAATCACAAATTTATTTATCTATACGCAGTATGGAAACCCTGGTGGTGTAGTGGTTAAGGGCTATAGCTGCTAACCACAGGGTCGGCAGTTCGAATCTGCCAGGTGCTCCTTGGAAACTCTATGGGACAGCTCTACTCTGTCCTATAGGGTCGCTATGAGTCAGAATCGACTCAATGGCACTGGGTTTGGTTTGGGTTTTATACACTGTATAATCCTAAAGAGGCTTTGAGATCTGCCGGCATATATAGATATTCAATAAATGCTGGGTGAGTGACTAGCAGCTATTATTTTTTGAATGCTTAGTATGTAGCAGGCACTTTACAGGATGAAGAAATTGAAGAGCAGAAAGGTTCAGTCTTGAATGAGAATTCCCTGGAGGATCTGATAATTCTGGGTATTATTCCTTTTTCCCTTGAAGAATGCTCTATTCTGCTTACTTAAAGAACATCTAGGGAGCCCTGGAGGCACGTGACTACTAACTGAAACGTTAGCAGCCAGTCCAAGGAAGAAAGATGTGGCAGTCTGCTTCCATAAAGATTTACAGCACTGAAAACCCTGTGGGGCAGTTCTGCTTTGTCCTATAGGGTGGCTATGAGTTGGAATCCACTCCACGGCAACAAGTTTTTAAAGAACACCTCTGAGTTATCCAAGAAATAAAGATTTGCTCTCTTACATACTTCAGTGGTAAACTCGTAAAATGCCTTACTTGACAACGTGTTCCAGGATCTGAAGGCCAAAATGCCTGACGATGGCAATTTGTGTTTTCTCAGCCAGCCTCAGGCCACACGGGACACAAATAGGGCACTTTTCTTTAAACTCTTCACAAAACTGAAAAATAAAAAGTTAGTGTTTCTCTTGGGCGTTAAGACAGTGTGGAGACTAAATAAGCTTCGTTCTAAGAAATTCTAATCTGATCAAATCTAGATTACTACTGTATGAGTAAAGAAATGATAAACATTTCTTTCACTCTGATGGTTCCAGATTTTCCATGGTACGGCCTTACTAATATTAAAAAAAAAAAAAATGACCTAAAGGAGTAAAAAAAAATTGTTAACGATATACCCCTGCAGTACATAAAAGTGAAATGACAATTTCTAGGATTTGTTATACGTCAACAAATCCTGCTGTATTTAGAACTTAAAAGTACAGAATTTAGGTGATGAGTATACCCAGGAGTCACTGCAGTATTATCTCTACTTTTCATGTCTGTTTTAAATATTCCATAACAAAAAACAGACTAATAGAAGCCAGTTGTTTTTTATTTCAAACCCTGGCGCATACATCCATCTACTGTAAAGTTTCCTCCAACTGGCGCTATTTTATGAAATTGCACACTTAAAATATATACAGCACAAATATTTTTTCTAAGCAGCCATTTCTCAGAGCTCACAAACATTGTTTGATAGGGGTATAAGCTCTTTTTCTAATAACATCCCCATTTGTACTAGGATTCCGGAATTGTAACACATGAGTCAGTACCAGGACCAAAGCATCCGGGACTCAAGAAAACTACTTTCAGGAAACCCAAGTGCCCTTGTTAAAATGCAAAGTAAGCGGTAGAAGTTCATCTTTGCTCAAGACTATCACACACTAAAAAACGTGGGGCGCGTAAGAACTAGCCCAGAAATGCCCAAGACACAGAAGAGGGGTCAGCGAGAGGTGTATGGATGTAAGTAAAGGTGTACTAGGTGGACTGGAGCTTGGTTAGGATGGATCAGGAGAGTGTATCAGTAGCGAAACGTTTAGTGCAGGGAAAACTCTAAAGAAAGAGATTGGTGTTGGGGGCGGGATCAACACGTGCGCCACCGGAAGGCGAAGAGATGCGGGATTTGGAGCGCAGCCTGCGTGAGGAAAACGGAGGGACGAAGGGCAAGCGCGGCGAGCAGTGAAGGCGGGGGAGGGAGAGGCGTGGACCGCCGCCAGGGAAGGCCCCCCCAAGGGTTGGGGAAGGAGGTCCAGGGGACCGGGGCCGGGGGAGTCGGGGTCAGGGGAGGGTCTCGGACCAGGCCCGGGGGCGCCAGGACCCCGGCTACCTTGAGGGCTTCCAGCCGGTAGCGCTGGGTGGAGCTGGGGTCCATCATGACCGTCACCGCTTTCACCAGCTGCTCGCACAGCGCGTTCACTTGATCCATCTCCATGGCTAGCGCCACGCGCCGCCAGCGCGCAACGCGGCCGTCCTGAGAGCACGAGGCACGGACGGCTCCCTTGGCGGCACCACAAGCTGGTACCGGGCCGCGCTGGGCTGGGGGATGGGGAACGGGGGGAGGAGCGTGAGCTGCTGAAGCTCGAGCCAGGAAGGTGCCGGCGCTGCGCACGCGCCCGAGCCGCCAGTGCGCACGCGCCCACGGAAGTGGCGGCAGCCTTGTGACGTTTACTGCGGTGGGCGGAGCGGGCGACGGAAGGGTCGCGGTGCGCAGGCGCGTCAACGGTCCTTATCGGAGTGCGCGCAGTCTGATCATCTGTCAGAAGGGCTTGCGGCTTAGCGCCTAGATCTTGGCTGAACCACACTCCTGGCTGTGCGGGCGCCTGCCCGGGCAAGGATCCTTCGCGACCCTTGGCCCATTTCTCTGTCGACACTGGGAATAGATCTCTCTCGAACAACTGGACTGGTCCTGGAAAGGCGACAAGATATTCAAGACCCTTTCATCTCCCTTCCAGTGGACTCCGAACCCAGCAACTGCGGCTTCCGCCGTTGACAGTTCTGCCAGGTGTTTATCACACTGGTAAGAGAGTTTAGAATTGTGCAGTATCAATGTTTTTAGACTTTTCATGCTGCCTTGGCTATTGGTTTTGTGATACAGCAGAGGCTGGTAACAAAATTAGCCCCCCCCCCAATTTTTTTGGGTGGGGGGGGCCTAAGTTACGTGAAAATAGAAACGTAGTTAAGGCCCTGGTATTGTCCTCTAAGGGGATTTTTCTTTTAGAAAAAATATTTTTCGCTATAACTCTTAAATCTCCCTCTTCACTTGTACTTACTTTCCTGGATATGTCATCATTTCATAGGCACCAAACTTGTTTTGTACATATTGGAATGACTCTAGATATTTAAAGATGAATAATTACAATTATTGAAGGTTCGTGTGGTATTGACAATTTGCTATATATACGATTTCAAAGTAGCGTAATTCTCGTTCCCAAAGCATGGTTTTGGTAGAGTGTGTTTCATTTTCCATCCTTAAAAAGCTCTTGCTTTCTCCACCAAAATACATAAACTGAACACCTCAACATCTTCATTATCTGTTAAAGCCTGCATATCTGTTTCTGTACTCACTAAAATGTTCACTGGGCTTAAATCACTGCTTCCTATGCACACTCCAGTTCTGATATTTGTATCTAATATGATACTTTGGGCTGTGCTGTTTTTGTTACAATGCATTTACTATTTTTACTCAGGCATTATCTGTTCCAGTACTACATAAAAGCCAATACAAAATAAAGAAATTTCTCACATGCTGTGGTTTTAACTTACACATGTTTAAAGTATCACATTCTGCCTGTTTTAGATGAGTGGTCAATAGGAATTTATAAGGAATTAATGCCTTGAATACTCTGATTTTCTTCATTCTTTGTTGCTCTTTCCACTTGTTCCAGCTTTGTAATTGTGTGACACTTTTTTTTCAAGGTGTATGTCAATTTTTTACAGGCTTTTTTAAGAATACAGTTGGGTGCTTGCTCAACTGTATAGCCTGTTTCTCAAATTTAAATCATCAGTTACTGGTGTTTGTTTCCATAGGTATCTTATTTACTTTAAGTTAGTGGTTTTCAAATTCTGCTGCATATTAGAAATGCCCAGGGGAGTTTTTAAAAATCACAATGCCCAGGAAGCACCCCATACCAATTAAATTAGAATCTCTGTGGGTGGAAACCAGACATCGGTATTATTTAAAAGTTCCCAAATGATTCCAATGTGCAACAAAGTTTGGGAGCCACTGCTTTACTTTTATTCCTTCTTCCAGATCAGTAACAATGTTAGATGATAACATTAGTCTGTACCCTCCCTCAAATATGTAGGGTGTATTCTTCCAACTACCATCCATTTCTTTGTTTATGTGTGTATCTGCGAACAGTGTGCAGTATTGTTTGTGTTCAAAGTTTACATAAATGGGTAGAAAATCACCATTAGAACACTACAATAATGATTATTACAGCAAGATCCACTGATGAGTGGTTAAATTAGTGGTGAAAGTTTGAGGAGAAGTAGGATATTATCATAGTCTCAAAGTATCTCCTTCAAGATGATCATTAGTTACAAAAGGAAAAATAGTAACTTTTCAGTGACAAATCCAGGGAACACTACCTTGTTGTTAGCTGCCTACAAGTGGTCCTGACTCATGGAAACCCCATGCACAATTGGATCAGACCATTGTGATTCATAGGGTTTTCAGGGGCTGATTTTCCAGAAGTAGGTCACCAGGCCTTTCTTTCTAGTGTGTCTTAGTTTGGAAGCTCCACTGAAACCTGTTCAGCATCATAGAAATACGCAAGCCTCCAATGACACTTGAGGTGCACCAGCTGGAGACTGAACCCAGATCTCCTACTGGAAGGCAAGACTCCTGGTTCGATACACTTAGAAAAGCTTGCCAAAAAATGCATAACCTCATTATAAATGTGGGAAAAGATCAGACAAAATCTTATTGAGACCTTCTCCAAATAACTGACCGGTACTCTTCAAAAGTGTAAAGGTCATGAAAAACAAAGACTGACTGAGAAAGTATATGGATTGGAAGAAACTAAGGAGACATGATGACTAAATGCTGTGCAGGATCCTAGATGGAGTCTTGGATCAGAAAAAGGACATTTGTGGAAAAACTTGTAAAATCCAAATAAAGCATGTAGTTGAATTTATAATATTATACCAATAATGTTCTTTTTTTTTAGTTTTGATAATTGTGCTGTGTAAAATGTTAACATTAGGGGAAACTATGTTTATGGAAACCCTGCTATTTTTGTCACTTTTCAGTAAGTTTAAAATTATTTCAAAATAAGACGTTAAAGTATTTACATAAATGTTAAGATGTTGTATATCATTTTCTGCTTCTCTTTTCCCTGAACTTATACTTAAGTTCTGTCTATCAGCTAGATTAGCTGTTGGCTCTATTCCCCTATTGATGTATATTGTGGTTTTAATTTGCATTGGCCCATGACTAATGATGTCGGGAGCCCTGGTGGCACAGTTGTTAAGAGCTCAGCTGCTAACCAAAGGTTGGTAGTTTTAATCCACCAGCCGCCCCTGGAAACCCTACGGGGCAGTTCTCCTCTGTCCTATGGGGTCACTCTGAGTTGGAATTGACGCGACGGCAACAGATTAATGATTTGAACCCATTTTCATGGGCTTATTGGATGTTTGTATATTTTCTTTTGTGAAGTGTTCATTTCTTTGGGGAGGTAGGTATTTTTAGGCCTTTATACTTATTATCTTCCTAAAACTGAACCAATTTATTCTGTCAGTAGTATAGAAAATGCTTGTTTCACTCTCGTTAGGTCCCAGTGTACTCATGGTGACTCTGTGATGGAAGAATGGCACATTGGATTAGGTATCCTTTTTTTTTTTTTGTGGTAAAATATACACAATATAAAATTTGCCATTTTAATCGTTTTCAAGTATACAATCCAGTGGCTGTAATCACACTCACAGAGTTATACAACCACCATCACTCTTCATTTCCAAAACTTTTTCATCACCCCAAACAGAAACTCTGTACCCATTAAGCAATAAGTCCCTATTCCCCTATCTTCCCAGCCCATGGTATCCACTAATCTATTTTCTGTCTTTATGCATTTGTTTATTCTAGATATTTCACATAAATGGGATCATGCAATATATGTCCTTTCGTGTCTGGCTGTGTCTGGCTTAGGCCATATAATTTTATGTTTAACTGATTGAAGAGCCACCAGTCTATTTTCTACAGCAGCTGCACCATTTTACGTTCCCACCAGCAATGGATGAGGGTTCCAATTTCTCCATATCCTTGCCAACATTTGTTATTTTTTAAGTAATAACAATCCTAGTGGGTGTGAAGTGGTACCTCATTTCCTGGTTTTGATTTGGATCTCCTTAATGACCAATGATGTTGAGCATCTTATCATGTGTTTATTGGTCATTTGTCTTCTTTGGAAAAATGTCTATTCAAGTCCTTTGCCCGTGTTTTGACTGGGTTGTTTGTTCTTTTGTATGATTTCCAAATATTTTCTCCTGTACTGTAGGTCGTCTTTCCACTTTCTTGATATTGGCCTTTGATGCATAAAAGTTTTTAACTTCAGTAAAGTCCAGTTTATGTTTTTGTTGTTGGTGTTGCTTGTACTTTTGTATTTAAGAATCCATTCCAATAGGTATCGTTTCTAATTGTCCATGAAATGTTGTTTTCCAGAAAAATGGCTACCACCTACCCTGGACAGGATCGGGTAGTTGCTTTAGTGGACATGGACTGTTTTTTTGTTCAAGTGGAGCAGCGGCAGAATCCTCATTTGAGGAATAAACCTTGTGCAGTTGCACAGTACAGATCATGGAAGGGTGGTGGGTATGTATCATTGTTATTGTTATAACCATCAATTACTCTTTCAATCTGTAGGGATATATGCTAGGTCTTATTTTTGAGATCTCTGAACTGTTGTGTTTATGATTGAATGGTGGCATCTATGGCCAAAAAGTTTGTACTGTTATAGGTTTATAGCCTGTTTATGTTGTTAAGTTTCTAATTGTCTTTGCTTGTCCTAATGGAATCATATTTTTCTGTTCTTCCTTTTTTTCTAACCTTAGGATAATTGCAGTAAGTTATGAAGCTCGTGCTTTCGGAGTTGCTAGAAGCATGTGGGCAGATGATGCTAAGAAGTTATGTCCAGATCTTCTTCTGGTACAAGTTCATGAGTCCCGTGGGAAAGCTGACCTCACAAAGTAAGAAGGAAAGTTTGTTTAACAGGGAATAGAAGAGTTGGAAATAATGTCTACGAGGCTAGGGACTGGTGTTTCAAACCTGTTTTGTGGTAAACAATGTCTGAAAAAGTTCCCCTTGGTCAGCCATCTTGTCTCTTTGAAAAGAAAACAGATTTTGATATTGCGTTTCAGGAGCAGCTCAGAGCCATTATAACCTATAACAGTTGCTACCCTTGGCACTGTTTTACTTCCCTAATGGTTTAAAAGTTGGTTGCTATAATTAAAACTTAATATTTCAGTGCTTAGGGGACACTGAGCTTCTGTTAAGGATGATGGTATAATTTAGGAATGAATAAGAGTGGTGGTTAAACAACATGATGAATATAGTCAGTGTCACTGAAGTGTACATGTGAAGATTGTTGAAATGTCAAACGTTATGTTACGTAAATATTTGCCACAAAAAACCCACAGAAACAATACCAGTTCTCATGGTCTCAAGCCCAAAGTTTAAAGCGTTTAAAGTAAGTGATGAAATTGACTGTGAAACTAGAAGTTTTTCCAGGGAAGGCAGAGTCAGACTGATACTCCAGTACAGTATCTAAAACTGTTTGCCAGATTGAATGACCTCAAAGGAGATTGCCTTGTTTTTGAACCTAGCTGTCTCTCCCCGAATTTTAGAAGTGTAGCCTTGGAACAGAGATCCGTATAGGCATAGCTAAGTCAGAGGTAGTCACAAGCCCCAGCCACTGTAATGATCCTAATAGCCGGCATTGAACATATATTATATGCCAGGCATTGTGTTAAGCTCTTTAGAGTCAACATTTTTTTTTAAATCTCACATTGTTATAAGGTAGGTACTAAAAATCCATTGCCGTCGATTCAATTCTGACTCACAGCAACCCTATAGGACAGAGTAGAACTGCCCCATAGAGTTCCCAAGGAGCTCCTGGTAGATTTGAGCTGCCGACTTTTTGGCTAGCAGCCAGAGTCTTAACCACTATACCACTAGGGTTTCCAAGGTAGGTACTAGTATTCTCCATTGCCATGGAGCCGATTCCAACTCATAAAGACCCTGTAGGACAGAGCGGAACTGTCCTGTAGGGTTTCGAAGGCTGCAGTCTTTATAGAAGCAGACTGCCACATCTTTCTTCTACGGAGTGGCTGGTGGTTTCAAACTCTGACCTTTCGATTAGCAGCCAAGCTCTTAACCACTGTGCCACCAGTGTTCCTTTAGGTACTAGTATTACTCTCCCTTTATTGATGAGGAAACAAGTTTAGAGAGCTTAGATAATTTCATACAGCTGGAAAGTAGTAGATTGAGAATTCAAACCTATTCCTTAAGACTCCAATATCTACATATTCATAGTCTATTACACTGTGTGGTATGGTGTAGGGGTCATGCTTTGACTCAGAGCTTAAAATATTCCTAAATTCATTTATGAATTAAAAATCTAATGGTAGAGTGGCACAGCCAACTCAATATTGGAGTTATTGCCAGAAAAGAAGATGGATTTGGCTGTAGATTAATTACTTAAGCCCTAAAGCAGGATTAATTCAGTCTGTGGACATATGCTACATTGCAGAATTTTGTGCTGGTGTAGACAATGTGATTTCCCTGAAATATGTATTGTTGACTTCAGAGTTTGGTTCTGAAAAGCTATACTACACCAGCTTAAAAATGAATTATTTTGCTTTACTCTTAAAATCTTCATCAAGCAGTGAGCAAAGGCAGTTTTAGAAAATTTACAGTTAATGGCAACTAACAACAACAAAGCTTATAGACCAGAGTCAGTAAGACCTCCAATTTAAAATTATTATTTTAATAATTCACTTGGGTGAGGTTATAAAAATATTGTTTGGAGAAATATATATATATATACACTAAGCATGTATATTAAGTACTTTGTATAAAGTTTATCGTATATTTTCAAAAATACCTTGGAGTAATTTGCCTGAAGAGGCTGTGAAGGAATCTCAGTTCTGTAGTAGAGTATCCTTGTCTGGCTCTGTATGTGTGTGGGTATATTCCCCCCACTGCCCAAGACTATTCTCTTCCTAGCCAAAATAATGATTAAAAGAAAAAAAGCCAAAGTCTTTCTGTAATTTGTTATGTGAGACTGTTTTAAAATAATTAATACTAGTTTTCACAGGAATCTTAGTGAAGAGGTACAGATATTTCCATTTCTATGGTAAATGAACTAGATTCAACAAGAATGAAGAACTTACTTTAAATTCCAAAGCAGAGCAAAGAAGATATCCACATATTGCCGTAGAAAACTGCTTATGGAGGACCAGAAGAGCTGTTCATTATGGCTTTATGGTTTGGATAGAAGGTATATGATTAGGTTGGTATCCCCTAGACAAGGCTGTCAGTCTACACAGATGGATCATACATTCTAGACACTTCAGCTTGATAATTTGAATGTTAATATGTCTAGAAGTGATCAGATTTGATTGGTGTGGCGGGGGCAGGGGGGGCAATGAGAAGGTTAGAGAGGGGAGGACCAGTTCCTATGTTAACCAGATTCACCAGTGACTGAGGTATAAAATCCGTAATGTCATTTATTAATTTATAATGAGAAATATTCTGAGGAAGACCAGATACTTGAGTTCGCTGGTCAGTGTAGTCTTCCATATAAATTACCTCTTGCTTGAAGACAAATAGAATCAGCAGACTGGTGGATATATGAAAATAACAAAAGGAATAAGTGATCATAATAAAATGCTTTCTAGTAAAATTAGGGCAAGACATTTGTTTCCTGTTTAGAGAGATCCTTGCCACATAGGCATGTTCATGGTCTGAATGCTTTCTACTAGAATCACCCTAAAAATATTTGCCTCCATGGTTCTTTCTTTTCTTTGCTTCTGTTATTGACCATCTGCCTGCCTACTCACCCCTTCAGTTGACTTACTGTCTGGTTTCTGTCAAGTCATGCATCTCTTTAAGAAGACTTTGCACTGATAATGTGTATTATTTTATTGTTCATTATGGGAGAGAGGGAATGAGGCCAACAGTCTCATTGCTGACTCCATTTATTGCCCATACATATGATATATATACTTCTCAGGTACCGGGAAGCCAGTGTTGAAGTGATGGAGGTAATGTCTCGTTTTGCTGGGATTGAACGTGCAAGCATCGACGAGGCTTTTATAGATCTGACCAGTGCTGTACGAGAGAGACTACAGAAGCTACAAGGTCAGCCTATCTCAGCAGACTTGTTGCCAAGCACCTACATTGAAGGGCTGCCCCAAGGCTATACAACAACAGAAGGGACTGTTCGGAAAGGTACTTCCATAACATCATATTGCTTCTGCTTCCTGCCTTTGGACCCTGCTTTGCTTGGTCACACTGATCCTTCTTGGATTGATTGGAAGGAAATTTAAACTCCAGCCTGAATGAATCACAAAGACTCGTGGAAGGATGCACAAATTCTCTCATCTTTCCAAGTACATGGATATTGAGAAGCTGTGAAATCCGTGAAAGCAAGTTTCTCTTAGATATAACTAGGGCAGGTTAGTGTTATCAATAAAAAGCTGAATGAACATTTCTGTCATTTGTAGCTTAACTTAAATTATTGTAACTTAGCTTCTTGGTTTCTTAACTATAAAAAGGATGAGAATTTTGAGGGAACCTGAGGTACAAGATATTAAGCCACTCAACGTTTCTAATCAGTTCCCAGCACATTATTACCAGTGGGCTGTGCAAAGCCCCTCTCATTTTATTTCCCTTCTTTTACCTTTTGCAGTGATTCCCCCACTCCCTCCCCATCCCACCCACACTCTGGCACCCAATGCTGTATTTGGTATGTCTCTTTAGATATGTATTATAAATTATACAGTGTTTGGTTTGTGTATATGCTTTTTAATTTACAAGATGGTGGTATGCTATATAGATCTCATTATTTTTCTTTCAATGGTGATTTTAGAGATCCATCCATGTGGCTGCATTTATTTGTAATTGATTGCTTTTAGTAAGCAAAAGCTTGGTGGTTTGAATCCACCTAGCAGCACCATGGAGAAAAGTCCTCGCGATCTACTTCTGTAAGGTTACAGCCATTGAAAACCCCATTGAACACAGTTCTACTCTGACATACGTGGGATCCCCATGAGTCGGAATCGACTCAATGCAATGAGGGGACCTATAGCGTAATAGTCCATGGTATGGATCCACCATGTCTACAGATCATTCTCCTAGTGATGAACTCAGTGGTTGCCTCTAACTCCCTACTGTTTGTATGATGAATGTCCTCAGTCATCCTCTTTTGAACCTGTGCAAGGTTTTCTCTGGGAAATGTTCTCAAGAGTGGAGCTGCTGGGTCACAGGGTATATACATATACTTAGTTTCACTAAGTGCTACCAAATTGCTCCCCAGAATGGCTGTGCATAAGGGCTCCTCTTTCCTCCACATCCTCATCAACACTTGGTATAATCTAATTTTTAAAAATATTTGCCAATATGCTGGCTGTAAAGTGGCATTTGGTTTTAATTTACATTTCTTTGATTACTAATTTGAGTTGAGCATCTCTTCATATATTTATTAGCCAGATGAGTTTCTGCTTCTGTGAATTGGTTATTTATTGTCTTTGTTTATTTTTCCATTGGATTTCCTGTTTTTTTTTTTTTTTTTCCTGTTGATTTGCAAGGGTTCTGTAATGGATTAAATTGTGTCCCCTCAAAATATGTGTTGTAAATCCTAACCCCTATACCTGTAGTTTATAATCCCATTTGGAAAAGAGTTTTCTTTGTTATGTTAACAAGGCAGTATTAGCATAAGGAGTGTTTTAAGTCAATCCCTTTTGAAATAATGAAAAGAGCAGATCAAGCAAGCAAGCAAGCAAGCACAAACCTAGGGGTAGATACATGCTACGTGATTGTGATCGTGATCGCCAAGGACTATCCCCAAGAGTGGACAGACAGAGCCTTCCCCTAGAGCATGCTGAATTCTGACTGCTAGCCTCCTAAACTGTGAAAAGATAAATTCTGTTCGTTAAAGCCACCTATTTGTGGGATTTCTGTTATAGCAGCACTAGGTAACTAAGACAGTTCCTTGTATATCCTAGTTGCCAGTCCCTTGTCTATTTTTGACATTGCAAATATCTTCTCCCAAGTCTGTAATTTGCTTCTCTCTGTACGTGGTTGGACAGAAATCTTTTAGTCTATCAGTTTTCACCTTATGGTTGCGCATTTTAAACCTCGCTTAAGAAATCATTTTCTACCAGAAGTTCACAAAGAGATTTTCCTCCAGTTACCTTATAGTTTACTTTTGGGTCTTGTAACCATGTGGTGTTCACCTTAATTCTTCTATAGTGAACCAGTTTTCTCAACACTTATTAAACAATCCAGTCTTTCTTCAACTTCCTGTATATACATAGGTCTGTTTCTGTAATATTCCATTAGTCTGTCTTCTGCTCCAGAAGAATACTGTTTGTAGTATTTCATAAAGATTTCCCTTGCTGAGTGGATTCTGACTCATAGTGACTCTGTGTGCTAGGGTAAAAACATAACAAAGTTTGGTAAAGCAAAAAGAAAGGTTTTATTTGGCATATACTCAAAGAGGCATTATTTGGAAATGGACAAGCATGCTGCCAGAGCCATGTCTGCCTGAATCCGAGGAAATTACAGAATAGACAAAAGTGGGAAAACGGACAAGCAGGCTGCCAGAGCCATGTCTGTTTGAGTCTGAGGAATATTACAGAATAGGCAAGAATGGGAAAATGGACAAGCCTGCTGCCAGAGCCATGGAACATTACAGAATCATCAGTATATATTAACATTACAAATGCGCAAAACTATCAAAAGCTTCACCTTTTCACAGATTGGCTAGAAACTTAAGTCACCGTGATTCTACATTTTGAGTCGTCTTTCTTAACAATCAGGAGTACAGGTTTCAGTAATGACAGTCAGGAAAGTCTTCACTGGTCCACAAATCTTACTATTCACTAAATGCTAATAGAAAAAGATAGTGGAAAGTATGTGGGTCTTTTGTGGCGTGTTTTATGATTTGTTTATGTGAAAGTTTCCCTAAAAGATGTTTTCCAAGGTTGTTATACCTCAGGGCCCAGATGATACATCCTTGTGAGTCCAGCTCCAGCTGGGTCATGTTCTAGGACAGGGAATAATGACTTCAATATTATCTCCTAAATAACCTATAGGACAGAACAGAACTGCCCCCATAGGGTTTCCCAGGCTGTAATCTTTACAGAAGCAGACTGCCACATCTTCATCCCGTGGAGCGGCTGGTGGGTTCAAACCTCCAACCTTTTGGTTGGCAGCTGAGCACTTAACCACTGCACCACCAGTGCTCCCTCTGTAAATATTAACCAAAAACCAAACCTGTTGTTATAGAGTCGATTCTGACTCAATGAGTCTGTAAAGATTACATCCTTGGAAAACCTATGCGGGAGTTCTGTTCTGTCCTATAAGGTCACTATAAGTCAGAATTTACTCGATGGCAGCTGGTTTGAGTTTGGTTTACAGGTAGTGATGTCACATTACGGTTTTAGTTTGGATGTCCTGATGTTAAAGAAATTGAATATTTTATAAGCTTATTGATCATTTAGATATCTTCTTTCATGAAGTGCCTGTCTAAATGTATCTGTATCTATCTGTACATATATTGTTGTTATTGGATTGTCTCGACTCTTTTTTTATTGATCTGTAGGCTTCCTTATAAATTCTTGATGTGAGTCCTTTGTCAGATATATGTATTCAGGTATTTTCTCTTGGTCTATGACTTGGTTTTTCACTCTCTTAATGGTGGCTTATGGTGAACAAAGATTCTTAATTCGGTCTCATGTATCTTTTTTTTCCCTCCATGGATAGATAATACTTTTTATGCCCTGCTTTAGAAACCTTTGTCTATCTCAAGGTTATGAAGGTCATCTCCTATTTTATTCTAGAAGCTTTATTGTTTTGCCTTTGACGTTTAGATTTACAATCCATTCTTTGTGTGCATGGATGGTAAGAAGATAGGAATCAGGATTTATAAAAAATATGAATATCCAATTATTATTTCCTTATTAAAGCTTTACATTTTTTCAATAAAGGTCTTATGCATTCGTGTGTAATGTCAGTTCCTGGATGCTTTAAATCTTTTACTGCTATTGTGACTTCTTTTTTTTCCTACTATATTTTATTCTTGATTATTGATGCATAGAGGAATGAGAAATACTTTTTATAAATTCATCTTTATCTCCTTGACAAAGATTTGTGATCTAATCTGTATCCAAGTACTTTGGTAAATAAAATGTACTCGAAACCTAAAAGTATTTTTTTAGACTAGGATGAAGTTAGGGCAATAAAAACTTGTTTTTGTGTAATATTAGATTATGATAGTTTCAGATACCAGATCTAAGAGAATTTTCATAAAGAAGAGAGTCTTGTATTTCTTTAAATTGAATATTATGAAAGTGGGATTTGGTTGGATCTCCCAAAGAATTCTACATCTAGAGGCTTTTCAATAGTGTGTTGACACATTTTTTCCATTTTCTGATACTTTGGATAATGGTTCTAGTCAAAACAATGTATCTGTTTTCCCCTTCATCTGTAACATGTACTTTTAAAACTATTATTTTGTAACATTATTCCTATTCAGAAGAGCCCTTTCAGTAGACAACTTTGAATGTTAGAAACTGGACACAAATCCGCAGCAAGTAAACTTCTTGGGGGAGCTAACTATAAGGCAATCTGTTATTACTTGCAGAAACAATACAGATTTGTCCAGAAAAAAGTCCAAGAGTGTTTAACTTCTTTGTAGTTACAGTAGTGAATTTTCCATGTGCCTTATTTTAAAAATAAGATGTAAAGTTTTCTTTTACTGTTGAACAGCTGTATGATAAACCTTGAATAAAAAACCTTGAATACATTGTGCTAAATAAAGGGTAGTAATAGAACTGCCTGGGAAAGCTTGCGATTAAGGAACACGGAATAATTATTTTATTTTATTGTCTGATCTTGATATAGGGTTTGTCAAGCTGGAGGCTGCATATTGTTTAGTTCTTTAGGAAAAATACAATGGACAATAAAAATGTGCCACTAATAAAGGAGGCAAAGTTATGGTACATAAACATTTGATGGCAAAAAATGTGAAAATTTTCTTTATTATTCTGGGATCAGAGTCAGAAATTTAATCATCACAGTAAGGAAGGTTTTCTTTTGGTCTTAAACTTTATATAGCACATCTTGTCGTGTGCCTAATTTTTTTTAAATTGTGCTTTAAGTGAAAGTTTACAGCTCAAGTTAGTTTCTCATACAAAAATTTATATATATATTGTTATGTGACTCTAGTTGCTCTCTCTGTAATGTGACAGCAAATTCCTGCTTTCCACTCTGGATTTCCCATGTCCATTCAGCCAGCTCCTGTCCCTTTCTGCCTTCTCATCTCACCTTCAAACAGGAGCTGCCCATTTAGTCTCATGTATCTACTTGAACTAAGATGCACACTCCGTGGAAGTATCATTTTATGTCTTACATAGTCCAGTCTAACCTTTGGGAATGGTTTTAGTTCTGGGTTGAGAGACTCCAGGGGTTTCTCCAGTCTCAGACCATTAAGTATGGTCTTTTTACTAGAATTTGAGTTCTGCACTCTACTTTTCTCCTACTCTGTAAGAGACTTTCTGTTATGTTCCCTGTCAGGGTGGTCACTAGTGGTAGCCAGGCAGCTACTAGTTCTGGTCTTAGGCTGATGTGGTCCTTTCTGTCTCTTGGGCTAATATTTTCCTTGACTCTTTGTTGTTCTTCATTCTACTTTGCTCCAGGTGTGTTGGGACCAATTGATGCATCTTAGATGGCTGCTGGCTAGCTTTTAAGACCCCAGACGCTACTCACCAAAGTGGGATGCAGAACATTTTCCTGATACACTTTGTTATGTCAGTTGACCTAGATGTCCACTGAAACCATAGTCCCCAGGCCCCTGCCCCTGCTAATCTTTCCCTCATAGTGTTTTGTTATATTCAGGAAACTTCTTAGCTTTTGGTTGTATGCCTAATTTTTTTTTTTTAATAAAGTTTTTGAGTTGGTTTTATAATACTTCAAGTCAGTGGTTCTGTAACTTAGTTACATACTCTTTTGACAATCTTTTGAAATCTGTAAACTTGCTTGCTGCAGAAAAATACATATCTGTACATAAGACCATTTTGCATGCAGTTTTCAGAAGATTCACTAATTCTCTGAAACGCACATTCCTCAGTTAAGAACTATTCTCCTCACACAGTACATTGTTTTTTTAAAGCTGCAAAGCATTGTTGAAGAACTTTCTTATCTCCACCTGAAGATAGTGGTATGTACCTTCCTTGGTGGTCAAATGTTAATTGAAATGGACATGTTCCCTTTCTTTATACACTTATCTTTCTCACTGCGTACACCTGTATAGAAAATGCCAATGTTTATAAAGTCTATTTCCGTGTGTCCTATGTATCTGTTGGCTTAGAATGTCAAGCTTCCAAATGCAGTGACATCATATTGTGTATAGTGTTCAGAACGTGCACTATCTAGTCAATGGTTTGTATTTCATATCATGTTGCTGAGTCTTCTTATGATGTGTACAACCAAAAAAACTGATACTCTAACTGATCCAAGTGGGTGAAACATTCCAGAAATTATTTTTCATGGCTGTGACACATTTCAAAACTAGGGAAAAAGCCAGTAATTTTGATGTTTTGATGCTGAGGTTTACTTTCAATTTTACCATCCAGCCTCTTAATGGATTAAGAGTTAGCAGCCCTGCTCAACCATCCTGCATTTGCAACTTGGTATTTTCTAGTTTTGGAATAGTTATGTGTGGAAAGTTTCAGTAGTAGGATTCACATAAAAATAATACTAAAAAATATCCAGGGTAAAGACTCCCATCAGGACCACTTTGTAACTTGTTTATTTTAGCTGAGGAACTTATGTTTGTTCTCTTCTCGTATTGCTTGCTCTTAATTCATTAGTTTCCAAACATACGGTGAACATTTTCTGAAGGCATATATCATGAAACAGCTGTATGGTGATACAAGAAATTAGAAGTTAACTGCTAAAAAGAGGGTTGTGGGTGTTGGAGAGTCCTTGCTGATTTTGAAGACATAAGCTGCTATGTTAAGAGAGAGCCTTTGGAGAGGGCCACATGGCTAGGGGCTGAGAGCTGCCTTCAGCTGACACCCAGCAAGAAAACAGGGACCTCAGTCCTACAACTGCAAGGAGATGAATTCTGCTAACAATTAGAGGGAGATTAGAAGGAACTAATCAGCTTGTAGCATAGAGGGAGGCACACCTGTTATTCATACAGTGATTTCTGTTTTGTGGTTATGGTCCCTGGAGTTGCGGAGTCTAGCTAGAGGTTTATCAGTTTAACCCAAACACTGGAGACAGTCATGGATGCACACTTACCACTTTTATTCAACATTGTGCTGGAGGTACAAGACAGTGCAGTCGAACCAGAAGAGGATATAAAAAGTTTGTAGGTGGCATGACTAGTTACATAGAAAATCCTAAGGAATCTACCAAAACGGAACAAAATCCAACACTTATGAGACTAATAAGTAGGTTTAGCAAGGTTGCGGGGGGACAAGGTCAATATGCTAAAAATTAGTATTTCTATATACTAGAATGAAAAATAGGAAATTGAAATTAGAAAGCAATATTGCTTACAATAGTGTTAAAATCATAACTTGTTATAACTTTAATGATATAGGTAAGACCAGTACGATGAAAGCCATAAAACATCACTGAGAGAAATTAAAGAAGACAAAATAAATGGATCAATATACCATGCTCATGGAAGGAACCCTGGTGACTCACTTAAACACTTGGTGGCTAATGAAAAGGTTGGTGGTTTGAACCCACCCAGTGGCTCCTTGGCAGAAAGACCTGGCTATCTGCTTTCATAAAGAAAACCCAATGGGGCAGTTTTACTCTGTTGCATGGAGTCACTGTAAGTCAGAATCAACTCAATGGCACCTAACAACAACATAATCAAAAAAAAAAGACTTCATATTATTAGAGTACGGTTCCCCCCAAATTGACCTATAGAGTTAATATCAGTAGGAATTTGTAGAAATTGACAAATTGATTTTAAAATGTTATGGAAATGCAAAGGATATGAAATAGTCAAACAACTTTGAAAAATAAGAACTAAGTTGGAGGACTTACACTACCTGATTTCGAGATTTAACTATAAATTTACAATAACGAGGGCAGTGTTTTGGTACTGACATAGTAAGAGACATCTAGGTCAATGGTACAGAATAAAAGGTACACAAATAGATCCTCACCTTTTTTGGTCAATTGATTTCCAGAGAAGTGCCAAGATGGTTCAATAGGAAAAGAAAAGTCTTTTTTCAGTTTTAGTGGGCATTTAATACCAAAAAACTATCTGAATTTTCTCCCTCAAGTCCACTTCAGTGTATCAGAGAAAAATCAAAATTTTACAAGTTCTTAACAACTAGAGAAGAGGTGAAAAACAAAAACTAAGAAAACAAGGGAATGCTGATTGTCTCCTGTGGTCCTGTTTAATTGACATGGAATATAAGGTAACAGCATTGCAGTATTACCTTGCCTGGGAGAACTAGAAATCTTAGGCAGAGAAGATTTAGCTCTACTAGTTAAGAAAAAGCCCAGAAAAACCCTACAATTTTATACTTCTCTAAAAATACCATTTTTAAAATGAGGGTTGTGTTGTATTTCTTGTTCTTAATATGTGCAAGGCACTATATTAAGAAGCTTTATATATACAGTATAAAATATATTTTAAAGTATATGTGTATATATATATATATATATATACATGTATATGGAACCCTGGTGGCACAGAGGTTAAGAGCTGGGCTGCTAACCGAAAGGTTGGCAGTTCAAATTCATCAGCCACTTCTTGGAAACCCTATGGGACAGTTCTACTCTGTCCTGTAGGGTCACTATGAGTCAGAAACAACTTGATGATGATGGGTTTGGTTTTTTTTTTTTTTTTTTTTTAAATATATACCTATATAAAAAAAAAAACCAAACCCAGTGCCGTTGAGCCCAGTTTGGTTTTACATATCTATATATATTTTTATGAGAAGCCCTGGTGGCACAGCTGTTAAAGTGGTCGGCTGCTAACCAAAAGGTCAGCCGTTTGAAACCACAAGTGGCTTTTTGGGAGAAAGATGTGGCAGTCTGCTTTTCCATGGAGGTTTACAGCCCTGGAAGCGCTATGGGATGGGTCTCCGTAAGTCAGAATCAACTTGATAGTAGTGGGTTTCTATATATATGTGTGTATACATATATTTATATTTAACATATACCTTAATATATACATATTATGTGTTAAAACTTCTTTTAATTCTCACAACAAAGTGCACTATCCTTATCTTCATTTTGTAAATGTTGAAACTGAAGCTTAGAGAATAATGTAACTTGCCCAAAGCCACTCAAGCTAGTAACTTATGAAGCCAATATTTGAGCCTTGCCTGACTGTAAAATGTGTTTTTTAAACAATTACACTGTACTTTCTGTTGTAGATAAAGAGTTAATAGACTTTAGTGGGGCACTCCAGAGTTAGCTAGACTAGTTGGAGAAGACCTCATGATGGATGAGATTTGAGATGAGCCCTGAAGGCTAGGTAAGACTTATTTAAAACAAAGGGAAAAAGAACAGAGTTAAGGAGTAAGAGCAGGGAGACAGCATAAGAGGTTCCTCAGAAGAAAAGCCTGGTGTTCTACTTCCAAAAAATCAGTCATTGAAAACCCTGTGGAGCACACTTCTACTCTTAAACACATGGGTTGCCATGAGTTGAAGTTGACTCGGTGGCAACTGGTCTGGTTAAGGTGGAAACACGGTATTTTCAGTATATTTATAAGGACATAAACTTGGGATTAGTGGAAGATAAATTGAAAAAAAGCTAGTTTGGCAGATGGTTTTGAATGTCAGTTTACAGAGTTGGTACTTAAATAATGTGAACCTAAATAATTACTAAAATTCTTTACCAGAGAAGAGAGAACCAATGGCAGTTTTGAACAGGGAATAGGATTGATAGCATTGATATTTAAGAATACTTAATTTGTGGGCATTGTGTAGAATGCAGTAAGATAAAGAGTGGTTTAGGAATTATGTAGTCCAGACAAGAATGATGAAGACCTGAATAAAATAAAGTGGGTTGCAATGGATATGTGAGATATTTTAAAGTAGGCTTTGTTGGCTACATGACTAAACAATGGGGAGTGAATGAGAGAAAAGAAGCCAAGATTATCTGGATTTTCCACCTTTAATAGAAATAGAGTTGGTTGGGAAGGGAACATTTGAAGAGAAAGATAAGTTTAATTTTAGTTATGTTTTACTTGAAACTATAGTGAAAAATTTAAGAAGTGTTACTCTGTAGGGAGACGGAGATAAGGGATTACAATTCAAGAAAGAGTTTGGAGATAAAGATTTGCATTTACTCAGCATAAGCAAATTGAAACATAAGATAGTATCAGTTCACCAGGAGAAAATGCATATATACAAAGAGGAGGAGAATGCTGCTCAGTACCCAGGGTTAGGGCGAGAGGAGGAAGATAAGCCAGCCCAGGGGAGAGTAAGCAGTCATGATAGTTGGAAATTTTTTCCTTGTAAGTGCTTATCTCTGAACCTTCATCTACAACTCCAAGATACTTCTGAGTGTATTTTCTTGCCATTTTCATACTTCACTCCAAACCTGTTGCTGTCGAGTTGATTCCGACTCATAGTGACCCTATAGAATAGAGTAGAACTGACCCATAGAGTTTCCAAGGAGTGGCGGGTGAATTCAAACTGCTGACCTTTTGGTTAGCAGCCAAGCTTTTAAACCGCTGTGCCACCAGGGCCCTGCCATAATCATGTTTTTGTGTCTTTTCAAAATTGTGGCTTGTTCTGAATTGGATACGAAGCTATTTTCAAGGCCCTGAAGTTCAAAGCTACATCTAATTTAAATAGCTTGTCGGGAGAATAAATCTTCTAGTGCTTCTTATTGGATTTTAAGTCACTCGACTGGACTTAGCCTCTAAAAATATGTAAACACTAACTTGAATTTTATACTGAAGCTTGATTTAATTTTGACTGTTTCCTAATGGAATAACATAATAAAACTTAGTGATGTTCAAGGGGAAGTGGGAGGAAGAAAATTCAGGAAAACTGGGGAGAGAAAACAAATGTACTTTTAAATCATTGTTCATGAAAGATGATATTAATACAAAATATTTGTTGCATATTAGAACTACAAAGTGCAGCCTCTGCTGAAGCTAAGGCTGCTGGAATTGGTATGAAGGAAAAATTGGTCTCTCGTTCTCATTCTTCTGAAATGGTTGCCTTTTGTGTGTGTGTGAAAACCTGCATATCTAATAAAGTGCCTAAGCATTTCTGCATTAGACAGCACGATGAAAGGATTTTTTAAAAATTATGTCTAACTGTGACCTCTCAACTTTTTTCAGAGGAGATGCGAAAACAAGGCTTATTTCAGTGGCTTGATTCTCTTCAGATTGATAACACCGCCTCTCCCGACCTGCAGCTCACCATGGGAGCTGTGATTGTGGAGGAAGTGAGAGCAGCCATAGAGAGGCAGACAGGATTTCAATGTTCCGCTGGAATTTCACACAATAAGGTGAAGACTAGTAGTGGATTGCAAAGAGAAGCATGGATAATCTTTAGTTAGTAAATATGGTAAGAATTAGATATGGATGGGGCATTTAGGTCATTATTCATATAATTTGAAACGGGTTTCTGTTTAAAATTCATGTAGAGGTCCAAATAAGACCTAATTAATCCTTTAACATGAGAGTCAACATTGAACATACACTTGCCCAAGAAGCAGGCTGGAAATTTTGCAGAAACTGCTTATTTATATAGTTGCATCCAAAGTATTTCCTTAATGACTGAACTATCCATAGAGAGGAGGAGGCTAGTCTTTGAACTTTTATATACAGTGAGACCTGTGAGAGCCGGAACTTGATGGGACTGCCTTGTTTTTCCAGGTCCCGCAAATTTTCTGCCTGGGACAGGGTGCAGTTTTATCACTTTTCTTTGACTCGTTTTAGTGGAAAGTATTTGAATGCTCCTCCTCTGACAGGTTTCTGCCTTACATATGTTCCGGCTTTCACAGGTTTTACTATGTAAACCTATTTCTTTTATTTTACTTTAATTTTCTTATGTGGAGTTTCCTGTTTTTGCCTATTCCTCCTTTTCTAATAGGAGCAAAAACAGAAATGGAATAGTAAAACCTTATTAATTTGGACCACTGTTTTGGTGTTGGGAATACAGACAACTCTCAGTAATCCAGGGGCAGAATAACTGGTTTTCTGATTAAACACAATAAAGTGCAGTGAAGGTCTGGGAGCTTCATCCCTTTCTGACCAGGCTCAATAATTGAGCAGTGCTTGATTATCCCTGGTTGCTGCCTTCTCCCAATAAGTTGCCAAACTTGCCTGCAGTTTTTTTCCCCTTGGTTGGGTGGGGGAGGGGAAACAAAAATTCCAACATAAACCAGACTAAATGTTGCCTAGTAGAAAATTCCTGGAGAATCTCTCTAATGAATTTAAAGAATGCTTTTATACTTTACCTATCAATTATAGTTTGTGAAATGATACCACTGAAGTGTCTTCCTCTTTGAGTTCTAAGGGATTTAATTTTTTTCATTGCAAAGTCTTGTTTACACTGTATAAAAAGGTGTTTGCTATTAGAGGATGATTGTGAGCCCAATCCCTATCACAGATTCTAAATTATGATAATCTGTATAAAATTCAGGACTCAAATAGACTAAGCATTAATTAAAGACATGTAAATAAATAATGTAGGGTAAAACAAGTTTGTCTCAGTATTTTCATATGAACACACTGAGAAATGCATCTTACTTGAGTTTCTTCTGCAGCTTGTCTGCTTTCCAAACTTCTTAAAGTGGGAGGACCTCAAGGAAAAGATGGGGGAGGAAAAAAGATAAAAGGAAAACTGATTGTGAAAGAGATGTGGGAAGAACAATGAGAATAATGATAACAGGTCATATTTTCCACTGAGGATGTGGCACTAAGGTTTAGAGATGTCTTGAATTTCTGGTTTTGGTTTTGTTTTCAATGTGGAAACCATCAGCTACTCTTAACCTCTGTGTATGTGTGTTTCAATATTCACTAACCCTCTATGTGAGTGGGGTTGACAGTAATGAGGCTTTTACACTTTCCATTCTCCAGGTCTTGGCAAAGCTGGCCTGTGGACTAAACAAGCCCAACAGCCAGACCCTGGTCTCACATGGCTCAGTCCCACAGCTCTTCAGCCAAATGCCTATTACCAAAGTGTAAGTATTCAGAGAGCACCTTAAATGTCATTTATACCCAGGTGAAGGCAATCTCTGGTTATAGTTTCTTCCTTAGGAAGGACTGACACCAGGGCAAACAGGTATCAGGGCTACTGAATTGCTCCCATACTAGGCTTGAGAAAAGAAGCCAAATCAAATGAATACCATAACCAGGTTGACCCTATGAATTATGTGTCCTTGACAAGGGCTTACATTATTGAAGAGACAAGACGTAACAGTTCGAGATAAAATGAAAATGCCATTACAAAACTGCATGAGTAATTGCTAAGTAAATTGTGCAGGTACTTCCCAAAGTTTGTAAAAGAAGAGTAATCTGAGAAGGATTTATGAAAAGGGCATGGGGTTTTATTTTGAGGTTTGGCAGAATTTGGAGTGTCAGACGAGAATAGGAAACCAATACTGGTTTAGAGAATGTTTTGAGCACAAAGGACAAAGTACAAAATGTTTTCATTGAACTCGAACATAAACCAGTTTGTTGTTGTTAGTCGCCGTCAAGTCGGCTCCGACCCATGGCAGCCCCATGTACAATAGAACAAAACATTGCCTGGTCATCTTCACAATACTGGTATGCTCAAGTCCATTGTTGTGGTCACTGCATATTTTGAGTGCCTTCCAACTTAGGAGGTTCATCTTCCAGCACTATATTGGATAATATTCTGTTGGGATCCGTAGGGTTTTCCCTGGCTAATTTTCAGAGGTAGATTGCCAGGCTTTTTTTTTTTTTTTACGTTTTATTGTGCTTTAAGTGAAAGTTTACAAATCAAGTCAGTCTCTTATACAATAATTTATATACACCTTGCTATATACTCTTAATTGCTCTTCCTGTAATGAGACAGCCCGCTCCTTCCCTCCACTCTCTGTTTTCGTGTCCATTCCACCAGCTTCTGACCCCCTCTGCCCTCTCATCTCCCCTCCAGATAGGAGATGCCAACATAGTCTCATGTGTCTACTTGATCCAAGAAGCTTGTTCTTCATCAGTATCATTTTCCATCCCATATTCCAGTCCAATCCCTGTCTGAAGAGTTGGCTTTGGGAATGGTTCCTGTCTTGGGCTAACGGAAGGTCTGGGGAGCATGGCCTCCAGGGTCCTTCTAGTCCCATTCTGACAATTAATTCTGGTCTTTTTATGAGAATTTGGGGTCTGCATCCCACTGCTCTCCTGCTCCTGCAGGGGTTCTCTGTTGTGTTCCCTGTCAGGGCAGTCATTGGTTATAGCTGGACACCATCTAGTTCTGCTGGTCTCAGGCTGAAGTAGTCTCTGGTTTATGTGGCTCTTTCTGTCTCTTGGGCTCATAATTACCTTGTGTCCTTGGTGTTCTTAATTATCCTTTGCTCCAGGTGAGTTGAGACCAATTGATGCATCTTAAATGGCCACTGCCAAGCCTTTCTTCCTAGTCCGTCTTAGCCTGGAAGCACCACAGAAACCTGGGTAGGCATGGGTGATCCTCCTGGTATATGAAATACTGGTGGCATAGTTTCCAGCATCATAGCAACACATAAGCCACTATTGTATGCAATCTAACAGATGGATGGTGATAAATCAGTTTAGCTAGAGAAGAAGGAGAAGTAACTGGAAGTAGGACTGAAAAGATAGATTGAGGAAGGACAGATTAGAGAGAGCCTTGAAGGCAAGGCTAAAGAATTTTGACCATATTCTTAACAATAGAAGGTTTTAGTTGAGGGATTTGTTTTGGGGTTGGAATTTTAATCCCCAAATGGGACAGTAGAACCTGTACAATTAAAAATTTTATATGTAGTAGACTTGGTAGCTAATCAATAACATTTTGTTTATGCTGTTGTTAATCTTCTTCCTAGGTCCTAACTCCCAGAGTACCACTGAATTCCCACAATCACTTGGACTTATGCTGGCAAATTAAGACCAATACTATGCTTTAATTTTCCCTGAACCTTTTGGAGTCTTAGTTACAGAAGCAGAATGCCTTATGTTAACCAGATATTTATGATATGACCTATAAATTATTTGTCTCCTTTTTTTATCAGTCGTAATCTTGGAGGAAAGCTAGGGGCCTCTGTTGTTGGAATCCTGGGGGTAGAATATATGGGTGAACTGACCCAATTCACCGAATCCCAGCTCCAGAGTCATTTTGGGGAGAAGAATGGGTAAGTGATTCATATCTTCAAACGTAATGTTTATGAAATTCAAATACAGACAAAAGTGTCTAGTAAAACTAGATTAACATTTGTTTCTTCATGAAATTTCATTGGTCCATCTTAACTTTAAAATCCTAGGTAACTATGGCCCATCATTCTAGTTTTTTCGTGTACCTGGGTGGGTTGATAGATAGGAATTATTACTTTAACACCTGGGTATATGAAGATGATCCTCATTATTCATGGATTCTGTTTTTGTGAATTTGCCTACTTGCTAACATTTATTTGTAACCCCAAAATAAGTACTCATAGTGCCGTCATGGTCATTCGTAGACATGTGCAATGTCACCCAGCATGCACGTTGAACAAGACAATACTCTGCCTTCTTGTTTCAGCTTTCGTACTGGAAACAAGTGTCCTTTTCACAGTTTTCCACATTTCTTTGCTTTTGGTTGGTGATTTTGCTGTTTAAAATGGACCACAAGTATAGTGCTGAAGTATACCTAAGCCCAAGAAGGCTGCGATGTGCCTTACAGAGAAAATACACTAGATAAGCTTTGCTCAAGCATGAGTTATAGTGCTGTTGGCCATGAGTTCAGTGTTAACGAATAAACAAAAATAAGGTGTCTTCGTACAGAAATACACATAAAACAAGGTTATATATTGGTCAGTTGACAAAATGTTATGACCAGAAGCTAGCAGGAATCTAACCTTATGTTCCCCTAGGAGCACTCCCTCCCCCACTGCCCTGCCCCATGCCATTGAATCGATTCCAACTTATATCAACCCTATAGGACACAGTAAAAGTGCTCCATAGGGTTTCCAAGGAGTAGCTGGTAGATTCGAACTGCTGACCTTTTGGTTAGCAGCTGAGTTCTTAACCACTGTGCCACTAGGATCAGTGGTTCAATATTTACTAATTGTTTGCATTGACTTTATAGAACATAACTACCACAAATAATGAGAATTGACTGTACTATTACATCATTTATGTGTGCTAAGATATTCCCTTAACATCTTGTGTTTACCAAAAAACAAACCCGTTGCTGTTGCTTCTGACTCATAGTGACCCTGTAAGACAGATTAGAACTGCCCCATAGTGTTTCCAGGCTGTAAATCTTTATCGAAGCAGACTCCCACATCTTTTTCCCAGAGTGGCTCGTGGGTTTGAACTGCTAACCTTTTGTGGTTAAAGCTGAGTGCTTTAACCACTGCACAACCAGGGCTCCTTGTCTTTGTGCTTAGGCCTTAGCAAACACAAAAAACTTGGGGATATGAACCTGTGGCTTGCTTGGCACTTTTCCATGGCAAAAATACAAATGATGACTTAGCTGTAGGAAGTCAGTCATTATATGGCACTGAAATTCAATGAGGGGGTAGGAATTCAGTGGAAAAGTCAGGTACACCTAATTTCAGACATATTTTTCCTTTTTTGTGAAAGGAATAAAAGCATAACATATTTTGTTTTAATAAGAATAGCCATTTGCTTTCACCTCAATGTTTTCTGCTGGTTTTATTAGGTCTTGGCTGTATGCCGTGTGCCGAGGGATTGAACATGATCCAGTTAAACCCAGGCAACTACCTAAAACCATCGGCTGTGGCAAGAACTTCCCCGGAAAAACGGCCCTGGTTACTCGGGAACAGGTAGGCAGAAGACCGCCTCTTCTGTGGGGGTTAGTGGGTGGGTGTTGGTAGCTGTGGCAGGTTTACTAGGTTAGATGGGACCTTTATGCTGGAAATGGAAAGTATGAAAGGAATAGAAGTTCCTTTCTTATGTTGAAAATCGACTTGTTTAACTTGTGGTTTACTGCTTTTTCCCCTCTGTGCTTCTACCTAAAAAGAAAGAAAATGGGACTGACTAAAGGTCAAAATAGAATTCAATTTTTTTTGGTAGGTAGAAACTTCTTGTGCCCCAGGTCAGCGTCTGGTCTTTTTTCTAATAGCTAGAATGTGCCTGAAATTCACCTCTTGGTATGCCAGCAGGAAAAGAAGCTCTTGAGTTAGAGCAGGTCAGAGTGCTGAGAACATTTCTATTGTCTGGTGATCCCTTGGTTATGGGGGAGTCTTTGGTGTACACATTCATTTGGGGGGGGACCTGAACAAATCCAGCAACTGGTTCTATAATAGACCTAGAGTTTTAAATGAAGGATTAAAATCTTAACACCCCTTTTTAGGTACAGTGGTGGCTTTTGCAATTAGCCCAGGAACTAGAGGAGAGACTGACCAAGGACCGAAATGATGTAAGATTTTCTTTTTTTATTCTTGGAGTGGGCTTTGGGATTTAAACAGCAGTTGCTTTTTACTTTATGGGATAGGAACAAAATACAAAAAGGTATTACCCTAGGAAATTTCTAAAAATCTTTTATCTTTTTCCAACATAGACCCATGAAACTCAACGTTATTTTTTAAAGCCTGGACCTGTGAACGTGAGAGCTAATCTAGCTCCATTCCCCTCACTACCATTTTGGCTCTACCTTTCTTATCTAACTCCTCCTGCAACTGTGAACATACAGTGATCCTTCAGCAACCTTTGACTCAGAAATATATAGCCATTAAGCAGGATATTTAGGATTGGACTGTAATTATTGGACTTAAATATAGTCCATGTGACACAGGAATAGCAGTAGTTTTTAGAGATAGGATATCTTTAAGTCATAGATTTGATAACTGAAGTGCTTAATTTCTTTATCCTTTCCATATATATTTATATATATTTAGACGTGTATATTCCATATATAAAGGTTCATGCATGTTGTGTCTTTAGTGTAGTAAGATATATATAACATAAAACTTGCTATTTTAACCTTTTTTTCTATTTTGTAATTTTTTTTATTGTGCTTTAAATGCAAGTTTACAATTTTTTCATACAAAAACTTATACACACATTGGTATATGACCCTAGTTGCTTTCCCTACAGTGTGACAACACACTCCTCCTCTCTACCCTGTATTTCCTGTGTCCATTCATCCAGCTCCTGTCCCCTTCTGCCTTCTCATCTAGCCTCCAGACAGTAGCTACCCATTTAGTCTCATGTATCTACTTCAGCTGAGAACCACACTCTTCATCAGTATCATTTTATGTTTTATAATCCAGTCTAATCTTTGTGTGAAGAATTGGCTTCGGGAGTGGTTTTAGTTCTGGGCTAACAGAGATTCTGGGAGCCACGTCTTCTGGGGTCCCTCCAGTCTCAGTCAGGCCATCAAGTCTGGTCTTTTTACTAGAATTTGAGTTCTGCACTCCACTTTTCTCTCACTCCATCAGGGACTCTGTTGTGTTTGCTATCTTAACCATTTTTAAGTATGCAATTCAGTGGCATTAATTACATTCACTGTGTTGTGTAACCATCTATACTATTTCCAAAATTGTTCATCACCCCAAACAGAAACTCTGTACCCATTAAGTAATAACTTCACATTCCATCCCCTACCCCCCTTGACCCTGGTACCTTTCTATGAATTTGTCTATTCTAGATATTTCATATAAGTGGAATCATATGTGTCCTTTTGTTTCTGGCATATTTACTTAGCATGTTTTCAAGGTTCATACATTTTATAGCGTGTATCAGAACTTCATTCCTTTTTATGGCTGAATAATATTCTATTGTATGAATACATCACATTTTGTTTATCCATTCGTCTGTTGATGGACAACTTGTTGTTTCCACCTTCTGGCTATTGTGAACAAAGCTGCAGTGAACACTGGCGTACAAGTATCTGTTTGAGTCCTTGTTTTCAGTATACCTGGGAGTGTAATTGCTGGGTCATCTGGTAATTCTATATCTTTTTGGGGAACCACCAGATTGTTTTCCACAGCAGCTGCTCCATTTTACATTCCCACCAGCAATGTATGAGGGTTCCAATTTCTCCACATCCTTTTCAACACTTATAATTTCCCTTTTTTTAAAATTTTTTAAAAATTATTATAACCATCCTAGTAGGTATGAAGTGGTATCTCATTATGGTTTTGCTCTTTTTAAAAAACAAAAAAGATTTATTAATATACATTTTACATAGCATAAAATTCACCTATTTAAAGTTCAGTGGTTTTTAGTATATTCCAGAGGTGTGCAACCATTACCACAATTTTAGAACATTTTTATCATCCCAAAAGAACCCCTGTAACCAGTATCAGTCACATCCCATTTCTCCATTCTCCACCCTCTAGCCTTAGGCAACCAGTAGACTGCTTTCTGTCTCAATAGATCTGCCTATACTGGACATTTCATATAAATGGAATAATACATTATGTGATCTTTTGTGATTGGGTCCGCAAAGACTCATGCATGTATCACTACTAAATTCTTTTTATGCCTGAATGATATTCCATTGTATGGATATATTACATTTTGTTTATCCATTCATCAATGGATGGACATTTGGGTTGTTTCCATTTAGCTGTTACAAATACTGCTATTGTGAACATTCATTTACAAGTTTTTTATTAGACATATGTTTTCATTTCTCCTGGGTACATACCTAGGAGTAGAATTGTTGGGCCATATGATAACTTTGTTAGCATTCTGAGGAAATGCTAAACTATTTTTCGAAAGTATCACTAACAATCCCACTACAATTCCACTAACAGTGTATGAGGGTTCCAGTTTCTCCACATCCTCGCCAAGACTTGTAATTATGTCTTTTTTATTTAGTCCTGTTAGTGGAGTCCCTAGGTGGTGCAAAATGGTTAACACACTCAGCTGCTAACTAAAAGGTTGGAAGTTTGAGTCCAACTGGAGGTGCCTCAGAAGAAAGTCCTGGAGATCTCCTTCCTAAAAATCAGCCATTGAAAACACTGTGGAGCTACTCTGCACACACGGGGTCACCAGGAGTTGGAACTGACTCAAAGGCAGTTGGTCACTGGTAAACCAAACCAAACCAAACCCACTGCCGTCGAGTAAATTCCAACTCATAGCAACCCGGTAGGACAGAGTAGAACTACCCCATAGGGTCTGGGTTCCCAAGGCTGTAAGTCTTTACAGAAGCAGGCTGCCACATCTTTCTCCTGCAGAGTGCCTGGTGGATTCAAACTGCCAACCTTTTGGTTAGCTGCTGAGTGCTTTAACCACTGTACCACCAGAGCTCCTTTGGTTACTGGTCCAAACCAAACTCATTGACGTTGAGTCTTTTCCCTATAGGACAGAGTAGAAGTGCCACATAGAGTTTCCAAGGAGCAGCTGGGAGATTCAAACTGCCAGCTTTTTGGTCAGCAGCCAAGCTCTTAACCAGCGCACCGCCAGGGCTTCTGGTTAGTGGTTGTGGGTGTTAAATGGTATCTCACTGTGGTTTGGGTTCGCATTTCCCTGATGGTGGATGATGTTTAGCATCGTTTCATGTGCCTGTGGCCATTTGTATACCGTCTTTGGAAAAAGGTATATTGAAATCCCTTGTTCATTTTTAAAATTTGGCTACTATTTATCATTGAGTTGTAAGAGTTCTTTATATATTCTGGATACGAGTCTCTTGTCAGATGTCTGATTTGCCAATAACCTGTTGCCATTGAGTTGATTCCGACTCATACCAGAGTAGAACTGCCCCATAGAGTTTCCAAGGAGTGCCTCGTGGATTTGAACTGCTGACCTTTTGGTTAGCGGTCGTAGCTCTTAACCACTGTGCCACCAGGGTTTCCGTTTTGCCAATATGTAGTTTTTCTCTTTCTTACAGGTATTGTTTGATATATTCTCTCCTTTTGAAATATCTGAAAATCCTACAAGTAAACTATATTCTGTCTAGAATAGTCTAAAACTACCTGTTTGCTCTTTTTAGCTGGAATTTGTGGTGAATGTTCTGCCAGGCAAGTGGGATATGATTCCAATTATCATCGGGCTATTTAACTTTGCCACTAGGTGTCACTCCGTTCTCTGCTACCCGGAGAAGTTTTCTTGCCAGTCTGTACCCAGTGCAGCACAGTGGCCGATCACTGAATATTCATCTAGTGTTAAGCTTCCAAAGACTTTCTGTCAAAAAGAAATTTGGACATAGCAGACCCAGTCACTTCACTGTTTAAAACATTCCAGTGGCTTCCCTTTCACATTTAATCCGTGTTAAGGATTTATTTTGTCTTTTATTTTATTCTACAAAGCCCAGTATGATCTGGTCTCTGGTTACTTCTAACTTCATCTCTTATCCTCTCCCCTTCAGTCACCCTACTCTAGCCATTTTGACCTCTTTCCCTTTTTTTCTAACACACCAATGAAGCTTCCACCTTAACAGCTTTGCACTTATTATTCCTTCAGCCTGGAGAATATTTGCTTATATATTCTCAACATTTGCTCCCTCACTTTATTCAGTTCTCTGCTTACATTTCACTTCCTCCAAGAAGCCTTCCCCAGCCACCCTATCAACATCGGCAGCCTCCATCACTCCTCTGCCTTATTCTGCTTTATTTTTTTCGTAGCACTTATCTTTGTCATTTCTATTCCATGCCTACTTCCTTATTTATATCCTCCAATACCACATAAAACCCATGATGGCCTAGACTTTATTTTGTTCTCTCCTGGATTTCTAGTACCTGGACAGCTCCTGATACATAGTAGGGAGTTATAGTTTAATGTTTTTAGTCAACAAAGACTCCTTTGTAATTGCCAATTTATGTTCCCTCAAATTATACAAATCTCTACAAATGTATTTTCATTCAGCCTCCATACCCTGCTTTCTAACTCTTTACCCCTAACATTGTTGCTGCTCTCCTCTCCCTTGCCTTAAGGCTATTTCTTCTTACTACTATCTTTTAATTTTGAGGGAATCCCTATGTAGACTTTTCACATTATTTCTGCCTCTTGACCTTTATTTCTGTTTGCTGGGAATCACAATATCCAGATGCCTAGAGTTCCCTGAGAAGTGAACCAATGATCTTGTTCTCTAGAGGCAGACTCACTACACTGTATCTTCTATAAATGGGTGGTAAAAAGGGGGTGCTACTGGAAACCTGTATTCTTATTAAGCATTAAGAGCATCGTAGCAGAAAAAAATTCAAGATTGTAGAATAGCTCTAATGATAGTTTCTCAGTCTTGACATCCTAGCTTGGATCTTCCTTTCAGACAATTACTTAGATGAACCCTTCCTTCAGTCACAAAAATATAGTATTGTAGGTATGTGTAACAGTCTTCTCACTTAAACACCACACACACACACACAAAAACAGGAGAGCTCCATTTTCATTTATTCTGTCCTGTTCCCATCAACTTTCAAAATATCCTAATACTCCATCACCCAAGTTATATCTTCTCCAATTCCTTTTTACACCCAGAAATAGCACAAAAATTTTGTGGAACCATGTAATCAGATTTTTTATTTAAAAAGAAAAAACAAAGTGATTCTGTAGTACAGAATCTAATTAGTATGTAAGATATATGAAGGCAGGAAATGTCTTTACGTCCCTCATGGTAACCTAATCTAGTGTCTTGTGCATAATAGGTACTCAGTATGTATTTGTAATTTATATGAATAAATGCTAGAATGAATAAATAAATAAGCCTCTTGACTTTTAAACTTACTGTTTCCAAACTGTTCTTTCACCCTGGTTCTTTTCATTTTGTTTCATGCAGTTCAGCACATAAAATCCAGATGCTCGTGGTAACTTTAGTTCTGGTCTCAACCCTCTTCCACCCACAGAATGACAGGATGGCCACCCAGTTGACTGTGACCATTCGTGTACAAGGAGACAAACGTCTCAGCAGCCTGCGCCGCTGTTGTGCCCTTACCCACTATGATGCTCACAAGATGAGCCATGATGCATTTGCTGTCCTCAGGAACTGTAATACTTCTGGAATACAGACTGAATGGTGAGCTCTCTTCTAGCTCGTCTTCTCAGAAGAGACTTACGCTGTGTCTTAGCTCTAAAATTAGTAGGCATCTGAGCTCTTCCAGCTGGGGTTAGCTCTTTGTGACTCTGGCTAGCAACACCTACCGCGGAAGGGAACGGTCACTCACTAAGGGAAAAGCACAGTTGCAAGTCTAGAAACAAAGCAGCTCAGCTGCAACTTTCTTGCCTGACATTTGGTGCATTCCAGTTTCCAGGGCTAGGTTAGAAGGCAGTTAACCCAGACTACCCCTGCCTCTATCAGGCGGCTGTAGTTACAGGAATAGCCACTTGTACTTGGGAGTGCAGAACTCAAGAATATACTTGGCAGCTTCTCTCAACTACTTGATTGTTCTGTTTTAAAAGCATCTTGATAATCTCTAACATTCCAATTCAGGTGTAAGTTCCACGGGTGTTATAACAAACGTCAGAGTCATTAATAAATTCTGCTTCAGTTGCTCATGACATATAATGAAATATATGAAAAAGTCTCTTTTTGGAGTGTGTTCATTTACTCTCCAGGTATTAATAATTTTCACAATTGGAATCCTTAATTTAACATAGCCTATTAAATTGAAAAAGGAACTCTGGTGGCGTAATGGTTAAATGCTCAGCTGCTAAGAAGGGTCAGCAGTTCAAACCCACCAGCGGCTCCATGGGAGAAGAGACCTGGTGACCTGCTCCCGTAAAGATTACAGGCTAGGAAACCCTATGGGGTAGTTCTGTTCTGTCATATAGGGTCACTAGGAGTCAGAATCGACTCGGTGGCACACAACAACAATATTAAATTGAAAAGATCTATATTGAATGTTATCAAAATTAAAGTTTAGTTAATGACCTAAATTATTGCTTATATAAATTTACTGGCACTATTACTATATGTACAAACTTCTACAATATGATAGGTCTCTGAAGTTTTAGAGTCTTCGTTCTCTACTTAGAATATTTACTTCACTTTTACTTCCCACTGTATTTCTTTCCGATATTAAAAAGTGATAATTTTAATACTGTGTTCACATGAAACCTTATCTGAAAACTTACTCATGACGGACTAGAATACTGCTCACCAATAGCATGAACTTTATTGACAAGGATGCACCAAAATTACCTGCTTTAAGACTGTCCCAAGGCATGACACCTAAGGACAGCGAGACACTGCTGTAATTTTAAAATAGCATTTACTGTTCCCCTCATTGAGGGACTAATCTGTATACAGAAGCATGTTTTCTCTTCCAAAGTTCAGCTCATGTGAAGATTTATTTGGGTAATTGACATAATGAGAAAATTTGACAACAATTTCTTGAAATGTTTGAGACACTAGGATGGGTAACCAAAAGCATTGTAGAATTTCATTCTCTAGAAATTTCAGAGTAGAAAATCTGTCAAGGATGGGTGAGGTGGTGCCCTGTTTTTAAATGGGGGCTTGAGTAAAAGGATTTTTTTCAAGAGTCTTTCCAGACTAAATATTCTAAAGCTTTTCTGTTGCCTTGAATAAATTTTTTGCCCCAACCCTGAATTGTTGCATCCCTATAGCAGTAACTTATAAAAAAAAAAAAAAAAATACCCAGCTGTCAGGGGATCCATATTGCTTGAGGTGGATGTTCACTAAGTTAGTGATTCTCAGAAATGTGATCCCAGACCATCAGCATCACCTAAGAACTTGTTACACAAATTCTCTGCCCACCCCAGGTCTACTGTAGTATGTGACATTTCCTTTTGTGGCAGAACCAGAATCTCAATCATTTACAAATCGAATCTGTCCTCAACTCTGAAATAGTGACCTGTTGCTAATCTTGTGCCTCTACTTTCTGTACAGGTCCCCTCCCCTCACAATGCTTTTCCTCTCTGCTACCAAATTCTATGCCTCTGGCCCTTCATCTTGCCCAGACATCACCGTCTTCTTGAGCAATGACCCAAGTTCTCTGCCAAAGGTGCCAGTTACCAGTTCAGAAGCTAAGACCCAGGGAAGTGGCCCATCAGTGACAACCACCAAGAAAGCAACCAGTTCTCTGGAATCATTCTTCCAAAAAGCTGCAGAAAAGCAGAAAGTCAAAGATGCTTCACTTTCATCTCTTACTGCCACTACCCAGGCCCCCATGACCAATTCACCATCCAAACCCTCACTGCCTTTCCAAACTAGTCATACTAAAGGAATTGGGCCCTTCCTTAAACAGCAAAGTCTGGAAGCCCTAAAGCAGAGACAGCTTAATAATCCTTCAATTTCCTTTCCTCTACAAAATCCATGGTCCAGCCCTAAAGGATTACCAAGCCATTTTCTGACAGAGAATCCAGATTGTGCTCATGCTTGTGAAGAGACGCTGAAACCAGAATCCTCTAAAGCAACTCCTGCCGAGATGGCTTTGGCCCCAAGCAGCCCAAGCAGGCTTGCTTCTTTATCCTCCAGGCCTGCTTTGGATGTGGCTCAAAAGGCAGCTACTACATGTACTCCAGGTTTTCTGGATGCTGAAGACCAAGTGCCCTGTGAGAGGTGTGGCTCCCTGGTACCAGTGTGGGAGATGCCAGAACATATGGACTATCATTTTGCATTGGAGTTGCAGAAATCCTTTTTGCAGCCCTACTCCCGAAAGCCCCAGGTTGTTCCTGCCACTTCTCCTCAAAGCAAAAGAAATCCCAAGAGCCCTTTGGCCTCCAGTAACAAACGGCCTAGGCCTGAGGGCATGCAGACATTGGAATCTTTTTTTAAACCATTAACACACTAGGGCTGCCCTCTGGCTTGCTGCAGGGTGTTAATATTTTATGTGTAACCTGGAAGATGGAAACATGTTCACTTTTCAAGGAAATCCATAACTTTAAGAAGTTTTTAGTAAGAAAAATAGTCCAGTTAGGTGCTGTGTTAAGGCTCTCAACTCTTCATAGGCATGGATTCTAATCCCATTGCCAACCCAAAACAAAAACCAAACCCATGGCCGTCGAGTCGATTCCGACTCCTAGTCACCCTATAGGACAGAGTAGAGCTGCCCCATAGTTTCCAAGGAACGCCTGGTGGATTCGAACTGCTGACCTCTTGGTTAGCACCCGTAGCACTTAACCAGTACACCACCAGGGTTTCCCCATTGCCAACCCAAAAACCCAAACCCACTGCTGTCGAGTCGATTCCGACTCATAGTGACCCTACAGAACAGAGTAGAACTGCACCACAGAGTTTCCAAGAAGCGCCTGGCAGATTTGAACTGCCGACCTCTTGGTTAGCAGCTGTAGCACTTAACCACTAAGCCACCAGGGTTTCCCCATTGCCAGAGATTAAAAAAACCATCTTCCAGAGATATAGCTACTTTGAATTTTTAATCTTTCAAGTTTAGGGAGGCAGTGTTATATAATTAAAAGTGTGTGGGCCCTGGAGCCTAAGAGACCTGGTTCCATACCTTGCTCTGCCTCAGTATGGCCTTGAGCAGGTCACTATCCTCATCTGTAGAACTGAGAATACTTTATAGATTATTGAAGATAAATAACGTACAAAGTGTCTAGCTTAAAGACGGCATACAGAAGGAACAGAGTTAAAAAAAAAAAAGGAGTTTTTAAAAAGTTTCCCATCAGCTGTGTTACAGGAACAGTTCAGATAATACGCTGACCCAAACTCTGTATTTTTAGTTGGAGAATGGGAGGGGAAGAGTTGGACCCTAAAGTGATATGGTAAGTAGTTTAGGGCAGGGCTTTGTACACAAAAGCTACTAAAATACTGAATTTCATGCAAGTAAACCCTATCATAAAGGAGCCCTGGTGATGTAATGGTTATGTTAGGCTGCTAACTGAAAGGTTGGCAGTTTGAACCCAGCGACTCCAAGGGAGAAAGACTTGGTGGTCTGTTTCCATAAAGATTGTTGTTAGGTGATGCTGAGTCAATTTTTGATGCATATGGCCCCATGTGACAGCAGAACTGCCCCATAGGGTTTCTTAGGCTGTAGTCTTTACAGGAGCAGATTGCCAAGTCTTTTCTCCCACGGAACTGTTGGTGGGTTTGAACTGCCAACTTTCAGTCAGCAGCCAGGTGCTTAACCATTGTGCTACCAGGGCTCCTTCCGTAAAGATTACAGCCAAGAAAACCCTATAGGACAGTTCTACTCTGTCACATAGGGTCCCTGTGAGTAGAAAATTGACTCAATAGCACCAAACAACAACAAACCCTATTATGGCTACAGTCTTAGCTATTGGCCCTTCTACTGCTTGTATTTTACTCTAATGTATAATGAGACTGCTATTGAAACAGTTCAGAAACTGTTTTGATTGGTAAGCCATGATCAAAACTAGATCATCTCTAGAACCTTGCTTTTCCAAGTGTGATTTGAGGAAAATAGCATCAGCCTCACCAGAGAGCTTCTTAGAAAGTCTCAGCCTCACTCCGAACAGAATCAGAATCTGCATATTAACAAGATTCTCCAGGTGATTTGTGTACATCTTAAAGTTTGATAAGTACTGATATCTAGAAGACACAAAAGGCCAGACTTGTAGAGGGCAATGGCATTTCCTTAAATGCTAAAGTACAAACTTAATAGGTAAGTGCCCGGGCCTTTAGGGTCATTGGCATGTTGTGAGAAGTGTGAACTTAAGGTTTTTAATTCATGATTTTAATTACCGTAGCTCTCTCAGCTTGTCCAATACTTATAGTACTGTATTCTTAATCTCCGTTCTTATGTATAGGAAGGCCACTCTTTTGGCTTTTCTGACATGGCATCTGATGGGAAACCTAGAATTGCGCAGAGAACCCAACTAAAAATAAACTGACCTGGGTGGTGGGGAGGGTAAGTAAGAAGGGAAAATGGTGTACATATCCACCCTCTCGTACACATACACAAACCAACCAATACTTTTTAGCTTATTTATAAATGGGGAGGGGGGAAGGGGATGTCTTAGTTTGAAGAAGGGGGAAAAGTTTGAAAGCCAGCAGGAAACTATTTCTTCCTCCAAATGTGTTTTCTACTTTTACGGAAATGTAATCTTAAATATCTAATAAAAATTAGTAGTGTACATTGCCTTCTCCCTACTGGATTTATAGCTTCTTGAAGGCAAGAATTCTTCACAGTGCCTTGCACATAACAGGTGATTGATACTCACTGAATGAGTACATATAGTGAAAAATTTTAGATCTGATTACCAGAACTGAAACAATATTCCTTGGGGGCCTGCCTTATACAACTTTTTTATCCTCCTAAATGTTCCATAAATATAAGAAAGTGGCTCACTCGTTCCAGATGTCTCACTAAGTACAGAGATGTTGATTTTCCGAAGTTTCCTTTTTCTTTTAACCAGGGAAAAGATAAGTATTTAAAAAACAAAAACCTTGGATAAAGCATTCATCTCTTTTGGGTGCTATACAGATCAAGTTGGATTGACAGGCTTCTCCACCTCTTTCTATTCCTGTCCCTGGAAATGAAGAAGTCATGTAGAAAAGTAATATAGTAGAAACCTAGGTTTCACTGGACTTCCAGAGACTAGTTGTGTGTGGCAAGGAGATGCTGGCTAGTGGGTGACCAGTACAGGAAACGCCAGCAGCACACCTTCTGTTTTCTTGGAGATACAACTCTGCCCGTTACCATGCATGCGTCAGTGTTAGATAAAAGCTCTAGTGCCTTTTCCCTGAATATAACCTTTCCTCCTTCTCAGTTGTTTATCAGCAACAGCACAGAAGGAAGTAGAGAGCTTTTAGTTCCAATACTGAAAGAAGTTTTTCAACCACAGGCTTCTAAGTAGCAAGTTAAACCAGTGATATTTTTAAAAAGCGGATGAGCCTGAGTGGTAGGGAAGCTACCACTAATACCTTGGACGCAGAATGCCACACAGGACCTTGGCACTCATTTATCATTAAATTTCTTTTGCCAAATTTCATTTCTTTTTTTTTTGCAGTTGACTTTATACTTATAAAATGTGATAATCAGATACTCTGAAACAGGAAGAGGGACTAAGTAAGATTTGGCCCGGTGGCCCTAGCAGCTCCAAGAATCCAGTTTAGGCTATATAAACCTCATTTCAGGCTAGTTGTCATTGCTAGGGAAAGCATGAAGAGCCAAATTACCACGTATCTTTAAATTCTACTCTTCTTAAGCAGCTGGCCCTCTAATCTCAAAATCTCTTGACAGCACTAGTTCCAGGGCACAGTGGAGGGCTCCTTATTACAGGGTTGCTACCTATTTCAGCCTACAAGGGTAAGTTTCACTTTCTACTTCCAATACTGGAAGTTTTTCAACCACAGGCTTCTTAGTAGCAAGTTAAACCAGTGGTATTTTAAAAAGCAGCTGAGCCTGAGCTACTCTGCTAGCTCAAAGAACTATGCAAAACAGGCCAGAACACTTGGTTACAATACTGGAACAATGATCCTATGTCAGGTGATATTTCCACATTCAGGGGTCAGCAATGTTGGAGTTTCATTTGTCTCTGCCTACCTCTGGGAGGAATCTAGCTCAGGACACTAAGTCTGTATCTTAAGCATAAGCACAGTGTATCCAATAAAACATTTTTATTCTGTACAATATATATATATATATATAATATATATATATGCAGAGAAACCTCAACCAACAAATCCCTGAGTCCATGGGAACCCAGGACACTAACAAAGGGAAAGGAGGGAGTCCATGCCCTAAGGAGTACGAAATATGGCAATAGCTCTCCCTTTCCTCCTGGTTCCCTGCAACAGAGGGAAGGGGACGGTCACTGCAAATTAGTAAAACGAGAGGACTTTGTGGGTGCAGGAAGGGAAGGGGAAGAGTGGCAGGTGGGGGAGCTGTGGGTCAGATCCCCAGCCATTAGCCTGGGAAAGTAAAACATACGATTTGATCCAGCATTAAAACGAACAGATCACTGCAGAATAAGTGACAAGACTGACTGACTGACATGCAGCTGACCTTCAGTATGCCAAGCATTAGCTTGGCAGCCCCACGCCTGGGCCAGCACAACAAATAGCACCTGTGGGGCCTGTGAGAGGAGGAACTGGGGAAATGGCCCTTGAGTGAAGAAGGGAGATAAAGCTGAGAAACAGGCCTCAGGCCTCAGCACAGGGTGGGAGCACTGCCATTCACTGTCCCTGTGCCACTTCTTCAGACCCTGGGCCACCAGGTGGCCAGAAGCAGATTTCTTTTGTCCACAGTCAGGTAGCGATGAGCAACTCATGTGGCCTTGAGAAGAGGTATAGAAAAAGGAGTGCTTTCAAGGACACCCCTAGTTGTGAAAATTCCTGAAGTGCAGGGACCATATCGGTGGATCACGCTCAGTCCTGATAGCGGGGCCAAGGTGGCCACAGTCAGCTCCCTCCAGTAGACAGGCCATGGGGTTGTCAGGGTTGATGAGTCAACCAGGTGGGCTTACAGCTTCGGAACATTGCCCTGAATGCTCCTTTCTTCTCCCTCAGAACTGACCCCCTTTGGCCACACCAAGCTTGGCACCTCTCCAGAAAGGTGGTAGGGAGCAAGTGGCAGAGAGCACCCCTCTTTCCCTAGCCTATTAACACACAAAGCCGCCAACAGAGGGCAGCATGGCCGGAAGTCACCTCATATATTGTGGGGACGGCAATAGTGCTGTCCCTGCCTGGGGGAGGTCAGAAGCCCATGTTGGCCTGGGCCTCTCCTGCTGCAATGGCTTGCACATCAGTGACATGGCCGATGCCCTTGGTGACACCCTCCCGGAACAGCAGCTTGGCGCCCACCTTCAGGTACTCTGGGTGTTTCAGGAAGCGGAAATGTACCACTGCCTTCTCCCCTGTCCGCAGCTTGTCCTGCAGCAGATATGTGGTCACTGGCCATCCCATTCTCTACCAGTCATGGCTTTCCACCCTCAAGGGACCTATCAGACTTCTACCCTCCCTAAGTGGGGCTATGTTCTCTTTGTGGAATCAGGGAGTTTTCTGCAAGTCTGGGGTCAGGCCTCCCAGGCAGGAAAATTCTGACTCTTCCCCCAGAGAAATGGGGGCGTGGCTGGGTCCCTCTCACCTTGGCGTGGATCTTTTCCACCACTGCTGTCTGACGTACGTTGCCGACGTGTACTGTCACCTGGAAGCCTCGCCGGAAGGTGGTGGCGTGGAAGAGTAGGACTATCTCTGCCTCGAACACTGAGCAGATGGTGGGATTCATCTCTGGGCTCACCATCACCATGCCCTGGGGAGGCACAGCCCCCAGGCCCAGGAACGGCAGACCTAGCGTTAGACTCACCCTCCCCAGCCACCCCTATACCCTTTTACAGCACCTGAATTTCTTCTTTCTCTAGGACTCCAAACAAGACCTCAGAAGGAAATACTCAAACTCTCCTTGTAAAGGGAATCCTTCCTTACCCACCTCCCACGTCCTCTAACCCTTCCAGTGCTTTGCATTGTTAGTGGACACTCGGGTTATACCACAACAATTCGTATTTTGTGATCTGCCACTTTATGAATATTCTAACCCTTTTCATACACAGAGAGCCTGTGTAACCAGGCAATAAGCTTCTTGGGCCAGAGACCATGTTTCCTTTGAGTTTCTCTGAGGTAACTTAGACAGGTGCTCATCACTTAGTAGCCGGCTCCTGGGCACTTCTCTCCATGTTCCCTCTCCCGTTCGTCTACCCGCCTCACCTTGCGAAGCAGTGCACGGTCAAAGTCCCCAAGGGCCAACGTAGCAGCCTGACCAGCTCGCAGCACACGGCAGGCAGAGCGGTTGCGCTGAATGCTGCATACTCTCAGCTCCAGGAAGCAGCCATCGTCTGTGGGGCCCACCACCAGCTGGTCCCCCTCGCGGCAAATCCCACTGCAGCCCAGAGGGCAGGTGGTACAGTGTCAGCCTAGGCCCCCTGGCTACTTTGCTGCTCAGGGTCACCCAGAGCATTCCTTCCTAAGGCTGATCCTTGTGGTGGGGGAAGGGATCCTATAGTTCAGACTTGGAGGTGGGGGGTGACTACTACGCCCTAGTCCAGAGTTCAGACTCTGAAGGCAGAGAGGTAGTGGCTGGTTAGACAACACTGAAGACCTGACCCCAAAAGGGCCGAGTTATCCCCTTGGGTTTCATCCTCTGCTTTGGAATCTTAAGGGACCTTTCATCTTCCCCACTTTGAGATGAAGTCAGGTGAGTACACTCTAGTTTTCTTCCTAGGGCCCAAGATCCACACACTACCCCGCCCTGGGCCTCGAGATGCCCAATAAGCAGCAGTACTGTTTCTTCTATGACAAGCCAACAGACTAGCTTTCTCTAGCTTTTCTGATAGTGAAAACCTAAGCTGCAAACAAGTACATCATTTAAATGGGCTCTGTTCAACTCCAGGGTCTCCTCCTTTGGGCCGAGTCTTCATGAGTATGGGTATATGAGAGCTGAATGGGACAGGTAGCAGGCAAGGCAATTCACCTGGAAAGTGTCCCTCCAACAACAGTCCCCACCTCTGGTACTGTGTAGATTTCATCCACCTAAAGTCAAAGAAGACCCCATCAATGGACTTCTAAGTAGGGCTGGCAGGTCCAAGATGTCTAAACAGACTCTGGACTCAGTCAGAACTAGCCCTTTGCTGTTCCCCAACCCACTGCCTGTTGAGGTGTCCTACTACCTGGAATTCTGTCAGCTGCTGCATGAGTTCCTCTTGCTCTTTGCTGTTTGTGAGTGGTGGCAGGATGTTTAGAAAGACTTTGAGCAGGTCCAGACTTTCTCCAGACACACTGGACAGTGTGAAGATAGGGGTGACACTGTAAAGGGAGGCATGGAATGGACAGATGAGCAAAGTCCCAACAGGAGGCAGAGGCCAGGCCCCACACATGGGAAGGTGAGCTTTTCTCTGCGTGGCTGAGGGCCCTTCTCTTCTACCTGTTAACCTCCATGGAAGCTCTGAGCTCAATCTCTGTGAGCCAGCACATAAAGCCCATCCAGAGCATAAGGGAGGTGGTGAATGCCTGGTATATTACTCCCCAGTATCATAAAGTATTTGCAAACCTGCAGGCTGGCTCAAAGTGAGGGCTGGACGGGGGAGCGCTCAAATACTTCAGGAAAGACTCCCTCCCACAATCCCAAGCTGAAGAACCACAGAACCGAGAAATGTTCTGGCCCTGGGGATGGTCCACCAAGCTCCTGGGCAATGGGCCCTTGTGGCAGCCTTCCCTGTGAATCAGGTCTGGGGTGAGGCAGGCTTACTTGGGTGACTGGGCAAATTGCTGAGCAGCAGTGACAGCATCATCCTCAGAGGTGACCAACATGGGGACTTTGTGGCAGCCAGGTTGTTTGAGGACCCGCTCCAGCTGGCGTACCGTCCTCTCCACTGTGGTCTTGGCACAGAGATCCACCTTGCTGACCACGATGAAGAAGGGCACTTTCAGGGCCAGGGCCAGCCCCAGATGTTCCCTTGTGGTGCCAGCTGCCTCAGAGAAGGCAGGCAGCAGGAGGAAAAAGGGAGAGAATGTGAGAGGGAGGAGAGGGAAGAAGAGTGTCAGTCTGGCTCTCAGATCTGAGAGTTAACACCTCCCACCCCTACTCCAGCCATGTCCCTGCCCCCATGCCTCGTACCAATCCCAGTGTTGGCACTGACGAGGAGGAGGGCACAGTCGGGGCAGTATGAGGTGAGGCCAAAGATGGTGGTGTGCAGGTACTTGTGGTGGCCTGCCAGGTCGATGAAGGTGATCATCTTCGAGCTGCTCTCACAGATCTCTTCTGCCGTCCGTGAATCACTGTAATTCACCACCTGGCCCAGAGCCCAAGGCTCTCAGTGCCCACTGTCAGCCTCCCCAACCCTTTAAGAGTCACCAGGACCTAAATCAGCCACTGGGTGATCTTGCTTCTTAACCCTTAGCCCCATTTCTTGTTTAATTCAGTTGTTTCCCCATTTGTTTTCTAAGAGGGACAGAACTTGTTCACTGTACCCTCAGGGCCTTCATCTACACTTCTCCAAAAAGTCTCCACATTTTGCCCCTAACCTCTGCCCTTCACAGCTACTATCCCATCCTCAGTGGCTGGCCCCACTGGGTCCCGTTGATTGCATGCACCTCTCCCTTGCTGTTAAAGCCCAGGATCTCGAAGCTGATGCTGGAGGTTCGGCCAGACTGAATCTCATGCAGGTGGCGGAAAAGGTTGAGCCGGGCCCGGCCCCGCCCATTGTCCAGCTCTCCCTGGGTGAGGACTCCAAGCAGAGTCGACTTCCCTGAGTCCACATTCCCCAGGACGGCCACACGGAGGTCTAGGAACTGTGGACAAATTGCCAGGGGTAAGGGCTCCGATGTCTCACCTCTCTCAACAGGGGGTTGGGCCAATGGCAATGAAGCCCCCTGGGGAGCAAGTGATGAACTGGACACCCCCAGGATCCCAGGCCAGGGGAGAGTCTGTCACTACAGGGCCCTCCCAGGGAACATGGGTGTGGGGGGCCGGGAAAGATATGTGCTTCACCTGTTGGTTGTCAGGGACCTTTCGTACCAGCACCTCAGTGATCTTCCGGGGCATGTCGCTATCATAATCCACTTCTCGCTCCCGGAGAACGGTGATGTCTGCCCCGACCCTGTCCCAGCAAAGTCATGGTTGTCATACCTCACCAATAGTCCCCCTGTCCCAGCCTGACTCTGGACCAGTGGCCTTCCCATTCCTCCCACACAGCTTTGCACAGCACCTTACTTTACGTCCCAACCCCTTCCAATCCAATCCAGATTTACAGCTGTCTTTAAAAATGCAAAAAAAAATCTTAACTCAAGGAGCAAAAAACCTTAGGCCCAATGAAGAGAGCTCAGAACACTAACCCTACCCTCTTTAGCCCTTTGCCAAGAGAAGGCAGCAGAAGGAAAGTCCCACCTTGGACCCTCAGGTCTTAGGGGACTGGGTGTGCCTGGGCCCTCCCTAGAGTCAGGTAAGAGAAAGCCGAGGGGGAAAGGGAAGCATACTTTTCCGCCATCCGGTGCAGGGTCTTGAGGGAGGCCCGCATCTCCTCCTCAGCCAGCCCCACCAGCAGCCCATTGTCCTCCACCCCAATCTGGTAGACAGCCTCACCGCGGCCCTCCTGGAGCCGCCACTTCATCTGTGTCACCAGGTGCTCAAAGCGGTACTGGGATGGATTCACCAGCTTCAGCTTAGGACAGGTGGGGTACCATGAGAAGGTGAAATCAGAAGTGTTCCTCCCAAGCCCACCTGTTCCCCATTTGTCCTGCAAAGAGGACCAGGACCCTCCCCATCAAAACCCCCTTGTCCCTGACCCCCTCCAACAGAATGAGGTACAGAGTCCTTACCCTGAACCAGGTCCCTAAATTCCTATAGATCAGAGAAATCATCCCATGCTGGCAAGGACAACCTACCCCACCCCTTTGGCCCTCCTCAGCCTGAGACTCACTTTATACTCGATGTTTCCATCTTCAGCCTGAAAAGAAACAGGCAGCAATTACCACACACCAACTGGACTCAACCCCTACTTTTCAATTCCTGTTGGGGCCCAGGCAGCTATCTTGAGACAGCAAGAAGTCCCAGTGGCACCTGCTGGAGCAAGTACCTGCCAAAGGTCAGTGGCAGATAAGCCCTTTACTCAGCCCCAATGTGGCCAAAGGAAAAGCCTCTAACGACCCAGTGAGTCACCTATTAAGCCAGGAACAGAACTCCAAGTCCGTCCTTTCTTCAACCACTGGCAGCACGTTCTTCCCAGACCCGAGATCACTCCTTCCTTCTCCCCAGTGCCTCAAACTGCCATCCCCAGAAGTCTCTGTGCCCAGGCTGCTAAGGCCTTTCTTTGCCACTGGTCTGGAAGACACTGCTTCCTTCCTGCCCACCCCTCTCAGCTGATGTCATCGAGAGTAAGAGGCTGCAAGAAGTTCTGGACCAAGGCCAAAGGGTGAGCTCAGCACTGGTCACTACAAGCCCTATGAGAGAGACACTCAGGTGGAAGAGGAGCAGGGCTCCGAAGTTGGGGCTCAAATGAACAGAAAAAACTCAGAAAATATAATGAGGGGAGAGACTCCATAAAACCAGACTCGCAATGGCTTTTCACCTCTTGTCCCATAATCCTGGTGCCTCAGTTGAGGTGAAATCCTGAATCCACCCCACAATCTCTTCTACCTCCTCCCTCAATCAGATGACCCATCACAAAAGCATCTCATTGAGCCTTCCCCTCTCAGGTGCAAGGATAAATGGGGTGAGGTTAAAGAGGGGAGAGGGTTTGGGCTCCATGAACCAGGAACCTCTTTCTACAAGATCCTACAATCCCCAAAGACTAGGGGAACAGTCTGAAGTCCACTCTCCTCCCTCTGCTTTACCTCCACAAGAGTCTGGAGGATCCTTGCCTCAGTCCTGCATTTATTTTCTTTACTTTGCTAAGGGCGTTTTAAAAAATTGAGATATATTTCACATACCATAAAAATCACCCTTTTAAAGTGTACAATTTAGTGAATTTTAGTATATTACAAGGTTATACAACCACCACTCAGTTATCTAATTCCAGAAAATTTTCATCATCCCCAAAAGAAACTTCAGACCCATTAGCAGTCACTCCTTACTCCCCTGGCCCCCTCCCCGGACCCAGACAATCACTAATCTGTCTTCTGTCTCTATGGATTTAACTATTCTGTCAGTCCTGAATTTCTGCACTCTTCCTCCCCAGCCATTTCAGTTTCCTCTTCCCTTCCTGTTATCATTCCATCCTTTCTCAGCCCCATGGCTTCCAGGTTCTGACAGGTCTTCACCAATAATCTCCACCTCATGGAGTGTAAGGGAGATTTTTTCCCATCAACAAAGATGCTCTAGAAACATTTTAGCACTTTGCTAGGCATGTAAAATAGGATGGGTGACTTCAGAAGAGTATGATAGTCTAGGCCTGAAAAATAAAACACAGGACCTACTGAATCAGAAATTCTAGAGGAGGGGCCCAGCAAACCAGGAGATTCTAACGCATGCTACAGTTTGATAACTCCTGGGTTAGGCTCTTCCCCTGGGTCTTCCTAAGAGGAACGAAAACCAAAAAAATCATTGCCTTCCAATAGATTCCAACTCATAGCGACCCCATAGGACAGAGTAGAACTGCCCTACAGGGATTCCGAAGAGCAGCTGGTGGATTCGAACTGCTGACCTCTTGGTTAGTGGCCAAGCTCTTAACCACTGCGCTACCAGAGCTCCACCCTAAAGGGACAAAAAAAAAAAAAAAAAAAAGGGGGGACAAGGGAACAGTTATTCTCTGCTTCTGGGATACCGGAGGCAGGTATGTGGAGGTACTCTTCTCTGTCCCCACCCCCTCATAAGACAAGCAAAGGGTGAGAGGGTTAAGTCTCACTGTTCCTCTGGTTGTATGTCTGTGTATGTGCACTGAAAGGTAGGGAGAGAACATATTGCTCTTTTCCCGGGTACTTCACTCCACGCTGTGGAACAAGTTTGGAAAAAGTAGTGGTTACTCTGCCTACTTTCTCATGCCAGGATGTAAGCCCCCTTCACCTGTCGCAGCACAGGAAGGGGGCCAGGGCGTTCTACTTTGCTTTTCCCAAGGGGATGGGAAGGGGGATCCCCTCTCCCTACTTCCCGTAGGGGAGTTCGGGACACCAGAGGGGAAGTCCGATCTCTCTGTCCCTCCTCCCTGGGGTCCCGGGACCGGAAGGAGGGGGTCCCTCTCCCACCCTTTTCCTTGGGGTCGCGACACCGGAAAAAGGGGGTATTTATTCTCTGTCCCTCCTCCCTGGGGTCCCGGGACCGGAAGGAGTGGTTTGCTCTCTCCCCACCACTTCTCAGGTGCTCACCTCGGGGGGCAGGTACGGGGGGTTGTTGGCTTTGCCCCCTCTGTTCCTTCCGTTCTTCTTCTTTCCCTTCGGGCCCCCACAGCTGCTGCTGCTGCCGGCCCCCCTAGCCTTGAGGGTTCCGCCCACGGCCGGGCCCCCTCCGGGCCGGCAGCAGCCGCCGAACAGCTCCGATACCCTCGAGTCCATCCGCCGCTGCCGCCAGCCCCCCGCCCGACCCCTCCCCCCCGCCACCGCCACCACCGCCACCGCCGCCGCCGCCGCCGCCGCCGCCACCGCCTCTACTGCCACTGCCGCGTCGGGCCAGCCAGTGAGCGGGGTGGGGCTCTACGCCGGCCACGCCCCACACCCCTCCCCTGGCCTCCGGGTCGCGTCAGAAACGGCCGCGCGGCACCACGGGATATAGAGTCCTTAGGTCTGGGCTCTTGCTCGAAAAAGCACTTCGCCGCCCTACAACTCCCAAGAGGCATCGCGGGGCTAGGGGTCGCGGGTGGCTTTGTAGCACCGGCAAAGAGCGCGGCTTTGCGCGCAAAGGCCCGAGAGAGTTGTAGTCTGGATCCCGGTCCCAGCTCTCCAAGCAACACTTTTGGTAGGACCTGGCGGAAGTTTACGGCCTGGGGGAAGTTTAGAGCCCCGAAGCCTAAGGCGCAGTTGGGCCCGGGCGGCGAAGGGCTTACTACATCAGAGTCGAGCTTCGTGGGTGCTCTTGGGTCTGGCCCTTAAAGTGGACCCCAGCAACAGGTTTCGGATCTGGAGAGCTGCTGAATTAAGGGCGACTGGGCCCCTCCAGCCTCCTGGCTCCACCTCTGCCTCAGTTTCTTCCCTGATGGTTGGCGTGCCATCAGGGTGAGTCGGGGCGAACGCCAGGGTGGGGGCTGATGATGGTTAGCCTAATTACAGCTGTTATTGTTGCGATGATTATTGCCACCTTTACACAGTAGTCACTGCTTTATTACTAGAGCCGGCACAGTCCGGGGGCTGGTTTCAGCAGCCCAAGGCACCGCGGTGGCCCCAACACGAAGCCCTAACCCATAAACCGCAGTGATGCCTGAGGGCTACAAGGATACCCTTAGCGAATACCCTCCTCCCCTTTGTTTTGAAGCCGAACCAATCGGGGAGAACCGACGTCGATTTTAAAAGAGCCGGGGCTGTAGGCGGGGCTTGGCCTTTACTTGGGGCGGGGCTGGGGTTCCAGTAACAGCAATTCGGTTGAGGAGGAGGAGGTGAGTGTAAATAGAAACTTGGCCAAAGGCCACCGCAGATTGGTGACTTTTGACTTTCTTGCAAAGCCATCTCTTCCTCTCCTATTCTTTAGGCCACTAGCAGTCGGCAAAGAGTAAACACATTCAATGACATAAACTAGTGCACAAGACATCATCAGAAAGGCACGGTTGAGAACCAGTTAGTTTTGCTGGACTGGGAGTCAGGACGTCAGGGTTCAATTTCCAGCCCCATGGCTGTCTCACGACTCACTACTCACCGAATGTCCACCTCCCCTCTCTTCACAAACGGTGAGGTGCTCAAACACAGCCAAAAAATAAAACCCTTCCCTCCAGACCTCAGCTTTCCTTTGGAAAACTGGAAGCAGCAAATGTGGCTTACCTCTGGTGATCCCATCAAGGGTTCAGACTTGGTGGATTCCATGGCTCTGCCCAGGGCCACAAAGAGAGAGACAGGTTGTTGATCATGTAGTTGCAATCCACATGGCGTAAATACCCCAAAGAGTGAGATCGGCCCAAATCTGCAAAGTTGGCCCAAATCAGCCAGTTATGTGGGTCTTGAGCGGTTAAAAGCACATCAAGTGTCTTCTCTCTTCTCAACCCCGCGCAGCTGAAGGAAGAGCTATGCTGCAGAAGTCAACCCTATCCGGGGCACAGCCCCACCAGGGACACTGCTGCTTAGAGACTGAGACAGGAGAACTCAGAGATCTCAAGAAGGGTGGGGTTTGAAGCAAGAGCTAAGACCATTCCCTCAATAATTTCACCACCTCCATCTGGGCCCTCCTGATAACCACAGGCTGCTGCACTTGCCTGATAAAACACTTGTCCTCTCATCTACATGGATCTTTTAACCAACCCAAGACACACAGTTTAACCTCTTCTGTCTCAAATTCCTTGCCTTCTAAGTAGAGACCTTCTTTTAAGAGATCGGAGGGGATAGCCCATTCTGATATCCTATTCTTGAACAGTTGGACCTACCACAGACAGGAATGAAGGCTGGCAGAGGAGTAGGCTGAACAGGGATGTCTGTGCAGTAGATCGGGGTACTGGGAAATGGAGAATAGTATATACGTTTAGTTTTCTCAAGGTATTGTTTACGAGATACCTATGGCTGTGGGATATATATATATACATGGATATATATATATACACATGGATATTAGGAAACCCTGGTGGCGTACTGGTTAAGTGCTACGGCTGCTAACAAAGAGGTTGGCAGTTGAAATCTGCCAGGCGCTCCTTGGAAGCTCTATGGGGCAGTTCTACTCTGTCCTATAGGGTCGCTATGAGTCGGAATTGACTCGATGGCAGTGGGTTTGGTTTGGTTTTCGTGGATATTAACCTATTGCAAACATTTTTTCTGGCATATTTTAAAAAGCCCCTAAAAACCAAACCCATTGCTGTCGAGTCAGTTTCGACTCATAGCAACCCTATAGGACGGAGAAGTGCCCCATAGGGCTTCCAAAGCTATAATCTTTATGGAAGCAGATTGCCATATCTTTCTCCTGTGAACCACTGGTGGGTTTGAACCGCCAACTACTCAGTTAAAACCTGAGCGCTTTAACTATCTTGCCACCAGGGCTACTGTTTTAGTTATCTAGTGCTGCTATAACAGAAATACCACAAGTGGATGGCTTTAACACAGAGAAATTTATTCTCTCACAGTCTAGTAGGCTAGGCTTTCTCTCTGTCAGCTCTGGAGGAAGGTCCTTGCCAACAATCTTCCCCTGGTCAAAGAGGTTCTCAGCACAGGGACCCCTGGTCCAAAGGACGTGATATGCTCCTGGTGCAGTATGAGTTCCCCATATCTCTCTGCTCACTTCTCTTTTTTATATCTCAAAAGAGATTGGCTTAAAACACAACCTAATCTTATAGATTGAATCCTGCCTCATTAACATAACTGCTACTAGTCCCACCTCATTACCACCATAGAGATGGATTTTTTTTTTTTTTTAACACACAGGAAAATCACATCACATGACAAAATGGTGGACAATCACATGATATTGGGAATCATGGCCCAGCCAAGTTGACGGATATTTTGGGGGGGACACAATTCAATCCATGACAGCTCCTTTCTAGTACATAGTCAGCTAATTTTGTATACAATGCCTTTACATAAGTTTTAAACTCAGACCTAGCAATCTTTTTCTTTATGTTTTTTTGGTTAAGGGTCATGCCTAGGCCAACTCCTAGGTTACAAATTATTCTGCAATATTTTTTCTAGTAGTTTTGAGGGTTTGTTTTTATGTTCAGATCTTTAACCCATCTGGAATTTACCTTTATGTAGGGTCTGTGGTAGGAAATAACTTTATATTTGCTTTGAAAAGCAACCTTCATCATATATACTAAGATCCACATATACATAGGTCTGTTTCTGAACTCTTCTGTTTTGATTTGTTTGTTTATTCCTGAGTCAATACCACACTATTTTAATCACTATGTTTATGATGTTTTGACCTTTGGTCTCTGCTTCTCAAAACACTTTTCTTGGCTTCAGTGGTCCAACACTTACCTATTTTTTATACTTCTCTGACCACTTCTCAGTCTCCTCTATGGGTTCTTCTCTCTCTGCTCATCCCCTAAGTATTCGTGTCTTCAGAATCCTGTCTCTACACATCCTCATTCTACATACTCTCTCTGGGCGATCTTTATCTATGCCCATAGGGATAACTCAAAATATATCTCTCTATTCCAAATGGTTTTCCTGAATATCTCTATTGGCAATCCTATGGAGACATCAGACTCAACCATCATTATCAAAAAGCGAACTCATCTTTTCACCTTACCCATCCCCAAACAACCTGGTCCTCCTCTAGTGTTTCCTCTTTTATTGACTAGCACTATTGGCTACACAGTTGATGAAGCTGGAAACCTGCCTGAATTCTTGGTAGCCTCTATCTATCCCTCCTTCTCCTTCTCCTCAGATCAGCCACCAAGGCACGTTCACCGGACCTACTAAATATCTCTAGAGTTCACCCAATCCTTTCTACCCCACTGTGACTTCCCTAGTTCAGACCTCTTTTACCATGCCCTTGGATAACTGCAGTCACTATCTCCAACTGGTATCAATACCTCCTCTAGTATCCTCATCATCCAATGTAGCCAGTGTACAGATTAAATTTATAAAACGTAATCATGTCGTTCCCAAGTTAAAACCTTCAAACCTCCCCCTCCCCAACAAGATCAAGTTCAACTCTTTGAAGGGTTTATAAGGCGCTGCCAAGATCTGGCGCCTGTTTGTTCATTTCAGCTTTAACTCTCAATAATCTATGGTCTTTTCATTTCTTGAACAGAGGATGCTGCTCTGGTCTTTCAAGGTCTTCTGGAACACTAGGCCCTCCTCTTTACCTTGCTTATTTACCCATCCTACGGGTCACGCCTTCTATGGCATCATTTCCTCTGGGACCACCCTATCCCCACCCCATCTGGGTTAGGTGCCTCTGTTCTTTGCTTCCACAGCCCGTGTACACTTCAATGTATAATTCATCACACTGTATTTTATGGAAGGGCAGTGAACCCCTGAGAATAGGGCCAGTGTCTAGTGCATGCCTAATTCTCCAGCACCTAGGGGCTAAAAAAAAAAAAAAATTTTTTTTTTTTAGGGGCTGGCACAAAGTAGGTTCACAGTGAAAAGTGAATTCAGGCAGTGGATAGATGACTTCAGGGCGGGTGTCCTCTGGAAGGCTGACATCAGCGGCTCCCTGCGGGGAGGGGAGGCTAGACATGTCCGGTGTTAGGGAGGGAGTTGTTAGGTGCGGTCGAATAGGTTCCGACTCATAGCGACCCTATGTACAAAGGAACGAAACACACTGCCCGATCCTGAGCCATCCTCACAACACAGCGAGAAAAAGCAGGGTTCGATTCCCCAACTGGTCCAGCCTCCCTCACCCCCCTCTTCCGGCCTTTCCGATCCGGAAGTGGAGACGCGGGCTTCCCATGATGCCCCGCGGGGCACCCATTCAAACTGCAGGGCGAAGAGGAATGAGGTCGTGATGGCAGCCCTGGAGCCGGAAGTGCCGTTTGTAGACGCAGTCCCTGGTAAGGCGTGGGATTCGGAGCTCAAGGAGCCTTGGGGACCCTTTTCTTACAGACTACTGCTGCCTCCAGTCACTTAGCCCTTGGCCTTTTCTCCTGTCCATCGCCCTGTCACCCACTTCTTGGCGTTCCGCCCCGCTCTAGTTCTGCCCCAGTGACTCCCTTGCCTCCACGGCTCTGACTGCTGGCCGATCGCGCCCCCCCCCCGCCCCTTCCTCTCCGCGTCCTGGACCCCACTTGACTACGCTTTCTTTCGAGTTACTTCCCTAGATCTGTAGGCCCGCAGCTTTCTTGGCGGAGCTTCAGTCACTGCTTCCGAACATCCCACACCTCAGGCGAGAAGGATCAGGAATCTCTCCCCCCTACGGCCCACGCTGGCGGTAGCGGAGGGATTGCGCCTATGTCCGGGGGCCCTCTTCGCTGTAGTGGCTGATATAGTGGCCCTAAGAGAATGAAGAAGACTGACTTTGGCTTTTAAGCTTTTCATTTTTCTTTGTTCTTCTGCTCACGTACCAGATTTGGAGTGGTATGACAAGGCGGAGGAGACCCACGTCCCCCAGATAGAACTACTTGAGACTACCTCTGTTCAAGGACCTCTCAACCCTTCGGAACAATTTGGTCCTAGAGACTGCATGGTGCCAGTTGTGTTTCCGGGGCCTGTGAGCCAGGAAGGCTGCTGCCAGTTTACTTGTGAACTTCTAAAGCATATCATGTACCAACGCCAGCAACTCCCTCTGCCCTATGAACAGCTTAAGCACTTCTACCGAAAACCGCCTCAGGTAGGCACATGCTTTGGGGGGAATGTTGGTGGAAAAATGTTGTGGCTCTTAGATGGTAAACCAAACCCGTTGCCATCCAGTCTATTCTGACTCCTAGTGACCCTATAGGACAGAGTAGAACTGCCCCATAGAGCTCCCAAGGAGCAGCTGGTGGATTGGAACTGCCAGCCTTTTGGTTAGCAGCCTTATCTCTTAACCACTACTCCACCAGGGTTTCCTCTTAGATGGTAGACAGGCAAAAAAGGGGTCTAAGAATGCTTCAGGACTTGTCAGGCTGAGCGACTGTAAGGAAGGAGCCTGTTTCAGCCCCAGGGCTTCAGTCATCTTCTCCCCACTGTAGTCTTTGGTAGTCTAGCCGTCCCCACTTTTTCTCTTGTTGTCTTTCAGAAACTCATCATGTGTTAGTTACATATAGACTTGCTGAATTGACTTTTAGTGTCTTTTCTCTCCAAATTTTCCTCTCTTTCCTTTTTTGTTCTACTTCTGGGAGACTTCCTTGACTTTATGTTCTAACACCTCTGTTTTTTTGTTTTGTTTTGTTTTGTTTTTGGGCAGTTATATACTTAAGAGCACTTTCTTTATCTTTGTATGTTTCTTTTTAATAGTGTCCCGTTCTTGTTTCACTACTATATTAACTTCTCTTACCTGAAGGTAGTACTCTGTTCTTTCATGTGTCTTCATTCCTACCAAATTTCTTTTCCCATTTGTTTTGGTTTCTGACTTTCATGTTGGAAGCTTTTATTCTGTGCCTGCTGAATACTTAAGAGTAAGTCATTGAAAGCTGATCGAACACTCTTGGGTATGGTTGGGCCTTGTGAGCTGATGGACTTGTAAGGAGATTAGGTGGGAACTTAGTGGTCTCTTTGGGGGACTCCCGAAACATCAGTGGTGGAAGGTCTTCTCTCTGGGTCGGGGAGGAAACTGGCAGACAGTCTAAGTGTCTTTGCACAGCTTTTCACCCAGTTCCTTGTGTTTACTCTTGCCGTTTATGGTGCCTGATACCGCCGATTCCTGAGCCTTTCTGGGGTTCTGCAGAGTGAACTGGTTTGCTTCTAACGGGGTCCTCTTTGGCTGCACTTAGTATTCAGCTCTCTTGAACTCTGACTTATCCATCTGCTTTTACCTTCCAAAAATTTGTTGTGGCCTCTTGGCCACTGTTATGTATTCTCCAATTCTCTTTGCCCTTGGAAGTTTTTTTTCTTTCTTTCATTATCTTTCTTAATTTCTTTTCTCTCACTTTAGTAGTATTTCAGGTGGGAGCACAAATAAACATGTACTCAGTTTGCTATGTTTAAATGGAAGACCAACTCCAGAATCATTGTTATTGGACCCCATGATCCTCATTCCTGTTATCACTCCCTGTGCAGCAAAGATTTGCCACCTTCTGCCATGCCACCAAATCTCCTTGACTATTTTAGTTGCCTCTTTCTGGATGCCCTCCAGCTTCAGAGCACTGTCTTTGCTGTTCTAAGTGTGGGAGAATTGTGGTTTTGTGCAATGAATATGCTTTCCCTTTTGATACAATGCTCTCTGATAAAACCCAACGTTTTGGTAATGGCAGTTCACTGAGCTGGAAATCCAGTCCCATAAGTGTTCTTCCGAGGATATTAGCTGGGGCATTAACATCTCCCTATCTTGTCCTCTTGGAGCCGTGGTGGCAAAGCGGTTAAATGTTCGGCTGCTAGGCTAAAGGTCAGCAGTTCGAATCCACCAGCTGCTCCTTGGAAATCTTATGGGGCATTTCTACTCTGTTCTGTAGGGTCGCTATGAGTCAGAATCAATTCGATGGCAATTCTTTTTTTTGTTTATCTTGTCCTCTTTCCCACCGTACTTTGTCCTCACAGACAGAGGATGTGGTGAGGAAGAAACCTCGGACCGCCACTGAGACAAGCAGCAAGAAATGCCAGCAAGCCTTGGCAGAACTGGAGAGTGTCTTCAGCCACCTAGAGGTCCTCTTTGCCCGGACACTAGTACCACGAGTGCTGATCCTTCTTGGGGGCAGTGCTCTAAGTCCCAAGGAGTTCTATGAGCTCGACTTGTCCCGACTGGTCCCTGACAGCAGGGAGCAGAGCCTGAACACGGCGGCTTGTTTGCGCCGTCTCTTCCGAGCCATTTTCATGGCTGATGCCTTCAGTGAGCTTCAGGCTCCTCCGCTAATGGGCACCATCATCATGGCACAGGGGCATCGCGACTGTGGAGAAGATTGGTTTCGACCCAAGCTCAACTATCGAGTGCCCAGCCGGGGCCACAAACTGACTGTGACCCTGTCCTGCGGCAGGCCGCCCATCCCTACGACAGCCTGGGAGGATTACATCTGGTTCCAGGCACCAGTGACACTTAAAGGCTTCCACTAGTGAATGAGGGCGCCTCTTAATTGTGAAAATACAATGGCTGAATTGTCTTTGCCTCTGTGGTACCAAGTCATTCAACTCTTGCTTGGATCTAGAGCTGCTTCCTTTTGAAGGAGGAAGATCGATCCTTTTGACTGCCTGCCCTCCCTTCTCAGACTTCCTGGTGGGCTGATGGTGTGGCTATGGCTGTAATAATCATCAGTGGACAACATCTTTTTGAATCACAGGATTGATTTTACCAGAGGGTGCTGGGTCAGGTGTTTATGCTTGGCATTGGAAAGCAAATATGGGCCCATGGACACTCCTGTGAAGGACTAGTTTCTACTTTTTGTGTGGCTTTTCAGGGACATAATGTGGGTGTGACTCATGAACTTAAATATAAAATGAATGAATTCATACTAAATTTTCCTGGAAAACTCTTGGCTCAAAGAGACTTTCCAGCTTGTGGGTAGGGTATTTGGCCCTTCTGCTTCAGGGTTTCCAGGATTTTATTACTAATGGTCCTTTCTCTTCATCAGCCCCAGGCCAATATGGATGGTTAAGTGACTTGGCTAAGGTCCTATAACTAGAGTGATAGCAGAGCTGGGACTAGAGTGCTCGTCAGCTAACTCCTGGACCAACTTTCTTTCCTTGCCACATGCTGGTTTTTGTGACCCTTAGATTCTCTGTGCCCAAAGCAGAGATCACCGTTGATGTGGGTAAAATCCTGGTAAGGAACTTAACTTACGGGCCACTCAGTGGGACCACTGTGACTTAGGGGAGTAGTCTGGCCTTGTGCTTGTTCGTAGTGAAGCCTCAGTGAATGTGCTGAAAGAATGGTAAGAGGGGAGGAGCTCCCTGAAAACTGTTCACCCCGCTGAGAGCAGGAGCTAGAGCTTTGTCCATCAACAAACGGTCAGCTGTAGCCTCGAGTGCCACGGGTGCTGCTGGTGGTCTGTCAGCGCAGGAGAAGCTGCAGCTTGTCCTACTTCGTTAAGGCAGCCATTGATTAAATGCATGCCATGTACCAAGCATGGGAATCTGAGGCCTGGGGTCTAAATGGTCCTGGTGAACCTGGCTCATCCTGCCCCTCAAATCTGAGAGGCAAATGCAGGGGAATGCGGCTCTGAGAAACTGGGATGAGAGAGAGCTAAGAAAAAGTAAAACAGGAGGGCATTTGCAAGTCCTGACTGAACTGTGGGCTGAGGCCCCCCAGGACTGCCCTCTGGGGTTGGCTCCCTGAGGCTAAATGTCCCTTTTGGAGTTCTCAGCCTGTCCCCACTGCAGTTGTCTGGTGGCTGTTGGCGGTTATTGCTGCCAGCGTTGTCCTTAAGCAAACCCTGCCCTCCTGCCTGTGGCAGTTCTCCTTAGCTATCCTGACCCTTGTTTTTATCCTCTCTGGCTTGATGCTGTCCTGACCACCAAATGTGGAAGCTGTTTGTCTTTAGGGAAGGAGAACACCTGCACATTTCCTGGATGCAAGCTGAAAACAGAATCCTTACCCTATAGACGTTAGATATAAATAGAGACAATTTTATAGAGAGAGAGAGAGAGAGCAAGATTATTGCCATTGTTAGGTGCAATTCCGACTCATAGTGACCCTGTGTACCACAGAATGAAACACTGCCCAGTCCTGCGCCATCCTCAATTCTTGCTATGTTTGAGCACATTGTTGCAGCCACTGTATCAATCCATTTCTTTGAGGGTCCTTCTCTTTTTTCGATGACCTTCTGTTTTACCAACCATGGTGTCTTCCAGGGACTGGGCCCTCCTGAAAACATGTCCAAAGTACGTGAGACAAAGTCTCACCATCCTCGCTTCCAAGGAGCACTCTGGCTGTATTTCTTCTGAGACAGATTTGTTCATTCTTCTGGCAGTCCACAGTATATTCAATATTCTTGGCCAACACCATAATCCAAAGGCATCAATTCTTCCTTATTCATTGTCCAACTTTCACATGCATATGAGGCGACTGAAAATACCATGCCTTGGGTCAAGCACACCTTAGTCCTCAACGTGACATCTTCGCTTTTCAACACTTTAAAGAGGTCTTTTGCAGCAGATTTGCCCAGTGCAGTATGTCATTTGATTTCTTGACTGCTGCTTCCATGGGCGTTGATTTGTAGATCCAAGTAAAATGAAATCCTTGACGACTTCATTATTAACTGTTTATCATGATGTTGCTTATTGGTCCAGTTGTGAGGATTTTTGTTATTAGGATTTGATAAGATAATGTATGTTAAAGTGCTTAATGCATGTGAAGTGCTTTGTATATTCTTTATATTTTATACTGTTTTATGCACTTAGCATATATTATCAATATATGTATGCTTATCCCCATTGTATAAATGAGGCTTGGGGAGGTTGAATAACTTAAGTGGTGAAATCTGGATTCAAACCCAGTCCATCTGGCTCCAGAGGCTGAGTGCTTTACACTGTGCTGCACATCTTGTGTGGTTTTACTCTGAAATCATTAAACACGATATGCCCTGCCAGTGGTGGTAGCACTGGGAAACTGCAGGGCTTTCCTCTCGGGCTTCTGATTTTGGTTCCTGACATGGAACCTGCCATTGTTAGGTGCTGAGTAAATATTTAATGATGAAAACAAAAAGGTTGGATTCTTTTCTGTGCTGTGACCACTGGAAGCATATTGCATTAGATGGAATTTCGGCTGTTTTCCTGTGTGGTGCTGTTACCTCACAAAAGAGGACCAGGGCTGTATCTCCCACTCAGGGAAGGGATGTGACTAAAGGGAGTGGGGGAGTTTTGAAACCAGAGGGCTATAAATTGTTTTGAGAGAAGACATATTAAGCTAAGGCAGCTCCCTCAAATACTAATTTTAAAAGCCTTCATAAATGATGCCTAACCCAGTACCCAGTGCTGTCAAGTATGCCTAGACAGTCAAAACAAAGTGATTACCTGGGTAATTTGGACATTTCTCCATCAACTTGGCATAGGGGCCCAGGTCATTCTGATTTCATGAGTCCTCTCCAAGGAATCCAGAAATTAAAAGATCAATGATTAATATTAACAAAAAGCCCGTCTCCTTCCCTGACAACCAGCTTGCTGAAGAACCGGTTCCTCTGTTCGCACTTGGCTGGGGACTCCTGAGGTGGATGTGAAGAGGTAGCCTCTGGCCCAGGGAGAGAAGAACCTCAGCTGCAGTGGGGTTCTGGCCTTTCATCTGTGGCTACCTACTATGGTGCCTAAAAGGAACAGTTGTGTGGCTCAGGGATGTAAATGTAGGTGGTAGTTGATGGGAAAGTTTAGTCTGTAAATGTCACCCTTTTTGTATGCCCCTCCACTCCCTCCTTTGCCAGTGCGACCCTATACCTTGCCCCATTGCCTAGGTCTCCATCTGCCACTTAACTGGAATCGTCCTATGAAGGGGCAGATAAAGAGACATCTGGGGAACACCGAAGGGAATGCAGTGGATGGACCCCTATCTGTAAGATCTGGCTTGTGGTGGTGGTGAGGATTAACTGTCTTAAGACTTCGAGAGCCACAAGGGATCTCAAATCTAGTACAAATTATTTTCTTTCCAGATAATTCTGAAGCCAAAAAAAATAACACGACTGGGGTAAAATACATCTAGTGTCAGGGCCGGGGCTTTTGTTTTTATTCACAAGCTCGCGCTACACGTACAGTGAGGACACAGTGAGTGTCTATTACGTGGAAGGACTCAGGGAAGGCCAGAGTACCCATGGAATTGGACTACGCTGGGTCTTCCAATTCCACACTGTAATCTACCAGTGTTCGGGGAAACTACATCGTCGGCGCGACAACTGAAGACATCCGTCCCAAACTGGAAAAGGAGAGGGAAGGGGCCAGGTTTACACCCAAGGGCTCCGCTGGGAGAAGGGCGATCCGACAGGGCGGGGTCGTAGGCGGTCACGTGGGTGGGATCCTGGCTTCCTGTAAGGCGAAAGGGCGGAGCTCTGGTCTCCATGGAGACCACTTCTCCTAGCAACCCGGCGGGCGTTGGGCAGAACCGCTGGCCTGATGGACTCCGAGAGCCTCCTACTGTCGCTGGAGCTGGCGTCCGGCAGTGGGCAGGGCCTCAGCCCCGACCGCCGGGCCTCCCTGCTCACTTCCCTCCTGCTGGTTAAACGCGACTACCGCTACGACCGGATCCTCTTCTGGGGCCGCATCCTCGGCCTGGTCGCCGATTACTACATCGCGCAGGGCTTGACCGAGGACCAGCTCGCACCGCGCAAAACCCTCTACAGGTGGACGCGGTACCCGGGGCGGGCGAGGCCTCGCGAAGACACGAAAGTGGACGTTGTGCGGGCCCTAAAGGATTGGGAAGGGGCGGGGCCGAGGGGTTGGGACTACGAGGTCAAGAAAGCGGGGGTACAGGATCTGAGAGGGATGGATAGGGAGGGGCCTGGGGCGGGGCCTGGGGCGGGGCCTGGGGACAGAAAGGAGCGTGGAAAGTTGGTTGAGGATTGAACTGCTGGAACTGGGAGTTTCGGAACCTGAGAGTAGAACGGAAGTGGGCGGGGAGATGAGGGGGCGGGGGAAGGTGGGGCGGGGTCCTAGGAGGACAGGCTCTCGTCCAGGAGCCGACAAGAGATACTTAGGTACAGATGGGTTTGTAATAGAGGCAGGGCCAAGAACACCTGCGGAGGAAGGTGAAGGTTCTTGGAGAATGGAGGCCTGGAGTAGAAGCCAGGCGCGGGCCAGGTGTCAGACCTGGCATTCCGAAGGATTCTGTTTGGAGAAGGATCGGAAGCTCTGGGGGACGTTGTTTGGCGTTGGGTATAGAAGCATCTTCAGTGATGTCTGCCCTGCAGGCAGGAGGCGCTCTTGTAAGGGGTTTAGAACTGGCGAAAATTCCCTGGACACTACCATTCAGGACCATCCAGCCTATTTTTTACTACCCCCAGTGATGGCGAGGCGCTCACCTCCCTACACAGCAGTCCGTTCAGGAGGCAGGAGTTGGAGACTTCACTTATCTGTCCATGTATCTATCCGTCCAACATTGATCGGATGCCGCGTGTGCTAGACCTGGGCTTTCACAGGTGGCTAAGACGCACCCCTGTCTCCTAGCTGTCCACATTCTGGGGGGGCAGATGTGTCACCCAGAAATGACATCATGGTGTGTGAAAACTAGAACAGAGCTAGTACACAAAGGAGGGCCAGAGGGAGGCATTCTCCTGGAGCGCAATTAAATACGATTGCTGAAGAAATAACTTCCTTTGAGATTTGAAAGATGAGCAGGAGTTCTCCAGCAAGGTGTGGGAAAGGCATGCTGGATAGAGGAAACAGTTCTGCAAACACCTGTTGGCTCGACAGGGCTTGGGGTGTTTTGGAGAACAGCAGGTAGATAAACGTGACAGTGGCAGCATAGGGTGTTATGTGAGACTGGATGGAGAGGCCAAGGGGTTTGAATGTTGTCCCGTCGAACATAGAGGGCCATGAGAGGTTTTAAGCAAGAAGAGCCTGCTCAGACATGAGTGGGCAGGATGGCCTGGAAGTGGGATGAGCATTTAGGAGCTTATTGCAGTGTCCAGATGAGGGGGCCTGGAAGAAAGGGGTAGCTGAGTGAATGGGTGGGAGATTGTGGGAATGGGTTGGGAAGATTTAAGTGGTAGATTCTGTAGGATTTGTGACTGATTGAATGTGGGGTGGTGGTGATGAAGAAGAAGTCAAGGTGACTGCTGGTGCCACTCACTGGGAGAAAATTCAGGGAGACAGTCTAGGGAAGATATAGTGAGTTTGGTGTGAGGTGCCGGGGGTGCAGGGTGTTAAGAAGACATGTTAAAATACAAATCTGAATTTCAGAAGAGAAATTTGGGCTGAAAAAAGAGATTGGGACTCATTTCATTTTCTTCTATATCTTTATTGAGGACCTACTGTGTGCCAGGCATTGATTGATCTAGGTACCAGGAATTCAGTGGTAAAGGAGAAAGAATCCCTGTTTTCATGGAGCTTAGATTATTAGTGTGTATGTGTGTGGAGGGGAGAGACAGACAGTAAATACATCCATGTATTACATGTTGTTTTAATTAACTGGTGCTGCTGTAACAAAAATACCACAAGTGGGTGGCTTTAAAGAATGGAAATTTATTTCCTCACAGTTCTGGAGGATAGAAGTTCGAACTCAGAGCATAGGCAAGTCTGGGCTCTCTTTTCTCTGGTGTTCCTTGGCTGCTTATAGATATATCTTCATACGGAGTCTGTCTCTCCACTGTGTGTCCATCCAGAATAGATAGGTCTAGGACCCACTCTACTCCGGTATGACCTCATTAACATAACAAAAGAAAAGTCTATTTCCAAAGGGTCATATTTACAGGTACAGGGGTTAGGACTTAAACAATTCTTTTGGGGATCACAATTCAATCCATAACACATGTCATATGGTGCTAAGTGCTAAGACAAAAACTAGAGCAGTAAAGGGGGGATAGAGATGCAGGATGGAGTGCTATTTTAAAAAGAGTGGACAGTGGTGGGCTCTCTGATCAGGTGACATTTGAGAAGAGATCTGAAGGGACTGAGGGAATCAAGTATGTGGCAAGTGCGAAGGCTCTGAGGCAGGCGTGTGTTTAGTGAGTTTGTGGAACCCTGTAGATGTTAATGTGGCTGGAGAGGAGGAGGATCATTGTCGGATATGAGATCAGAGAAGTTACAGGTGGGGAGACAATCATGCAAGGCCTTGTGGGGCATTGTAAGGAGTTGGCTCAAAGGGAAACCGTCGAAAGTTTCTGAATAGAGGGGTGATATGATCTGACTTGGGTTTTAACAGGGTCAGTCTGGTTGTTGAGTGGGGACAGACTGAAGGGAGAGCAGATGTGGAAGCAGGAAGACCAGTTAGGAGGACTGCAATAGCCAGGCAAGAATAGATGGTGGCTTGAACCAGGGTGGAAGCAGTGGAGGTGGTGAGAGGGGTTTGGAGTCTGGATGCCAACTAGGCAGCAGCTGAAGCCCAGGAGTCGGGTGGGTGAGACTGCAGAGAGAAAAAGAGGCGTAAGAATAGTGCCTTGGAAGTACTTAAGGTACTGGAAGAGGGAGAAGGGAGATGTCAAAAGAAACAGGAATGGAAAAGCATTTGTTGGCTTTTAGGGCCCATGGATGATCTCCTGAGCAGTTCCTTGGAGTGTTGGGGGCAAAAATAACAGTGTAGCAGGCTGAAGAGTGAAATTGAGGAAAAGAAAGGCACCCATAGGGCAAATTATTGTCCTGAGACTATTGTTCGGAGCTTGGGAAGAGGAAGGAGAGAGAGGAAAAGGGAATTTTCTAGAAGGGATGTGGATTTGAGGATGGCTGCTGCTGTTTTAGAAGGCTGAGCAGTTTTATATTGAGAAGGCCAGTGGAAAGTGAAGAACAAGGAAGATAAGCAGAGACCAGGCTGGGGATGCAACCACTAACTGACACCGAGTGGGTTACAGAGGAGTGGGAGGGCCGCACTGCCTCTCCTGCCTGGAAGTGAGAAAGAAGGGGCAGTGCTCCTGAAGACCTAAAAGGAGGACAGATCCTTGAGCATGGGCTGGACTTCCTTGAGAAGTAGAGGGGAGATGGTTGTGCTGTTGGCTCAGTAGGCAGGCTGAGCATGAGTTTAGAGCCCCACTAAAGCAAGAACACCCTTGATTGAGGAAAGTTCAGCTTCCAGAAACTTCTCCAGAATTTCACAGCCCAGATATCTAGGAAGACACTATTTTAATTTCTGTGTGTGTGTGAACCTTTCATGGCCTTTCAAAAAATAAAATTGAATTTGCATCACCTGTGGTGGTAGGGTGTACTGTTAGCACTTAGGGCTTCTAAGGGTCTCAAAACAGCATTGGGAGAAAGGTATGAATCCCCACAGCTTGGGCTGACTCCCTAAGGAGAAGGGAAGGCGGAAGACTGGGTGAGAGGGAGGGTGCATTCCAGGGGTGATATGGATGTTGTTGGCAGTCTGAACTGCATGGAGTGGAGCCTCTTGCCCCCCGCCACGGAGGAGATGCTGCTGCAGACGTCTGTGGTGAGCGGCCGCTTCATGGGGGACCCCTCACATGAGTATGAACACACGGAGCTGCAGAAGATGAACGATGGTGACAAGGTCTTTGAAGAAGAAGTGGTGGTGAGTAAAGAGGAGAGGACAAGGGTAAGGAGGGCCTGGATAAAGAGGGCTTGGCCAGCAGAAACCCAGCCCAATGGAAATCATGGCAAAAACTACTATTATGAATTACTCCACTCCTGCTGGGACAGGTATTGGGTGTTTAGGCACCATGCTGTCATGCGTGTGTCGCCTCTTAGTCTTTACAGCTCTATGAAGTTGGTACATTACTTTCCAGGGGAGGTAACTGAAGTTTAGAGAGGCTAAGTGACTTGCCCAGGGTCATGCAGCTCCTGAGCGACAGGATGGAGTGTACAGGCAGCCCTTGTACAAGCCTGGTTCTGGAATGAGGGCTGCAAGAGGGATCTGTGTGCACTCGGGGGTAAGGGAGTGAGTACAGGCTCCTACATTTTTGTATGAAAAAAGTTTTACTAGATAATGCATTCACATGGTTCAAAAGTCAAATGTAGGTAAAAAGGTGATACCTTTTTTCTAGGTCTGTGACGCCTCAGCTGTAATCCCTGCCGCCTCCCACCTGACAAACTTAACTCCTTGAGCCTCAGTTTCCTCTCATCCCTGTCCACCAGTCACCCGTGCTGTCTTTCTGGGGAAGAGTAATGTGTGTGTGTGTGTATCTTTCTGAATCTTGCTACTCGGTGTGGTCTGGTCAGAAACATCACCGTGCCCTGGGAGTTAAAAATGCAGAACCTGGGGCCCCAGCATCGGAATCTGCATTTTAACAAGATCCCCAGGGGACTTGAGTGCACGTTAAAGTGTGAGAAGCTGGCTTCCAGAGACATTTTATGAAAATACAAACTTCAACAAATGCCTTACTGTATGTGTTCTCTTTTTACCTTTAAAAATAACAACAAATGGTAGCATGTTATGCACACATTTCTGCACCTTATCTTTTTCAACTAACAAAAATAAATTCAATTAACAGTATATTATATGAACAACAGACCTGTCTATTCTGTGCAGTAAAGAGCTTCCTCATTCTTTTTACCATGTGTACCGTAATATATTTAACCAGTGTCTTATTAATGGAAATGTGGCTTTCTAAGTTCCGTTCTGACAAAAAATGCCACAGTGAATGACCTTGTACACGTGTTATTTCCCACGTGTGTACTCTGTATGAAAGACCAGTTCCTAGAAATGCAATTGCTAAGTCAAAAGGAAAGGAGCCCAAGGTCTGAAATTAGAGAAACCTAGAATTCAAACCCAGCCTCTCCACTTGAACCTGGGTGATCCCAAAAGCCTGGGTCTACGTCTGTGATGCCCCAGCTGCAAGCCCCGACCCCTCACACCGGACAAGTTTACCCTTCCCAAGCCTGGGTTTTATTTTCTGAGATAATTCTATTTGCTTTGCAGGTTTGTTTGAATTAAACGCGGTGACATATGTAAAGCCCCTGGCCTAGGCACTTAGTAAACATTGGTTTCCATTTCCTTCTCTGTAAATAGTCCAGCTCGGCAGCTCATGGGAAATAGGTGGCTCAGTGACTCTTGGGGGGCTTCTGTTGACGTGTTTTTCTTGCCAAATGCTGCTTTCCCCCAACATCTGTGTGAAGTCCTTTTGTTTACAGACTCTTGATATTAATTGTAACCAAATTTCATCTGCATAAAAATGTTATAATACGGAAAGGGAAAGATGCTTGGGGAATAATGTTAAGTCAAAGAGCAGGATATAAAATTACATAAACTGTGACTAATTTTGTTTTAAATATATGCATAGAAGAGACTAGAAGGATGCTTATCAATATATTGTCTATCAGTGATTATCTTTAGGAAATGGAATTATGAGTGGTTTTAATGATCTGAGGCATGCTTTTCTATATTTTCCAAATATTCTATAGTGAGCATGATTGCTTTTATATTGTAAAAAGGTAAAATAAGCAGCATTTAAACAGGATGATAGGATGGCATTTCTCTAGAAGGATGCACAGGAAATTGTTAATGGTGGTTGACCCCAGGGAGGAGAGCTGGGGGGCTGAGACCAAGACTCATTTTTTGGAAGTCTTGAATTTTGCATCACCTGTATGTACTTTCCATTCAAAAATAAAAATAAGAAAGAAATTAAATCCTGTTAGGAGAGAAGGTGAGGGTTCACCCACGGTGATTTTCCTGTGGACCTGGCATCTATTCATGATGATCCAGGTGACATGGTCACATAGAGGATCCTTGGACCTGGGGTGAGTGGGCAGAAGGATGGCTTCTCTCCTGTCTCCTCAGATTCAGATCAAGGAAGAAACCCGCTTGGTGTCCATCATTGACCAGATAGACAAGGCTGTGGCCATTATCCCCCGAGGTGCCCTCTTCAAGACACCTTTTGGACCCACCCACGTCAATCGGACCTTTGAAGGTGAGTTCTCCAGGGCCCTTTTCAAGGGCAGTAGGGCATCTCTTCCCAAGCACAGTCGGAAATGTGTCCAGGAGCCCAGGGATAACCTGCCCACTTCCTTTGAGAAGGAATAGCTGTGGCCATATCACCAGCTAAGGATGTGCCCAGTGGCCTGGCATTGGTGGTTGACATGGGCTACCCAGTCCCTAGATTCTGACTCTCTTCTGCCTGAGGGATGGGAAAGCATGTGGCTCCTACCCAGGGTTTTACATGGGTCTGGGCTGTCTGCCTTTCCCCGCCTCCCTCCCCTTCCGTCTTTCCTCATTGCAGGATCTGAACCAAGTCTGAGCTGAAAGAAACCTACTCCCTCTTTTCCCTTCAGTTCTATGTTAGTGGTAGCTCCTCCATGTGGTCCCAATGCAGAAAAGGGTTGTGAATTTGGGAGCTGACCATCCCCTTCCTGCCTGTCACTTACTTCTAGGACTGTCCTTGTCTGAGGCCAAGAAGCTCAGTTCCTACTTCCACTTCAAGGAGGCTGTTGAACTGAAGAACAAGACCTTGCTTGAGAAGGCTGACTTGGACCCTTCCCTGGACTTCATGGACTCCTTGGAGCATGATATCCCCAGAGGTAATGGCTCATTAATTCAAGGACGACAGAACTGCCCCTGGATCAGAGCAGTGGGCCATGCCGCCTGCCATTCTCCTTTGAGAGCAGAACCAAGAGCCTGGGTGGGAATTGGTGGGTCATTGTGGACCCTTGGAGCCCTGGTGCACAGAGGTTAAGAGCTCAGCTGCTAACCAAGAGGTCAGCTGTTCAAATCCACCAGCTGTTCCTTGGAACCCGATGGGACAGTTCTACTCAGCCTTATAGGGTCGCCGTAAGTCAGAATCAACTTGATGGCAACAGGTTTGGTTTGATTGGTTTTCGTGGGTCATTGAGGATGAGGCTTCCCCAGGGTCTGGTATAGGGCCCAGCTCATAGTAGACAATGAGGAAATGTTTGTTGAATGACAAAAATGGGAATGTTTTCCATATGCTTCCACAGACAGAAGCATCTCAGTATCTCACAGCAGTCTTGAATGGAGGCAAGCTGGGAATCTTTCCCCAAACATTTCTGAAAATGTCCTTGAAAATACTAACCATACCTACATTTCAAGTTTTAGGTTTTGGGGAGTGCTTGGCACATAGCGGGTGTTGGTTGACTGAATAAAAAGCCACCTGCTAAGAAAATGAGTTCTAAAAAAAAAAAAAAAATTCCCCTTGAGGGGAACAAAAAAAGAGTTCTGTACATTAGTTTCCTGCTATGTGCGGGGTACCTTTTCATCTTAAAACATACAGCTTCAGAGACCTTCTTGGCTCCAGGGCCCATCTAGCCCAGGCACAAAGCCAGCAGTTGTTGGCAGGCCACAGGGATTTCAGTCCCCTCCCTTGAGCATTGCCCCTAGAGAAGGGCATGTCCTGGGAAGATGCTCTTCCTCTGAGGCTGTACGCCAGAATAGGAGCTGGGCTCTAGGTAGCAGGGGCCTGGACTCAGGCACTGACTTAGCACCCTGATTCTTTCCCTCCCGACACTTGGTGTTTCTGAGAACTGGGGGGAATCTGATGATGATAATTAATAGCAATGATAGATGATGATAATAACAACAACTAATTCATACAGGCAATGAGACTGCTTACTGTGTGCCAGGCACTGTGTTCAGTCCTTTCCATGGCTGATCTCATTTTAATCTTTACAGTCAACCTATGAGGTGGACACTATTATTATCCCCATTTTACAGATAAAGAGACTCAGGTGCAGAGAGTTAAGCCCAAGGAAACAGTGAATGTTAAAGCATTATACTTTGGGGCTCTGGCGTTAACTGTGGTGTTTCTTTTTAAACGAAGAGAATAGTTGGACAATAGTCACCCCCACCACTAGGGGGAGACAGACCCCTGAGGAGCAATGAGCAATCCACATGGGCTGGAATTTAGAAGGGGTGGGATGGCAGTAGTGGTTAACGGCAAGAGCTCTGGAATCAGACAGAAAAGGTTAGAATTCTGGCTCTGTCACTTAATAGCTGTGTGACCTCAAACAAGCTCCTCAATTTCCTTAAGCCTCACTTACCTCATTTCTATGGGGGGGAGGGGGGTTGGGTAATGATATTTTCTACCTCATTGGGGTTGTTGTGAGAATCGAACACATATACAGAGTTAACATACATACATCATAACAACGCTTAACACATGGTAAGAACTCAAATAAAAAATATTACTGATATTACCTTTAGTGCAAAAAGGCCTTAGGGGCGGGTCGGGCAGCCCTAGGAGAGCCTAGAAGGCCAAGACGGTAAGGAGCTGCTGGCAGTTTGTGGTCAGGTCTGTGAAGTAAGGCAGCGGTGAGCGGGTGTGCTGAGAAGGGACAAGGAGGCCACTTGGGAGCTAGTGCAGCACCCTAGGGGCCAGAAGGTGGGTTCTGAATGGTTATTAGCCTCCATCAAGGAACAGCCACTCTGGCCTCCGCCACATGAGGGCGCCCAAGTCAAGCCACCCTCAGCATGGCTAAGCCTGCAGTGATGGATGGTAAGGGGCTCAGGACCTGCGGGGATATAAGGAGGGTTTATAGGGGCTGGAGCATTTCACAACCACTAGCCACACTCCCCAACTTTCCTTACTTGTCTCCTCCAACTCTGCCCTCCCAGCCTGGCTAGGAGCTGGAGGTGGCTGCACTTCTGCTACTAATAAAGGGAGCCAGGAACGCTGTGATGTTGGCACCCAGTGCCAGGGGCTGAGGGATGGGCTGAGGAGTCCTCTTAAATTGAGGGCAGCAGCCCGCCTCCCTGATTTGGGTATGGCTGGAATGCCCTCTCAGTGCTGACGTCTCAGCCTTCTTGTCTGCAGCTGGATGCTCCAGGGCTGGAGGAGGTACTGGGCGATGGCGGAGCTAACTGCAGCAGTGCCTCCTCTCCACAGATGGAGCCTCATCCCTTGTGCAGTGTGGGTGCAGGGAGGGTGAAGGGGTGCTAGGGCCTTTGTAGCCAAGATCAAAGCTGGCCAGATGGCTTCCTAAGGGAACCCCATCAGCCCTGCCTGCTCTGCCGTTGGGGTAAAGGGCCACAGGAGGCTGATGTCTCTCCCAGCAGTAGGGAAGTAAAATGTGAGGCATGGGGACTCTTCCTAAAGAATGTGAGGCCATCCCAATGTGCCCAGTGGACAAGTGAACCCAACAAGCCCTTGGGAGGTACGGGATCGGGCCTGTGAGGTGGATGAGCTGCAGTAGCCTAAGGACCTAGACACCCCGCCCTAATGGTGGGCCTCAGGGCTGAAGGATCAGCTGCTGGCTCCACCTCCCAGTCCACCCAGTGTGTCCCTGCCTTCGGTGCTGGGGCCTTGAGAGCTGAGGGTGCCTGACATCTCCTGTATGGTGGGCCTGAGGGGAGGGCTGACCTGGGCCTTGCCTTGGGAAACCTCCCTAAGCCTCCTGCTCCCTTATTCCTAGAGCCACCCCCAGAAAGCCTCCAGGATGTCAGGCCCAGCTTTTTCTCATGATGCTTTGGTGGGGCAGTGGTGTGGCATGGAGGTGGAAGTGTGGATAGTGGAGGAGAGTAGACAGCTCTGATTTTGCGCCCAGACTCCCTTCCTTATTAGCTGGTGAAAGAGCAGAATGAGCAGCAAGGAGACTGTCCTGCCAGGCAGGCAGAAGCCCGAATTGGCTGGGCTGCTAAGCGGGGCCAAAAGCCCAGGGAAGAGTTCCCCAGGACACCAGGACTAGTGGGAGGGATGGGATTTGACATCTGTTTTCTGCCCAGGTAAAGTTCATTATTTCCTCTTGGTGACCTGTCCTTTCTGGGTCTGAAGCAATTGTTCAGAGGTCTTTGTGTCACCTCTCAGCAGATGCGGTTTAGGCTGTCCCTGTCCCTGGGACTCCTGCTCTCTGTGCCCATCAAGGTGGGCCATTAGCTCAGCAGCCTGTCCCTGGGCCAGCCTTGGCTAAAGAAAGGAGGGGAAGGGATATTGTCTGGACCCACTTACAATCTCATGAGCCATCCTGCCCGCCCTGGATCTGCAGAATATGATGGTAGTGGGTAGCTTTGGGTGCCACCACCTAGTTCTGGGGTGGCAGGACCATCCTCCTGGTGGGTATTGGGCAACAGCTAAGAATTCTCTGATCTTGGGCTGCAGTGGGTGAGGTGGATGGAGCACTAGGTCAGGAGGTGAGAGAGCAGAGCTCTAGGTAGGACTCTGCCATTCAATACTCTTTAACTTTTCATCTTATTGGCAAATGGTCATTGAGCAGATGTGACGCGCCAGGCACCTGGAATGCCATCGTGAACAAGATTCGGGTTTGAGAAGACCAAATGAAATTGTGCAGGAAAGGGAAGTGTGAAACGTGCCTCACAAACAGCGTCATTGTTGTCTTGGGAAGCAGGGAACGGCAGGCAGAGCAGCAAGAGAGGCAGCAGGGGAGGACGGGAGGGCACAGCTCCCTTCCCTGCTCTACTCTGCAGCTGGAGCAGCGATCTCAGGCAGCGGCCAGGCTGTGGACCTTGGGACTCCATCACAAGCTCTGAGTGGCAATGCCAACCTCAGGCAGCAGAGGGCAGCAAGGAGGCTGGCTGCCTGGAAAGTGGCCTTTAAGGTGATGGGAGTTGGGGAGAGGGGTAGGAGACAGAGGCATTGGAGAGGAGAAGGATCAGCCTTTTCTTGGGGAAGGGGGTGCGGATAGCTCCTCTCACCCCAGTCCCTTGGAAGTCTGGCTAATGGTGCTTGGTTTTCTAGACCAAGGGGACTGGCCCTAACCCCCCACCCCCACCCCCCATTCAATGAAACAGGAGTCTGTCCCCAGGCTTCTAGAGGGTTTGACTCTACTTTGCGGGGAGGGCATGTGGCTGCTCTGAGGGGAGGTACCCATAGCCTTTGGGTTTTTTTTTTTTTTGGTAACATCGTGTTGTGCTGGTCTGAGGAGAGGGTTTAAGCCATCTATCTGCTGCCCCTGGACAGCCCTGATCACCAGCCTGGCCCACTCCTTCCCCCAAATTTAATGCTTTTCTTCCTTGAGGGTAGGTTAATGTAATTATGAGTAATAGCACTCTAGCCTGAGGTTCCTACCCTAGCAAGGTGGGTAGGTGACCCCTGGGGGCCAGGAAACCCAGAATGACTTCCTGCCAATTGCAACAGGTCCCACTCCTGACTTATTGGCCTGTCCCCCAGCCACATCCTCCAAAATCAGGCCTTCTGGAGAAGAGTGGCTGCTAGGGTGCAGGAGGGGAGGTTTGGGGAGACTCAGGAGAGTAAGCTGAAATGCCAGGGCTGCAGGAGACCTCTTTGCTCCAGGGTCCTAGAAGAGGAGGCAGCAGCTGGCTGGGCCCAGCCTTTCCAGCAGTTGCAATAAGAAAAGTGGGTGAAGGTGACAGCAAGTGCCCGGCTCCCCAGGTGGAAGTACGTGACTCCAGGCACGTTGAGAGTCTGGGTTTCCTGGGCGACCAGCTAAGCCAGGGACATGGAGAGGAGGATGGGAGTGTGACAGGAATGCAAGGGAGGGAGGGAGACAGTGCTAGCTGACAGCCCCTCACATGCTGTTAACACACTCTGCCAGCACCCTCAGCCTGCTTGGCATTGCCCTCCCCCTGGTGGGGGCACTGTATTTCTCTAGCATCCTTGCCAGTTTCTCCTTGCCCTCTGCTGATGAGCCCGGGCTGCTTTGTCTGAGATGCCCCCTCATCTACTGGAGGCAAGAGGTGGCCAGCCCTAGGGTGGGCAAAATTGGTGTGAGGACAGGCTGGGACCAGCCCTGGTAGAGGGTGTGCCAAGGTGCTGGTGACCTATGACCTGATAATGGTCTAGTTTGAGGGATTCCAGGGCAGTATTTGGCTCAGGCAGAGGAGCAAGGCGGAGCCTGACCTTCCCAATTCAAAGGGCTGTGCAACTGTGGGCTCCCCAGGTGGGAAGGGACTGTCTCTATAGGAAGCTGGCTTCAGATGATGCTTTGGGTCCTGGTGGGCATGACTAAGGGAGCACTGGGCAGTTGTACCTTCCCAGGGCCTGTGCTTCTGGTTAAAGGCCACCTGCAGTGCCTGGAAAACAGTTTGGTCACACCCCCAATGCCCCCAGGCAGTGTCTGCTGATAAGTGACCAGGAGGGCAATAGGCTAAGGCCTCGAGCTCTGATGAGTGTAGGTCTGGGAGGTCAAGGAGGACCTTGGGTGCCCAAGAGAAAGGTTGTGAGAGCCAGGGGAATGCCTCGCCACTCCTTTCTTCTTGAGGCTGACTGGCAGGGACTGAGGGCCTGGGGAGCTGAATCAAGTCAGTGTGGCTTCCACGATGTTATCTATGCACGGGTGGTGACACTTGGTGCTGGCCACTGCACAGTGCTAAGGTGGGCTCCAGGACACCTCTCTCTACGAGCAGGGCTGAGCCAACTGACCTGCACTCTCAGAAAGGTCTGGCTTTGATGAGGGCAGGTGATCGCAGCCTGAGCAGGGCTGAGCTGCTGGCAGGGTCAGGTCTCTTGAATGCGGGGTGGCCCCAGTGGGTGGGGACTGAGTATGAGGCTGTTGGGTGTGGAGTGATCAGGGTGGGCCGTGGTTGGAGGAGGCCTGTGGGAAGCTGGGGCAGCAGGAGCAAAGCAGCCAGGCTGAACTGGCAGCCGATGAAGGCGTTGATCAGCCCTCAGTGCATCACTGTCCGGTCCAACACCAAAACCTTCAAAGCCTTTGCCTTTCTGGCAGGGAGCAAGTAGAGCTGCGGCTGGGCTGGGAGAGGCCTCAGAGCACAGGGGAATAGAAGCTCCAGATCTGCATCCAGAGGAGATTTTCCCAGGCTCCTTCCTCCCACACAGCGGCTCCCTCCCTCAGTTCTGGAGCTCAGTCAGACCCTTCCCCGCCAAGTCCTTGTGGCTGCACAACTCTGCCCTAGGCTGACTTTCTCCTGTCTGGAGGAAGGAAAACCAGGGCAGAACCCAATAAAGACAAAGGCTCATTAGCTGCAGCCCAAGCCCCCTCCCGCCAAGGAAGTCTCCCAGTCTACCAGCTGCCAGCTCGGGCCGTTGAGCTGGGAGGCCTGAAGTAGCCAAAACCCCTGTTCGAGCCCCAAGTCTGGTCTAACCCATCTCAGGGCAAAAGGCTTCTGGGATTAGAGGACAGCAAAATGGCATCCTGGGGCCACACTAGGCCAGGGCTACAGGTCTCCAGTGATTGCCCCAGTATAAGGTGCGAGGGAGTCTGGAGTCTCTTGTCCTCCAGCCCCAATGCACTGGGCCAACAGCCCCTCCTCCATACAACCTTTAACTGACAACAAAACAGACTGGTTTGTGATTCACCTCTTTTCACTTCCTTTGCCCTCCAAAAGACAGATTAATGAACAGTGAAATGGCTAAAAGGCAACTGGAAGGAGGAAAGTGCCTGGATAATTAAAATTGTCCCCCTTTTCCTGGTGGTACCTCTGCACCCGGACCTGGCTGCCCGAGGGGCTGGGCCTCACCTCGTGCCGCCTCCTCCCCAGGGTCCTGGAGCGTCCAGATGGAGCGAGGCAACACCTTGGTTGTGCTGCGCAGCCTGCTCTGGCCAGGTCTCACCTTCTACCATGCCCCCTGCACCAAGAACTACGGCTACATCTACGTGGGCACCGGGGAGAAGAACATAGACTTACCCTTCATGCTGTAGGATGGGAGCAGGCCCGGGGGTTTTTAATGTAAAGACTCCTAAATGTTATTTTCATAAATTTCTGTGAACTTGGTCTGTTTGTTTCATTCTACTTCCCTCCTCCCACCTCAGTGTGGTGTCCAGGCTTTGAGGAGAGGCCCAGCTCCAGCCCTAAAGCAAGCAGCAGAGGGTCAGAATGTGCTAACCAAAGAGGTACTAGATGATGAGGATCGTGGAAATGGCTGCAAGTGATGACCAGGGGCCCCCTGAGGAGAGCATTTTCTTGGACTCAGATGACAGCAGCATATGGGCCAGGCTAAAGGGCAATCAGCTGTCAGTTAAGAGGATGGGAACCTGTGGGGGCATGATCACCCTCCAATTGCATTCACATGGCCCTTCAAAACAGATGAGTGTCTAATGCTCGGCAACTGGCCGGCAATGGGCCCAAGCCCCCACACCCCCAAGCAATGAGCACACACTCACTGGGTAAGCACGAGCCTGGTTTATGACATTCCTCAGGCAAAACTGTCCCCCAGCCCTGAGCATGGCCCAAGCCCGTCATGATAAGACGGCAGCTGCCAAGGGGCCCACGGCCTGCCCAGCTGTATCTTCCAGCACTGCTGCTGGGCAGGCCAAGGGGAAGAATGCCTCCAGTCTTGCTGGAGGGAGGCCACCCTGCTGGGGTAGGCAAGAAGTACGGTTCAGGCTGAGAGCTGCCCTACTCCAGTAGAGGCACTTGCAGGGCCCTGGCTAGGTCCTCAGGAAGTCAGCTCTCAGTCAATGATAGAACACTAAAGGTTTTCTTGAGTAGGAGACATTGTCCTTCAGCAGGGGTGACCCCACAGCCATGCGTACTTTGTTCCAGCGGTGGCCTTTATTGTAGATGGGCTTGACAGAGCTGCGAGACCAGCGGGTCAGGTACCTGTGGAGGGAGGATAAGGAGGCAGCCGTGAGGGCCGGGGACCCATGCTGGAGCCGTGAGAGTGGGGCACTGCCTCCTCCAGCCAAAGCCACAGTTGGCCAAGCGAACCCTTTGACCAGTTTTCCTTTCTGGAAGGGTAGGGGCTTTTCCTGGGAGTAACCGCTGAGTGTGCTGTAAACAGATGGGCTGGGCTCTTGCTCCTGCAAGCGTGTGTGGCCGGGTCAGGGCCGGCAGGCAGGCAGCCCGGGCCATGGGCTTCCTTGATCTTTATGAGTTGTCAATGTTTGTGTGTTTGCTGGGGGAGGCAGCAGTGAAGAGCTGCTTCAGAGCAGATCATTGCTTTCTGGCCTCTGCCAAGGGGAGAGAGGCTGATGTCAGGGCCTGGAGGAACCCTCCCCTCTTCCCCACTTGGCTCACTCTGCCACCCCAGCCTTTGGGGTGCTCCCCTGGGCAGCTGTAACCTGTGTAGGACCCCTGACCGTCACCCAGCCTGTGACGGAGCTTGTGGGTGCAGACTTAGCCCAAGAAGGTTCCTGTAAGTAGAAGGGGGGCGGGGAAGATGGCTGCCGCCCATGTCCTTTGGCCTCCTTTGGGGATGGTTAGGGCTAATAGTTCCTGGAAAAGTGGCTCATGCCGGCTGGGATTGGGGTTTACTCTGTCCAGAATGGAACCTGGATCCTGTCCATAGAGGCCCATCCTTTGTCCTGCAAGCTCAGCGATAGCAAAGGCCAGTCATCCTCCCCTGTAGCCACACTAGTTTGGGGCTCAACCCAGTCACCTCAGAGACCCTCAAATGAGAGGTTTCTTTTTTCATTAAAAAAATTAATAACCTTGGACAAATTTGTTACATAGAAAAAGTGAAACGATGATTGTTGATTTATACATTTAAACTGAGCTCCCTGGACCCCCGTCTCTGCCCCTCAGCCCTGTGCAGAGGGCACAACTCTGCAAAGGAGCTGGGGGAGGTGCTGGCCTGTACGCCAAGTGTGGCTGAGTGGGAAGGAAGGCCCGCCCCATGCCTACTGTGGACCTCAGTGCCCAGCCAGGGACAAATCTGTGGAGTGCGCTGGCCGACGAACAGCTTTCTCTACAGCTGGTGGCGCTGGGACAGCAGGTCAGTCAAGGCGCAGGGAGGGGAACACCTGGCAGGCCCCTTTGCTGGCATCTCCCAGTCTTCGGTGGGGATGGGTGAAGATGGGGTGTGGAAGCAGGCTCCCAGAAGGGGGTGCTCATTGGGATTCATGGACCCAAGAAGGTCCTGAGGCTGACCAGTTTGTCCAGAGCTACTGCCCCAAAGCTGTTCTTTGTCCCATGCCCTGGGGGAACTTGAGGGAAGCTAGGCTCCAGCTAACCCTGGCCCAATGCCTGTGCCACAGTCAGCTCTCTGGGAACACCCCAACTCTAGGAAGCACCAAGGCTCCTTCCTACCTCTCCTGCAGGGGGCAGGAGGAGAGTAGCAGCAGGAGAACACAACTGGGCTCCACTGGGCCCCAGCTGAGCCTGGGCCAGTGCATGGCGGCTCAAGGACCTCTGAGTGGAATCCAAAGTCCCTCACAAAGGAGCCAATCCCCTCGTAGCCTGGACTCCCTCTTCCCACTCAGGGTGGCCTTTTGCAACCCAAGAGCCCCCACACGTCATCAATCCTGTGTCACATTAAAGGACACCAGATGTATGGGAGGGTGCCTGGCCTCGCTTCAAAGGCCTGAGGGTGGGATGGATTGTGTCCTCACGCCTGCCTGCTGTCTCTTAAAAAGATGGGGGTGGGGGGTGGGCCTCATCCCCAAATGGTCCACATCACATTTGGGAGAGACAGGAAGAGGTTAATACGTCCTGCTGTCCCAGGCCTGCTGGCAGATGGCCCAGCTGGCACCGTGGGAGGTGCAGGTGGAGGTGGGCATGGTGCCAGGGTGCTAGTGAGGCACTGGTGAGGGCCCAGCCTCCAAGGACAGGGGAGACAAGGTACCAGGAAGCAGCCCTGCATTCCTGCCTCCTGTACCCCCAGCTCAGCAATGTGTGCCTGGTACCTGCCTGGCCTCACCCCTCCATGCTTGGATTTTGTCGGGGACCTAGGAGGCATCCTGGCGGGAGGGGCGTCTTGCTTTGCTTCAACTGTCTTTGGTCCCTACAGAGAGCAGTTCCATCTTCTTCACTCCAGTCTGGGAAAGGCCAGTGGCAGCTGGACAAACTGAAGGAAGGAGGGGACCGCTGGTAGAGGAGAACAAAAAGAAACCCCCAAATCAACTTTACAGATATGGATCTACACTCAACACCTCAGGGGTATAACAGAACTAGGAGCGTGTGAATGTGGTGATGTCAGAGATAGAGAGGAGAGGACCTCCAAATAACACGGCTGCTTAAGTGGTACACAGGGATCTGCTCCTGCACCAGACGGGCCACCTGTGGCTATTCCAGGGTCTGGGGGCCTTCTCATCTGTAAAACCTCAGGGCCTCCTGGGCCACCACGTACAACTGTGCAGGTTATTAACTGTATAACTTCAGAGGAAGCCATTCATGATCATGAACGTTGCCCTGAAGTTGAATGTTGCATGGCTTGCACAGCTGTATACAGCAGTCCTGTCCCAGACCCTGTCCTCTCCCATTTCTAAGACCTCATTCTATCCTTCAGTAACCCCAGTGCCAGAGAAAGCCAGGATACTGAAAGTTTGTAGAAGTGTTCTGACATCCCCATAGCAACCCAGTGTGATGTCATAAACAGTGGATTAGCACTTTCTAACATCCAGTCAGCAGAGCAGGCCTTTTTACCCTCTTTGCCCCTGTGCTAAGTGCCTTACTGGGGAGGGAAGAGGAAAGAGGCTGAGGCCCACAGGGGAGGGTGAGAGAAGTGAGTGCAGTATGAACTATAGCAGTACTGGACTGGGGCGGGGACAGGGGGAGTGCTGCTCAGCTGGAAGGGAGTGAACTGAAGAGCCAGAAACACCCCAGCTTTCCTGAGTGGTGGGAAAAGCGCCTGGACGGCTTCCCCAGCAGAATGCAGTGAGAGCTGCAGGCCCGCAGAAGGCTCAGGCTGCAGATGCCCAAGTGTGCTTACCGGTTAAGCTGCGGTTTGTTCTTGGGAACAAACCCTTCAGGAAGCCGAGGCCTGTGATTTGGGAGCAGACCTGTGTGGAGGAAGAACATGTAAGGGGATGGTCTGTGCAGCTCCCTTGGCAGCTCTTAGGGGGTCAAAGGGAAAGCTGAGGAGTGAGGAGGCTGGGGTGTGGGTGAGTCTAATTTAAGACTCTGGGTGTCCACTTCTCTTCCAGGAGGGGGCTCCTACCTGCCCGGTGGGCCATCTTCACACACTCCTCAATCTTGCGATGCTCTTCCTGGCATAGGCCCGTGATCCTTCGGGGCAGCATGCCTCCATGAGGCCGGATGAACTGACTAAGCAGCAGGACATCCTAGTGGAAACAGAAAACCAGCAGGGGGACAGGGGAGCCCAGGGTCAGCTGGGTTGGCTTTTGAAGCCGGGGAGCCAGGAAAACGCCTGTGTCCCAGCCCTTGAAGACACCTGTACTGCTCTTGGGTGCCTACCTGAGCCACGCCCTCCACACAGAGCTGTGCATACTGTTCTACTACCTTCACCGTAACAAGAGCTAAATCCCACCTGTACTAAGGTTTTCTGTGCCTCATCATGAGATAATCTTTTGATAGACTAGGTTAGAGAATAGCTGCTTCAAGAAGTGTTAACAACCATTTATGCACCTGCAGTATCCTTTCTGGTGAGGAAAGGTCCGTTGAGTTATTCTCCTTGGGTGGGGTAGGGGGTACCAAAACAAATTTCCCCAAAAGAGGGAAAACCTGCACCATTTCAACCCCCAAAGCCTACGTGCCACAGGCCAGAGTACATGCAGGCAGACCCTCCACCTCCCATCCCTCCGAAGTGCTAGGCAGTCCTATGCATTGAGAAGGAAGGGACCAGGGTTGTGAAGAAAGATGGCAGGTTTCACCCCACATCTTCTAAGGCCAGTTGTGTAGGGTGCTTGAGCTTCTGTTGGACCACCACATTCCTGCCAGGCTGTTTTGGACAGATCAAGGCAACAAGGATGAACAGGGCCAGAATCAAGACAAGAGATCATCCTCCCCATAACTCTCATAGGCTGGCTGGGTAATTGCCTTAAAAACACTGAGGGGGTTAAATAAGATTCACCACCCTCCACCCCACCCACAGGGGCCTGGCAGGCCGGTCTCAGCAGTCATGTTCCACGAAACTGACTTGCTGCCCTGGAGGAGCCTCGCTGGATAAGCACAGATTTGTTTTAATCACTGGACAGCTCCTAAGGGACCTAGGCCCCTAACCCCCACCCCTGTAATCTTCGGAATCTGATGAAAAGAACTGGATTGGATTAATCCAGGGCTAATAAACTGTGCTCACAGCCCCAGTCCCCCGCCTCAGGCTGCCAAGCAAGCTGACAGTTTTATGCAGCTCAGGCTAATGGTGCTCTGAGTGGAACGGGGTAAAAGGAAAAACAACTTTAGCCTTTACCTCGGAGGGGATTAGATTTCTTCTGCTGGATAAACAGAGCCAAGTACGTTTTCTGGAAACGGCTGGTAGGAAGAGTGCCCCATGGTGGCTGGGCAGCTGGGGGTTCACATCCCCATTGGCCACCGGGATTCCAAGTATGCCCACAGCCCCATTCACTTCCATGTCACAGAAGCCTGTGAACACTGTCCCTTTGCCTCTAAGCTGTCTATTACTCCAGGCGGCCATCAGCAGAAGAGCCCCCCTGCCCGTGGTGGCATGAAGCCAAGGTCCCCCAGCCCAGAAGATTAGCTGGGCCATTCTGTTCAGATCCCACGGACATGTGGCCTCTCCTGCTCTTATTGCCCAACCAGGATCTCTGGCCCTTAGTCATCCCATTCCATTGAGGGGCACAGGGACAACTTGCAGGTCAAATTGGCCCAGAGCCTCAATCATCTGCAACCCAAAAATAGGGCACTTAATGTCACCAATGAGAACTTGGAAGAACAAGTAGATTTCTCCATGCTGCGTCCTTCCTCCCAGGCCCTCCTGTTTCTAGAGGTGTACAGAAAGGGAGTCGGCAACATGGGCTCTACCGGGGCTTTGTATCCCTGGAGTTTGTATCCCACCTCTGACACTAACTAGCTGGGCAAATTAATCAATCTCTCCACGTCTCAAACATCTTCATCTGTAAAACGAAGATGGAAAAAACACCTACTTCATAGGGTTATGGTGAAAAGGAAGTAAATTAAGACATGTAAGCACCTACAATAGTACCTGACACATAGTATGCACTCAAGACATGTTACCTATTGCTATTAGCTATTATCTTCTTTTCCACGAAACAACAATTCTGGGAAAGCTAGAATGATTAGGAGTCTTTGTAGCTTCAGTATGGAAAGGGACAGTAAGGTGTTCCCAGATGACAGTAAGGACCAAGAGCCTCTTCAAATATATCCTCTCATTATAAAAGGAGGAAAACCAACCCTGTATCAGGATTCCACCCCTTCAAGAACACAGCCCCCAAAAGGACTGGGGTACAGGGCCCTGGTGGTCTAAATTGCAACCGAAACAAACAAAAACAACCTCCAGTTGTCAAGTCAATTCCAATTTATGGCGACCCCATGCATGGCAGAGTTGAACTGTACTCCATAGGGTTTTCAATGACTGATTTTTCAGAAGTAGATTGCCAGGTCTTTCTTCCAAGTGCCTCTGGGTGGGTTTGCGCTGCAAACCTTCCAGTTAGTAGTTGAATACTTAATTGTTTTCACCACCCTAGGACTCCAAAACCATGAACTGAATCAGCAGCTCTCTATTCTGGCTGGACATGAGAATGACCTAAGGAGCTTTAAAAAACAACCAGCCCAGGCTCCACCCTAGACCAACTGAATCAATCCCTGGAGGTGGGGCTTGGGCATTTTTAAAGCTTCCTTGTGATTATAATGGGGAGTGAGGATTGAGAAGCACTGGATGAAATGCTTCTGTTTAGTGGCTCCCAAGCTTGCAGCTGCGGCTAAAGGAGGACGCTGTTCAAGTTCACCAGGGCATACAAGCTCGGCGACATGCAGTGTTGAGGTCTCAGCCTGCAGACTCACCTCATAGCTATACTTGTGCTTCAGGTTCCAACGACAGATGGGGCACTGGCCGGAGGGGTTAGGGGGATTTGGACTTTCCTTGGGAGTCCCCCCTGTGATGTGGCCTTTGATCTGGGAGGCAGAGAAAGAAGAGCCAGTGAGGGAGAGGCCGATGTGGAGCCAGGTATCCTTGAGCAAGCCCTCAAAACAGTGGAATGCTGGTGAAACTTTATCTCCGGGGGTCTTGTAGGAGCAGGGAATAGGTCTCTCCAGCCTGAATCATGGTGGGCCCTGGGGTAGCTATGGGGATGTGGTTTGGTGGCCTGCAGGGGTAGTGGAAACCATGTGAACTTAATACTGGTGCCAAGAGGGAGGGGTTTGCTGCATCTGCTGAATGCTACCTTTCCTTCTTTAAAAATACAAAACAAAAACACCTGCTGAATAACATGACTTCTTCCCCTGCCCCCGCTTTGGGAACAAGAATACACATACATGGTAGAGAGTTTCAAACTGCAAAGGGACAGAGAGTCCAAAGAAAGTCTCCCTCTCAGCCCACACGTCCTCCTCAGAGGAAACTGCAGTTTTGTTTTAGGTACCTGACGGAGGTATGTCTGTGCCAGTGGTTCTCAATGGGGCAATTTAGCTTCTCAGGGGACATTTGACAATGCCTGCAGACATTTTTGTTGTCATGATGTGGGGGGATTTGCTACTGATATCTAGTTGGTAGAAGTCAGGGATGCTGCTAAATACCCTACAATGACCAAGAGAGTCCCCACAACAAAGAATTATCTAGCTCAACATGCCAATTGTGCCAAAGCTGAGAAACCTTGGTCTATGCCTGTACAAGCAGACATCTATGTGTACAAGCAGGTATTTGTGTATACAAGCAGACATCTGTGTGTACAATCAGGTATTTGTGTGTACAAGCAGACATCTATGTGTACACGCTGACATCTTTGTGTACAAGCAGACATCTGTGTGTACAAGCAGACATCTGTGTGTACAAGCAGACATCTGTGTGTACAAGCAAGTATTTGTGTATAAAAGCAGGTATCTGTATACACAAGCAGACATCTTTGTGTACAAGCAGACATCTGTGCGTACTCCTTCCCCCCACCTCCTTTTTTAAAAATGCAAATGGAAAGATACATTCCTGTCTTGCTCCTAGCTTTTGTCATTCTGGATGCCATTCTTGAAACCCTGCTGAGGCCACGTGTGAAAGGACCTCCCTGTCACTGCCTGGCTGGTAGTCTCTGTCTCCTATGAGACAGCCTTGAAGTACTAAACTCAATAAACCAATGATCCAGGGGTCTGCTCCAGCTGCAAGATGGGGAGCTTAGCAAGTCTTGTTGACTGAGGCCATGGGACAGGTTTGGGAGGCTCTGGGAGGAAAGCACCACTGTCTACTGGGGGAGAACTGGAGAAAGGGAGAGGGGCTGAACATAAACAGCTGGCTGTTAGGGCACTGCCACCTATCTTTCTGCCAATGCAACCATAACTGCACCCAAAACGAAGATGTTGTGGTTAGAGAAACTGTGCAGGTGCACAGTAGGGCTTAGGGGGAGGGTTTAGGTGGGCTGGGCAGGGAAGAGAATTAGCATTTCCTGACTCCCCATTCATTACGTATCTGGCTCTGTGCTAATAACAGTTCACATGTACCATTAAATTTCCACAACCTAGCAAAAAAAAAAAAAAAAATTTTTTTTTTTTTTTTTTTAGTGAGGTAGGCATCACGAGACCCCAGACAGCAATAGCAGAGAGGTCACCCATAGCAGGCAGGGGCTCTTCCCTCCCCCTTGGAGCTGTCACAGTGCCACAGTGTCCCAGATTCATGCCCCACGTGAAAAACTCTTTACAGTCAAAAGGCAGATGTGTTTCTCTCCTCTAGCATGAAGTTTAAGGGAGCCAAAATGTGCTCTAATGCAATAGGGCCCCTAAGTCAACAGAATTCTTCTGAGGCTAAGCAGTGAAAAGGCTGAGGGAATATTCTGGGGAAGACCCAAAGAGGGAACCCTACAGGTTCATCCTAGGGATAAGACTGCCTTGGGAAAGACTAAGCTTGGCTGGCTGCCAGAAGGATTAAATCCCTGGTTGGGATGGAAGTTAGAGAGGCTGCTGGGAGCCCTGTGGAGTGGCTGAGGATTCCTTGGAGGGATGGAAGGCCATGTGAAAATGACACTGTCTTTTAGGGATTATAGGATAATCTAGACCCCATGACTCCGAGGGAGGGAGGTGAGATGGGCCAATGAGGGAAAGGGGACAGTGGGTGGACAATGAATTGTTCCAGCTTTCTTACCAACAGACAAGCCAGGGCACCAGCCAGTGAGCCCAGAGTGTTTCACCTTTTAACTGCATCACTTAAGGTGTACCTTAGTCATTCTAAGCAGGAAGGAAAGGAACCGAGGGCCAGGCTCCTTGCCCAGGGTCAACTTCCTGTGGCTTTCTAGGCCTGCCAGTGCCTTAGTTTCTCTTCTGGGAAAATGATTTATCACCTGCCAAAGAACATATCAGCAAAGGTCTCTGAGACCCTGTCATACAAAAGGCCACTTTAATCAAGTAACAGACGCCTCAGCCCAGGCACAGTGACTGTTCCTGATTAACCACACTATAGCACACATCTTGAAAAAATAATCGATTGTGGGATTCATGTTCACAGAGGCAGCTGATTCTGGGGCCAGGAGTCCAGTCTGAGCCTCCTCCCTCCCTTCCTCAGAGGAGCAGCCAGGCAGCTCCAAGTGCTAAAGAGGTTAGAAATGGCCAACGCGATGATACTTACTATAGTCGTATTCCCTTCTTGGATCTCCACCACTATAGGGATAAAGAGGAAAAATTAGGTCAGCCATTTAATAAGGAACAGGGAGCTTCAAATAACAGCTCAAATTCTACACTTGCAGAAAGACGGAGCCTTCAGTCTGTATTCTCCCACGGTCAATGCAGGGGCTCCGCCCTGGAGGCTGGGTGGGCAAGCCCAGCGGGACCAGCTCTCTGGGATTCAGGGTTTCCACACTGCTTTTGCCTTTCTAAGCCAAGATTCATCTTGGTTCTATCCAGGGGAACTGGCAGGATCCTGCCCAACCGATGCTAGCAATAATGACCCCAGGAGTGGTAGAGCAGAGGCATTTATCAAATTAAAATGGTTTCTGACCTGGAAGAGTTTGCAATCTAAGCTAGGGCACTGAACTAACACTGTGGCCACACAGTGGATAAGCAATGAGACAAGTCCACTCCTGAAACCTGTCCTGAGAGCCTCCTATAAGAATCTGTACGAGGACAGCTGTGTGAGTTAAGTTCTCTTCTCTTGTCTCCCTGCAGGGCTGTGTTTTGTCATCTGACTGGAGAGGGGTGGTGGAAGAGTGGGACCTGGGAGAGCGGCCCTCAGATACTGGGTCCAGGCAGAATTTCAAGGAAGAGTGCTGCAATTCCAAACTGAGAGGGATCCCTCAGCTCTGCATATTTAGGTCTGAGGCAGAGGAGAACCCCAGGGTAAGACAGTCAGCTGTAGACATCTGTTAAGCTGTTAAGTACTTCCTGTCTTGTGAACCAGGATGCAGAATGACAACCTCAACAATAACTGAAGGAAAAACTAAGCCAATAATCCAGATTCAGCAAATATGATCAAATAGAAAGTTCTTGGGCATACTTCGTTGTTTTTCTAATCTTTAGGAAGAGAGACACCATATAAAACTGTTAGCACAGGAGCTGGCACGTAGCAAAATGCTCAACAAATACTAGCTTTTAATTTTAGGGAGCAAATACTTGTCATGGTTCTCTGCTGGCTGCTAATTACTGTAATAGAAAACTTGGGCCCACACAGACGTGCTGCAAACTGTCTCCCCAAATCCTAACACCATATTTTAATGGCAGCTTGGCCACCACAACTCAGTTTTTATTCAGCTCTGGCCAATGCAAGAAGTAGCACCGATCAGAACGAGGCCCTGGTCCTTAAGTGTGTTAATCTAGTGAAAGCCATGGCTCTCTCCCTACAGACACATCTGTGTTTCTGAGCATACACACTATGATGCAAGGACTTCAGGAAGCTCACAGGCCCATGAAGCCATGCAGTTCATACTGGCTACCTCTCTGTGGTGTCAATAGGTGATTTTAGTTTCTTTCTTTCTTTTTGCCTATCTGTATTTTTTTAAGTTTCTAAAATAAACATGTACTGTTTTTGCAATTAAAAATAAAAAAGGAGAATGTCTAAGGAAAAAAGTGAGGCAATTCTAACACAGCCGGAGGCCCACGGCAGCATCTGTGATCACTGAGCTCTGTGACCGCCACCTAATTGGACACAGACGCCTGGAATGGTTCCCCACTTGTTTTCTGGGCAAGGCCATTCATAAAGACTCATTACTCCAAAACAACGAACCTGGAAGTCCCTCGATGTCCAACGCCAGACACACAAGGGAGTAACGATAACCAGAAAAGCCCTGGGGCTCTCTCCAGAGAACGCTGTAGTCACTAATAAATTCAAAGACAAACTAGGTTTCTTCATCTAAAAGAAAATGCGTCACCCCACACACGGATCTACTTGTACTAGACAAAGACCAGCCCAAGAACGGGATGTGGGTGAGACTCAACCTTGTCGTCAGTCTGGCAGCCAGTGCAGCTGCGGAGGAACGGTCACTGCAGTGAGTCAGTCTGCAGACACAGCCTACAAATGTGGAAGAGCAGGGGAGCGCACCCGCAGTCCAGTGGGGTTCCAGACATCCTGGAAATGGTGCTAATTAGCAGAAATCAAGGTGGGAGAGGGACTGAGGGTGACCAAACCTGAGCACCAACAGGCAGGGGGAAAGTTTCTGAGCATCGCAAGAGGAAACGGTACAAAAGAAACACTGTGGTACCACCTGAGTCGGCACAAGAACAATGCCCAAACACGAAGTGGATAAACATGTGGTTTCCCTCCTGGTAGAGGCACTTGGGTTCTAACCATGAGATAAACAAGTCTAACAAAATACACATCACTCCCGGCAAAGAACCAAACCCTGAAGTCATGCACTGGCCCCTGGAAAAGAGATCAAAGCCGGTGGCAAGCTCTGCTGTTCACAAGCTCCCCACACAGCAACTCTGAGCCAGTGAATTCTCCTTCCATAAGCCAGTGGGTAAAACAACCGACAGATGCTTATCTCATAGAAAATTTGTCAACCTAGAAGGAATGACCCGAGAACTCACTCGAGATTGACATTTATCAGGATGGTGTCTCAGTATAGGGAGAAAGGGCCTGGCTGGAGCCTGGAGAGGCCCTGGTAGATTCTACGTCTCTGCAAACAGGAGATAGCAATCAGAATAGTATTGATTTTCAGTGTGCATATAAAAATATGTCAAAACCAAACAAAACCCGAGATGCATTTTATCCTTGGCCTCTCCTCCATTTCCTTCTCTTCAAGAGAACTGGGGTTGGCTAAGAAGGGCTGGACTTCAAGATGGAGGCGCCAGTAGAAAACTTGTTTAGCAAAAGATGGAATCACTCTTGCATCTGAGATATGGCTAATCAGTAAACTAAGGAAAGATATGACGGAGTTTTTCAAATCAGAACTAAGGGCCAAACTCTTTCAAGACAGGCACTTCTCATCACATCAAATAATCTGTCCCAAACAAGGCAACACATTTGCTGAGCATCCGTGCAGAGTACAGCCTTACTCTGCCTACTGTGAAGAGTTACAGTTGAACTGGAAGACACAGTCTTTGCCTTGGAAGAGGAAAGGAAACTAAAACAAGCATGGGAACTTCACTGTAATAAAGTCTATGCCTCGTAAAGAGGTCCTTTAAGTACTTCAGTAAATACTCGCCTAGGATGGAATCCAAGATAACTGAATTATAATGCTCTGGAGCAAACAGCATTGCGGTAAGACTGTGGTGAACACAAAAGACCTTGATGGTCCCGTAAACACAGACATAGTGAACAGCAGTGGTGGAAAGACCCAACTGCTTCGTAACAGAGGAAGTGAACAAAGTTGAATGGTCAGGAGAGGGAGATGCTGCTACAGGAAGTACCCAGAGACCAAAGTCCCTCTGGAAAGGATCCACGGAAACCAAGTCCCAAGAAGGGTATGAAGGAATGGAGTAAACTGAGTGGCAGGATGGATAGAAGGAGGCACTAAGACTTGTGTAGGGTCGGGGGTCGGGGTGGGGGCTAGAGTGCATGCTTGGGATGAGTGTCTGCATTTCTGACCATTGACTATTTTTCTCAAACTCCTACAGCACTGTTGCCTTTAGTTCACCTTTAATTCTACCATACAGTTTTTAGGTCCTCTCATCACCGTTCTTCCTCTTCCCCTGCCCCCATTCTTCTCCCCTGCACCCATGAGGGAAGGTCCCTCTGCACTATGGTTTAGAGCTAGGAGTCTTATTTCTGCACAGAAGTCTTTTTCCACTAACAGGTTGTTGTTGTAAGGTGCCGTTGTTCAGTCAGCTCTGACTCACAACAACCCCAATATACAACAGAACAAAGCCCTGTCTGGTCCTGCACCATCCCCATGATCACTGGTATACTGTACTCAAGTCCACTGTTGACGAAGCTGTATACTTTTAGTGTCTTACAACCTAGGGGGTTCATCTTCCAGCACTATGTTGTAGTTAGGTGCTATCGAGTCGATTCTGACTCGTGGTGACTTCACATGTGCAGAGTAGAACTGCTCTACAGGGTTTTCAAAGCTGTGACGTTTTGGAAGGAGATCACCAGGCCTATCTTCCAAGGTAGCTCTGTGTGGGTTTGAACCACCAACCTCCAGTACTATACTGGGGAATATTCTGCTGTGATCCATAAGGTTTTCACTAGCTAATTTTTAGAAGTAGATTGCCATGCCTTCCTTCCTAGTCTGTCTCAGTCTGGAAGCTCTGCTGAAACCTGTCCACCATAGGACCCTGCTGGTATTTGAAACAGGTGAAATAGCTTCCAGCATCATAGCTTATTGCTGCTCAGAAGTGTCTTTCCACTAGCAGGTTACTCTGGACTGTATACCTTGAATGCTTTAAAGCACTCGACTCGCTCCTTCCCCTCTCAAAGCTTTTAGCCATATGGCTGACCACCCAGTTGGCCACATCCCTGTCTGACATGCTAGGTCCTCCAGAAAACCTCCCTTAGCTGATTAGAAGAGACAAAGCAAACTCCCTTTGGCTTTACTCAACACACTCGGCTCTAAGTGCCTGATAGATCATAATCATATACGTGTTTATCTTCCTTGTTTTAAATATATTTCTTTCATGAGGGCTGTAAGAGTGATATGGCAGGAACTCCAGGTCTAACACAGTCTTTGCTAAGTCTGGTAGGGTCAACAACAGAGGCAATTACTGTAAGTGGTCTTTGGCAAGTTGACTGATGAGGCTTCAGGGAAAAGGGGGAACGACACGAAGGTACTGCCATGGTATATCATAAAAACGGCATGGTGGAGGCCTCTGACCTCCTCTAACTTCATAAGGTGGAGCAGAATCAAGATCAACAGCCCAAGGCTGACTCCTGTGAGGTGGAGGCCAGACATACCTCCTCTTGCAAGCCCTTTTTACCTATTCTGATACCATCCATCCCTTCCCCGGCACTCTCTACTTCTCTGCTGGGTTTGATAATTCACAGACCATACTCATGATTAAGGGGGTTTATCAAGGAAGTAAGGGCTTACAATTCATGTTCAGGAATGCTCAGGATACAGTTCTTTGATCAGGACAGCCTCTCCTCAGCCATGCCTGCAGGCAGGTCTCTCTCTGGCCCTTGTCCCCTCTGCCTGGCCTCTGCCCTGCTCAGGCAAATGTTACAATGCTCTTTTAGCTCCGCTGATAAGCACCCCGAAGTACCCCACTGCACCACCAAGCCTCCTGCCCGAAGGCACTCAGCTTTCTTGCTCCGTGGGCTGGGAAGCCCATCGGGCCATCTCCTGTCGGTCTCCTGGTTCTGCTGCTGCCGTTTTTCACTGTCTTCGGTGTTACAGCTCTCTCTCAGTCTTCTGGTTCCAGAAGCTTCTCAGCGTGGGGATTCTGGGGCAAAAGGATGCACTCTACCCCTGGCTCTTCCTTCTTGATGGTGGTGAGATCCTCCCTTCCCGCCTCTGGGATGGCTCATTTTCAGCCTATCGGGACGGCAAAACTGGCCAATCCCTTAGTTAGGGTTCCATGTACCTTATTTGCATAGTCCCACCCAATCACTGTGTGTGAGTCACAAAGACTATGGCTAGAAGGGCCATATTAAGTAATTCATTGCCCCACAGGTACCAAGGTGATGTTACTGGTGGAGAGGGAAGAGTGCAGGCTCTACTTCCAACTCCACTATTTAATATGTGTGATATTGAGCAAGCTACTGAACTCCCCTGGGCCCAATTTCCTCGTTTGTCAAATTGAGGACAGCAATATCCACCTTTAAGGATTGTTGAGAAGAATAAACACACGCATGTGAAAAACCTTGTACAGTGCTTGCAGCAGGCACTTACTAAACTATAATTTCCATTTTTGGCTCTGTTCTGTCTTGCTTCTTTCATAACAATCTTTCTTTGGCTTTGTGTGTCCCTCTTGTCAATCCTTGGGTGACCAGGGTTTCTCAACAGTGACACAAGTCACATTTTAGGCCAGACAGTTCTCTGTTGTGGGGGGCTGTCTATGTACTGCAAGATGTTTAGCAGCATCCCTGGTTTTTACCCACCAGATACCAGCAGTACCAGTTGTGAAAACCAAAAATAACTCCAGACATTGCCCCCAGTTAAGAACCACAACGTTACTGAAAATCCTTAGAGGCGGGACTCTGCTGCTCAGTCCTCAAGAACTTTGACTAAAATTAAGTAGTACTCCCTAATACTTTGAAAAGTAGGATGCTTAAATATTTTCAGCAAGAGACCCAGCTTTAAATTCTATGTGTACAATATTATTTGGGTGTCAAATATACCAGCTTCAAAATTAGTTTTATGTGTAATACTTTATGCCTTACAAAGAATGGGTAGAGTATCAAAAGAAAATTTTTCTCATTTAAAGGCCCTGGAAACAGGGTGGTTATTAAGAATAATACAGAAGATCATAGTGGCTTCATGTAACATCACATTCAATTCAGTCTAACATTTAGCTGTGAGGTCTGAAATAAATGAGATAGAAAAGCTAACAGCCTAAATATTTATAGAGAGTAGGACCTCACAGACCCACCTGGTTATGTATCCCATCATTTCACAAACTTTCCAACTAAAAAAGTTCTTTTAAGTCTAACCTCAAATATTCCTATTGTAAGAAAAATGGATTCCTCTCGCCTATCAGGGAACACAGCAAAGAACTGTTTTCAACTTTGAATCTCACAAAGGATATGCAAATTGCAGCTACTGTTTGACATTTGGTAAAACCTGTTACTGTAGAGTTGATCCCAACTCACAGCGCCCCTACAGGATACAGTAGAACTGCCCCATAGGGTTTCCAAGGAGCAGCTGATAGATTTGAACAGCTGACCTTTTGGTTAGCAGCCAAGCTCTTAGCCACTGTGCCACCAGGGCTCCTTGACACTTGGTAGATACCCTCAAAAACATTATGGGCATATGCCTGTTTTGCAGCATGGGAATAGATAAAACATCTTTCATGAAGCATGAACTCTTCTGGTATCTTTCTTTATTGACAGATCAGCCTAATGTTAACCAGGTAGTGTCTGGACCTTGTTGTTCTTTCTAGTAAATGTTCCATCTCCCCCTCATAGCTAAATTCTTCAAACATACTTGCTACTTCCATTTCTTCATCAACTATCTCCTTGATTTCCCAAACTGGATTTCTTCTCTGTCACGCTATTAAAATTGCTGGTGGAAAGCTAAAAAGAGACCTGAGACAAATCCAGTGGCCTCTTCATTAGTGTCTTAGGATGGATTCTCTAGAGAAGCAAAATCAGTAAAGTGTATAAATATATATAAACTTATATTAAGGAAATGGCTCACAAGGTTGTAGAGGCCGGAACATCCCAAGTCTGTGGGTCAGGCGTCTCCTGATTCACATAACTGCAGGGGCTGGTGAACACAAGATTGGCAGGTCAGAGAGCAGGACTCTTGCTCACATGCTGCAAAGACTGACGAATCTCAAGACTGGCAGGCAAGACCACAGGTAAGCTGCTAGCTCAAGTCCCAAGAATCGGAGGTCACGTGAACAGGAACCAGCTGCAGGATCCACGGTGAGCAAAAGCCCACAAGCCTTGCTAGAATGTCCACTTACATTTGATGCAAGCCACACACCCAAGGAAACTGCCTCTCAGTGACTGGCCACTCACAGCAGATCTCACCACGGAGGTGATCACAATACATCAAATCTCATGGATGTGATCACAACATCACCCTACTGCCAAGCCACTGAGAATTATGGCCCAGCCAAGCTAACACACAACCTTAACCATCTCATCTAGGCTCTTCTTTTTGGACTTTTCTGCTCCTCCTGACAACAATGATCAGTCTTCTCCTCTAAATTCTTCTTCACTTTAGTTAAAGAATATGCTGACCAGAGCCTTGTGTGGGAAAAATCATTTCTCTTATACATCACTCATCATCTCCTGCTTCTAGTAGTACACAGAGGTGTGCTATGTTCTCAAATATCTTTTCACTGTTCCTCGGATTCCATCCTTTTATAAGCCTGTTCAAGACACACCCCTTTATAAAAACTTTTGAATGTTTCCGGTAACAGAATCTCCCTGTACTTGGTCATGTAAATGCTTAATTGCATTTATGGCAACATATACGCATCATCTAAGCGTCTTGGAAAAACGGCTGTACTTTTCGCTTTCTCCAGCATCCCTTCACAGTTCTTGGCCTTCACTAAGCTCTCAGTTGATGCTGGAATCATGTCGCCTTTCTAGACTTAAGGTTACTGAAAAGCAGAACCACCATCCAGCATTTGCCTCTGTATCAGCTGCTCAAGGGACTTCCCACGTTGGCCTCCACCTCTCAAGGAGACGAGAGACCCGGGCAGAAAAAGCTGCCATCAGATCACCGCGTTTTCAGATGAGAAAATGGAAAGGGAGATCCAGGGATTCTTTATCGAAGGTGGAGGAGGTTCGGGGAATACGGGAGGGAGAATTAACTTGCAGACCCTTACCGAATACTTTGCTAAACCCGGGGGTAAATTTTCCTTCTGCTGCAGCTGACTAAGCAGGCCTTTCCTTCCATCCTTTCCTCCTCACAAGGCACGGGAAGTCAAGATAACACCAGGGTCTGTAAAGGGTTTTAAAGCACCCCCGGGACACCAGCACCTCCTACGAATCAGAACCACGCGAAGGAAAGGGAGGGCGGGGAGCATGGGGGCTGGCAGAGGGCAATCAGCGCCACTCTTCTCAACCTCGGGTGGGTCGTCGGGACCCGGAACTCACCTTCCCGGAGCCTGCGAACTGGAGGCAGAGGCCTGGTCGCGGCCGGGACCTCCAGGAGCCCCCGGAGCAACCGCCCACAGCGAAACACCACGGCATTGAAGGCCGCCATCTTGAAAACCCAACCTGACCTCTTGGGAAGTGCACTTCCGTTTCCGGAGCGGCGTGCGCGCAGCCGCAGTGGTGAGGCGAGAACTGTGTAGCCTTGTGGACTTTTTGGTCTGTGAGTCCTGTCACTTTTATTTCCCTCACCTCTTCAGCTTTGCGCTAAAGGGAAGAGGCTTCTGAGTCAAGCCTGCATTTCGTCCCGAGGTTCTAAGGGAAGTCGTTGCTTCATTCCGAGAGTCTAGGGGAGGTTTTCTAGCTCCTGTCTGCCAGTCCCTGCAGTCCGTGAAATGGCTTTCTTTCCCTAGAAGTCTTCCTCGGGTATATCACATGCATCACCCTAATTTCTTCAAAGCTTTCTCTTCTGTGCAAGTCAGATGTGGATTTTCAGCTTCTTGTGGCTGGGTGTAGTTCTGCACCGGAGAGGGTAAAATGGTTAGAACTTTAACTCTGGAGTATCAGGCCGAGCCGGGATAAAATCAATTACCTCTAACCCCACCCGCACTCTCGCACCCCCATCCTTCCCAACTACGTGGCTTTTTTATTCTCATATACTCAACACTTCCTTCTAGACCCAGGACCTTTAAAAAAAGAGGTAATTCCTCTGCTTGCTTTTTATTCACCTTGCTAACTTGTACTTATTTCTCAGGTCACAGTTTAAACATCACTTCCACAGTGAAGTCTTCCTTGATGTTCTTGTTGCTGGTTCTCATACACGCTTACATCTTAGTATGTAAGGTACCTGGCGGTTTTAGGTTTGTTTGTGTAACATGTCTTTCCCACCAGACTATAAGCTCCCTGAAGGCAGGGTTATTGTTTTTTGTTTAGTGTTGTCTCTCCAGCGGTTACTACAGTGCCTGGCATATAGTAAGAGTGCGATATATAGCTGTTGAATGAATGATTAGTACCTATTTTTTAGGGTCGTTGTGAAGATTAGGTGAGATAATAAATGCTCTATAAACATAAGCTAATTAGTAGGGCAATTAGTGAGATGGCCCTTGTCCTAGATACTTTTCACGAGTTTGACATACTTGCCTTATAAGGAAGCTTATGGTACCAAAAGGAAGACAGGACAACTGTCTTGCAGTTTTCCCTCTTTTGGATTTGTAGGATGTATAGATGTTCCCTTCGAGCTGCATAAGAAAAGAAAACCTTTCACAGCTCACTTCTTCCATTTAGTGGTTAGGTTATTCTTTTCCACCCTCCATAATAAAACTGAAGGGAGATTTTTCTAGTTATCCTACTCTGATTCATAGATGGGAAAATCAGGCTCATTAAATGGCACAGCATGTTCCCCGATGAAGAGAGAAGAAGCCCATCTTCCAGTTGGGACTGCAACCAGGTGGGCGAACCCTGGTGGGCTAGCCACCAGAAATGCAGAATGCAAAGCAGCTGCTGCGTGGTGGGCTTGAGTGGCATCACCATAGACAGAGCAGGAGAAATTGCATTCAGTAAAGGCAGGTCTGGGGAAGGGGGAACTTGAGAGAAAGGCCAGTTCAGGTGGTGAGACTGACACATGGATTAGGAGGGGAGCAGAGGAGCTTGGTGGGGTGTGGATTTAAGCTTCCCAGCCAGGATCAGGAAAGCCTTGGCTCTCCCTTTAGGTTTTGCTTTCCCTCTGTACAGATGACCTTGAGCCCTTCTTGCTCATATCACATTCCCCATTTCTCTACCCCTCCCCAACTTCTGGGGATCTAGTAGAAAGCATTGCATAAACACAGCCCCACCCAGGGCTTGTTTTGGACATGGTTAGCTAAAGTATTTGAGTGCCAACCCTCTCCTCATTATTTTGTCCTAAGTTATCATAATCAGATTTTTTTTTAGCAAACAACTTGTAGTTTCTACAATGACAAGTAGCATGTGATTATCATAGAAAAATGAAACAATACATAAAGTAAAAAAATAAATATTACCTGTAATCTAGAGATAACCACTATTTACATTTAGCAAAATGAAATAATACTGTACATAATCTTTGTTTTGTAATATCTTATTTTTCTGAATCCATTCATTGTTAGTCCCCACATTAGAAACAGTTCTGAGACCAGATTTTGCTCAGAATGAAGACTAGCCTTTTTTTTTAATATAAAAAAACTTTTTGTTAAAGTATAACCTGTATAAGAAAAGTGCACAAATCATCAGTGTACAACTTGATGAATTTTTACAAAGGGAAAATACATGTGAGATGACTATTCACATCAACAAATAGAACATTGCCAGCACTCCAGAGCACACCCTAAGGCCCCCTTCCAGACACTAACCCTCAAGGGTAATAATTATCCTGGCTTTTAGCACCATGATTACTTTTGCCTACCTTTGAACTTTATATAAATAGAATCTTACAGCATGTACTCTTTTGTGTCTGGCTTCATCTGCTCAATATCATGTTTGTGAGATTCATCCATATTGTTATAGATAGTTGTGGTTCATCCATTCATTCTCATTGCTGTGTAATATTCCACTGTGAATATGCTACAACTTAGTTTTCTTTTTTTGTTGATAGAATTTGGATAACTTCCAGCCAGGACTATTACAAGTCTTATTGCAATGAACTTTCTTCTGTGTGACCTTTAGTGACTAGAAAGAATAAAAAAAAAAAAAAAAAGAAAGAATAGGAGAACAAAATCCTTTCAAGTATAAACCTAGGAGTGGAACTGTTGGATGATGTTGTTGATGTGTGCTGTCAAGTTGATTCCAACTCATAGTGACTCTATATGACAGAGTAGAGATGTCCCATAGGGTTTCCTAGCTTGTAATCTTTATGGGAGATGAGTGTCAAGTCTTTTCTCCTGCAGAGTGGCCAGTAGGTTTGAAACACTGACCTTTCATTTAGCAGCTGAGTGCTTAACCATTGTGCTACCAGCAGTTCTTGTTGGGACATAGAGTACATATGTTCAGCTTTAGTAATATTGCCAAACAGTTTTCTCAAGTGATTGTACCAGTTTACTCTGGTACCAGCTGTGTATGAGCGTTCCAGTTGCTCCATATCCTTACCAATGTTTGATATTTTTCATCTTGGCCATACTGGTGTGTATGTAGTGGATCTCATATGTTTAATTTGCATTTCTCTGATGCCTAATGTAGACAAGTAACTTTTCATATGTTTATAGGCCATTTAGATATCTTATTTGGTAAAATGTGTAAGTCTTTGGCCCATTTTTACATTGGGTTGGATGTCTTTTTCTTATTGATATGTAGAAATTTTTTATATATTTTGGATACTTGCCCTTTGTTGGATATATGTACTGCAAATGTCATCTTACTGTCTGTGGGTTGCCTTTTCATTCTTCTATAGCATATTTTTTGATGAACAGTATTTTTTGTATTTAACATAGTGTGATTCTTCACATTCTCCCTTGTGGTTGGTACTTTTTGTTCCTCGTTTAAATTTTTTTTCTTGTTCAAGTTCATAAAGCTGTTCTATGTTTTCTTCTAAAAGCTTTGTTTTACCTTTTACATTTAGATATACAATTCATCTGGAATCATTTTGTTATGTGGTCCGAGATAGGAATTGATCCATTTTCCCCCCATAGGGATGTCTAATTGACCCAGCATCAGTTAAAAATATCATACTTCCCCTCACTGCATTTGTCTGATGTAGGTCTATTTCAGGAATCCATATTCAGCTCCACTGATCTCTTTTTTCTGTCCTTTAGCACCATTTTTTATGATTGAGTACTATTTCACTGCCTAGAAAGTACCACAACGAATTCCCACTTACAAGGCTTCCAATTCAAACATTTTTTCTAAGACCTATCTCCTACTCCAAAAGTAGCATCCTCTGTTCATCAATAGATCTTATATACCCCTCTCCCCAGTGGGTATGTTGTGGGTTTTTTTTTGTTTTAAGTGCAACTGTGCTATGGAATAAAAAGGGCCAAGGGCCTTTGTTTGGGGTCTGCAAAAAGGTAACTGCCCCCCAAAGGAAAAGTCGTTTAAAATTATTAAAAAAAATTTTTTTTTTTGTTGGGAGTTTATACACACACACACACACACATATATAAACCAAGAAACCAAACCCATTGCCATCGAGTCGATTCCGACTCATAGTGACCCTATAGGACAGAGTAGAGCTGCGTCCCTGGTTTCCAAGGAGTGGCTGGTAGATTTGAACTGCCAGCCTTTTGGTTAGCAGCCAAACTCTTAATCACTGCACCACCACTACCACACACACACACATTTATTTATACACACACACATATATATATATACATATATATGAAACAAAAAAATTCATTTTAACATTTTTTTACGTGTACAATTCAGTGACACTAATTCCTTTCATCATGTTATGTAACCACCTCTATCCAAAACTCAGTGCCCTCAAAGGAAGGGTTTTTAAGAGCCAGAGTTTCTGGGGCTATTGGAGTCACTCTCATGCCTGGGAAGAATATTTGCGGCTGCAATGGCAATCGTGGAAGCTGAGGAGCCGCACAGACCCTGTATGCACACATGTGGGAGGGAGGCAGAGGAGCCACTCCTTATCCCGATGAAACTTTTCCTCCACCCCCTCTTCTAAGGAGCCCAGCCCCCTTGCTTCTGCCCCATTTCCCTTCCTTCCTTCCTCTACCCCTAGTCCTGGAGCCTGTCTCTGAACTCTGGCGATAACTTAAGTCCCTTCCCAGTGAAGATGTTCAAGGAAACATTCACAAGAGATGGACTCAGAAACGTTCATTTTGCCAAGGAAAACGGAAACTCTCTGCAGAAAAGATCTGGCCTAGCGACTTGCTGCCAGCAAACAGGACAGCAGGCTCAGGTCAGAGCGAAGGCAAGTCAGTGAGAGCCATGGGTGAGTCAGTCTGTCTGTGGCTTCGGGCTGGGGAAGTTCTGGTCCCAGCTGTGGACAGATGTGCTTTTCTAGCCTTCCTCCCACCTCGCCCAGGAAGGGGGAGTCAGAGCCAAGAGCCACACAGATGTCAGCAGGGAATAAGCAAAGACAATGAAAATGTGGAGGGGAGCCGGTCCGGTAGAGACCACGGTGGAAGGGGGGCCACAAGAGAAACCCGTGGAAAGTGCTAGCAGACTCAGGTGATAGTCATGTTTGCTTTCTCCTAATTAATGTGGTTTCCTTACAAACCCCTTGCTGATTCCCAGCTGGTCAACTCAACCATAACAACACATGGTCTGCCCTGCCCAGGCCAGGAGGGGAGGCTGTGACACTCCCTTTGTGCTGAGGAGGGAAGGGACAGCCCCTCAGACTGTGGGGAGAGCAGGAAGGTCAGGGCCGATCTGCTTTGGGCTCGCCTGGCTGCACACCTCAATTTCCCACGACCTTTTAAAAGAGACAGCTAAAAAAAAAGGGGGGAGGGGGCAGCTCCTTGTGTATTTGGGTTGCTGCTTCCCAAACAGGTATAGGTGGAGGTTGGGGGAGACCTTGGACAAAGAACCGCTTGCTTAGTGGTGTCTCTTGACAGGTGTGTCCTGCTAACGCAATGGGCCCGGAAATGGTTGGGGTGTGTCTGCAGTCCTTGCTAATTTGATGTTTTCTATTGATTTTTCAGTGTTACTTCTCTTCCTCACTCTGACTCTAACTTTGTCCAATTCATTCATCTTATCCACTCATTCCTTTGTTGATTCATCTAGCCAACAGGTTTCCATTGAGCAGCTACTAAGTGCTTTTTGTAAACAAATGATTACATGTGCTGGGAGAACACCTTAGGGGGTGAAAGCTCTTGTCCTGTTACAAAGAAACATTTATCCTGCAATTTATTTGCCTTCTCTTCCTTTTTCCCCTTTTAAGATTTTTAAAATTGTGAAATAAAACACACATTCAGAAAAAGTATGTAAAACTTAAATGTACCTCATAACAGATTAATTACAAAGCAAAATGGGTTAGTTTCTATGCTTTGGAATAGGATGCTGCTGCCCTAATATGGAAAAGGAGGGAAAATACGAAAGAGAAGTCAAGTTGGTGAGAGGCAGCTTTAGGAGCCTTCGGAATTCCAGACCCTTCCAGGAGGTGAGACTGGAGGAAGGAGCCCCAAAGAAAACTGCTGAAGGCAAGAACCTGCCTGTGCCTGTGCCTTTGGTGTGTTCTGCAGACCCAGGTCAGAATATTCTCCACGTGCGTGTACCTTAGCCCTGACCCCCAGCACTTGGCCAGGAGTGCCCACAACCTAGCTTCAGCAAGGGGCTGAGGCCAGGCAGGCCTGCTCCACTCCGTTTCTCACCAGCCTAAGCAAGTCCCGGCTGTGGGATGTTTCTGCAGAGGGCTGGATCCCTTTCTGAAAAGGCCTTCTCAGGCTAAGAAACTCATCAGATTCCACTTTCGGGGGGCCCAAAGTCAGTCCTTGCATGAGGAAAAGGCTTTAAACTTTTAGAACACTTTGGACCAATTGGCACATTTTCTAACAGGTGCAAAATGATGCCCTAGGCAGACACTGTCCCCTGAAAGCAAATGAGGAGACATACAAAAATATCAGGAATGACCTGTGATGGAAAATCAGGCTCTTCCCTAACCAAGTGGCAACTTAAGCCAGGTATTCATGCTCCGTGGGCCTCAGTTTCTGCATTTGTAGAGTATAGTTTGGGTCTAGAATTTCTGATTCTAGAAACAGCCTTATCCTTATAACCCAGAGAGATGGGAGTTCCATATATAGCCTCCTTCTCCCTGCTCTGCTCTCCTCCAGAGATCTCACCCAACTTTCACTCCTCAGCTCTTGCCTTGTTGCTATTAAGTCCAAAATCCATGCTTTTTGAGCTCTAGCCTCCTGTCTAATTGCTTACAGCAATTTCTAATGTGTGTTTTTTTTTTTTTCCTGAAGAGACTCAAGGGCACCATGTCTAAGTAAGGTCAAACCAACCACCTTTCTGAGAAATGCCCTTAAGTGCTGTTGTTGTCCCTGTCACTCACAGAGTCACCATCGGCCCCCACCCCCACCCCAACACTTGCATGTCCAGTTTCCAGAGGACAGAATGGTCATTCATCTGTTGCCTTATAATTTCCCCCTCTTCCTTACCACTTCAGTTTCCAGGTTGTTCCTGTTTGCTCATTGCCTTCAGCTTCCCCACATCCAGTCTGCACCGCTGTCTAATTTTTCTGAAACACCCTTGAAGCCCTTTCCTGCTTGGTGTCTCATAGTTCATAGCAGGCTTTTTGAAAGTGGAGTTCTGGTACAATCCTGGGCCTCTCCTCACGCCTAAGGAGTCAGAATCTCTCACTGTGGGCCTTGGAATTTCGAGTTTTAGGAACTCCTGATACAATAAACTCTGAGAACTGCTGACCAAAGGGGATAAAGTCCCAACTCCTTAGCTTGACATTTGAGGCCTCGCATGATCTCTTACCTTTCCCAATTTTTCTCCCTTCTCCCACTCAGACTTTCAAAACACACCCCAGGCTCATTTTCCTTCTCTTCCTTCACTCCCACCCTGTCCCTTTCCAGGGGTGCCCTCCCTCATCTCCTATTCAAAGCCCTCCCTTTTTTCAAGGCCTGGCTCTCATCTCACCTCCTTTGCCAGGGCTTCCTGGATCTGATCTCTCCATATATTCTTTCCTTCCCTCCTACCACCTAGCACTCGTCTGTGCCCTAAGCTCTGGCCACTATTTCATGCTGTTCTGCACTAACCAGGACTCTTTGGGTTGTAAGTATTCATCACCCAGCTCATAGTAAGGCATTTACTGCCTCTTGTAACCAATCCAGGTAGGCAAGATTCACTGGGGCTCCAACTGGAGCTGGAGACTCAAGCACCATCAGGTTCTTCCTCTCCTTCTCTTATCTCTGCTTCTCTCTGTACTTTGACTTTATTCACTCACAGTTTACTCCCCACAAGTCAGCCAGCAGTTCCTGGCCTCATCTCTTTCTAACTTTATCACCAGAAGATAGGACCTTCTTCTCTGCCTTCCATTTTGAACACCGCAGGGGAAGATTTCTAATTGGCTAGTTTTGGGTTAGGGATTGCGACACTAAGACTGTTTAAAAGCTCCGTGTAATTATATGGAGAAGCTACAGGAAAGGCAAAAGAAGGCTAGTTCTCCAAAGGAGAAGAGTACTGTTTTCAAGAAAAAAGGAAATGCTTGGCAAAATAACTAATAAATGTTCACTACTGTGTTGGTTAAGGAGCCCTGGTGGAGCAATGGTTAAGAGCTCGGCTGCTAACTGAAAGGTCAGTGGTTTTAACCTACATGCTGCTCCATGGGAGAAAAGACCTGGCATCTACTCCCATAAAAATTATAGCCTAGGAAACACTATGGGGTTCTACTCTGTTATATAGGGTCACTATGAATCAGAGCTGACTTGATGGCACACAACAACAACTGTGTTCCTTAAGGAGCCATGGTCGTGCAATGGTTAAGTGCTTGACTGCTAACAGAAATGTCAGCCATTCAAACCCACCAGCTGTTCCGCAGAAGAGACCTGGTGATCTGCTCCCGTAAAGATTACAGCCTAATATGCACACCTATGTTCATTGCAGCACTATTCACAGTAGCAAAAAAAATGGAAACAACCTAAGTGTCCATCAGTGAATGAATGGATAAATAAAATGTGGTGCATACATACAATTGAATACTATACAGCCATGAAGAATAATGATGAGTTCTCAAAATATATTATGTGGATGAATCTGGAGGGCATTAAGCTGAATGAAATCGGTCAATCACAAAAGGACAAATATCGTGTGATCTCACCTTTAATAGAAGACAAGAATAGGTATAGCACCAAATGTGGGTGAAGAACGCACAGCTTGACCAAGGTAAATGATGTCACTAAGAAGTACACAAGAAGAGAACGTTTTGATAAAGGATACGACATATATAATGTTGCAGCAACACCAATAACAACCAAAAATATGTGTGTGGTTACGTATGTATGCAAATATGCATATATGAGTGTGTGTGTGTACACATGTGTGCACATATCAAAACTCATTGTCATCGAGTTGGTTCTGACTCATAGTGGCCCTATATATGTATCTATATGTATGTGGGAGCCCTGGTGGCGCAGTGGTTAAGAGCTCCGCTGCTAACCAAAAGGTCAGCAGTTTGAATCCACTAGCCACTCCTTAGAAACCCTATGGGGAAGTTCTACTCTGTCTTATAGGGTTGCTATGAGTTGAAATCGACTCAACAACAACACGTATATATATGTGTATGTACATGTATGTATGTGCATGCACATACACCCATATATATAATAAACCACAGAGGGGGCACAGTTACAGATACATCTTAGACATAACCAAACACCTTGTGAGACTGGTTTTCTGGGTTTGAAGTCTTAGGGCCATAGTCTCTTGGGACAAATTGGTCACTTGGCATAATATAGTTCATAAAGTTTATGTTCTACATCTTAGTTTGGTGAGTAGTATCTGAAGTTTTAAAAGCTTGGAAGCAGCCATCTAAGATACAACTCTTGGTCTCTACTCATCCAGGGCAAAAGAGAAAGAAGGAAACCAAAGACTCAGAGAAGAAACTAGTCTACAGAATGAATGGTCTGCATAAACCATGGCCTCATCTACCCTGAGACCAGAAGAACTAGATGGTGCCTGGTTACTACTAACGATCATTTTGATCAGGGCCATGATAGATAGATACTGGTATAATAGAAGAAAAACATGGAGCAGAATTCAAATTCTTAAAAAGTCCTGACTTACTGGACTGGTTGAGACTAGAGGACTCTGTGAGCTTATCATCCTAATCTTGAACTGAAACTATCCCCTGAGGTCACCTTTTAGCTAAATAATACATTGACTCATAAAATAAGGAATATAACCTGTGAGTACTGTGCACTTAAAAAAAAAAATCATCTATATGAAACCAAAGGGTCAACAATTACCCTAAAACAAAGATGGAAGGATAAGGGCACAGGGAAACCAGATTACTGAAAGGGAACATCTAGAACAGAATAAGAACGTTGACACATTATGAAAAATGTAACCAATGTCACTGAACAATTTGTGTAGTAATTGTTACTTGAGAACCTAATTTGCTGTGTAAACTTTCACTGAAAACACAGTAAAATATGATTTTAAAAAAAAGATTGCACCCTAGGAAACCCTATGGGGCAGCCCTACTCTGTCATATAGGCTCACTATGAGTTGAAATTGACATGATGGTATGCAACAACAAACAACAACTGTGTCTGTTAGGAGTAGGGTTGTCTATGTATGACAGAAAATCCCAAATATCAGTAGCTTAAATAAGATGGTAAAGGACTCTGGAAGTAGTCAGGGACCCAGGCTCCTTCTACCTTGTTGCTCTGCTACTTCATAGACCTAGATGACTGCTCGAGCTCTAGCCATCATGCCCATATTCCAGAGAGCAGAAAGGAGAAATAAACAAAGAATGGCCTAACCTGCCATCCTTTAAAGATACCTGTAAATTGTATACACTTCAGCTTATATCCCGTTTCCCAGAACTTAGTTACACAGTCATATCTAGCTGAAAGGGAAATGTAGTCTTTATTCTGGGTAGCCATATGCATAGCTGAAATTCATAGGTGTTATTTTTTTTTAATTACAAACCAAGGAAGAACAAGAGAAGAGATAGTGGAGGACAATACACAGCCTGCGCCATAGCTAAGCCCCTGAGTTGCTTTGAGGGGAGCATTTCCAGCTGATGGGGAGCACACAGTTTGCAACGAGACTTGCTCCATTTTTGGACAGCCAGATCCACCCCTCTGTCACTGCTCCTTGCTCTGCCCTCTGACCCTTTTCTACACAATGACATTTGAAGACAGCAATGGCACCCAAGTCTGTTCTGGCCCAATCTTCCCTAACTCCTTCAGTTCTTCTTTCATGAGTTCCAGATCTCAGCACCCTGGTGGGCAGCAATGGCTTGCCAGTGTCCTCCTTAAAACATAACGCCCTGAGCTGGGCCCAGTACCCCAGTTGTAGTGTCACCAATATAAAATATAATTTGGCCATTGACACCCCCCCCTCTAAAAACCCCACATCTATTAATGTGTGCAAGATTGAGAGAAAGTGTGCCATCTCGGGTCATACCTCTGAGTCTGATGGGACTTGTTGTAATTCAGCCTCACGTCCACTCATGTGGACGTTATGGTGCCAAGGCTCTTACAACCTGTAACACATTCTCTGGCAGACTGTCTGGTCCCCAAAGCAGGCCTTTAGACGCATCTATGCCAAAGGTCATCTTGCTCTTGTGGGGCCTTCATTTAACATCTTGACTGTTAAATGTCACCTGGAGGATTTGCTTTTCCTTCTAGCTTTGTTTCAGGGTCAGTAGCTACGTTCTGTTCATCTCCCATAGTCCCTGTGGAGTCCAGTTTATTTATTGCCTTCCTTTGGTTGATTTACCTAAATAAGGTGCAAGGTCTTTCAGAGTGATGAAAAGCACAGCTGGATTCAGAGCAAGTTGCAAATTGTGCCTCCCCAGGAAGCACCCTTTGAGATGGATGTTGGCATGCAGTGAGTTCTTTAGAGAGTGCTATTAGGATCAAGGAAACCTTGGTGGCATAGTGGTTGAGAGCTACAGCTGCTAACCAAAAGGTCAGCAGTTCGAATCCACAAGGTGCTCCTTGGAAACTCTATGGGGCAGTTCTACTCTGTCCTATAGTGTCACTATGAGTCAGAATGGACTCCACAGCAGTGGGTTTTGGGTTTCTTGGGATCAATGTTGAAGGGGAGGGGAGGGGAGGGGAGGGGAGGGGAGGGGAGGGGAGGGGAGGGGAGGGGAGGGGAGGGGAGGGGAGGGGAGGGGAGGGGAGGGGAGGGGAGGGGAGGGGAGGGGAGGGGAGGGGAGGGGAGGGGAGGGGAGGGGAGGGGAGGGGAGGGGAGGGGAGGGGAGGGGAGGGGAGGGGAGGGGAGGGGAGGGGAGGGGAGGGGAGGGGAGGGGAGGGGAGGGGAGGGGAGGGGAGGGGAGGGGAGGGGAGGGGAGGGGAGGGGAGGGGAGGGGAGGGGAGGGGAGGGGAGGGGAGGGAAAGAAGTAGGATTGGGCAGAAGAAGGAGTCAAGCTGCAATGGAGTCTTAGTGGAATGCCTCAGGCTTTCCATAGTGAGTTCTAAAGTTGGAATGATCCTTCAGAGTTGTTCCAAATTGGGGCAAGAAGGCCAGGTCTTTACACTCGCATGACAACCAGTCATTGGATGTGGGCATGTCACTCTCTATTCAGCCCGATAACCTCCGCAGGGATTGGCAGCTATGGACTTTCTGCTCGCAGCACTCCTGGCAGCTGGAAAAATAAGTCCTTCATTCCTGAAATGGGGTCTGGACGGTGCATCACAATGTCCACCACAGAGTGGAAGGCCTGGGTCAGCCTGGGCCAGTCTATTCACCTTGCAGAGCCTCTGTTTCTTCTCTTGCAAAACTCGGTGGCATGGGCCAAGGGTGGGCCAGTGTCTGGCAGCCGGGTATGGTAGGAGCTCTGCTGAAAGGCCTGACCTGAATCTGGATGAGATTCCTAGGCCTTCCCATAAACTTCCAGCCCTCCCTCAGGGTTGCTGTGGGCATCACCAGAGGACCAGGAGATCACTTAAGCCATTGCCAGGGATGGACATCTAGATGAGAGGGAGGCCACCTTAGGACCACCTGGCATGAGCTCCTGGGGGAACGCTACCATTGGAAGGATTTTCCTCAGAATCTTGGGAAGGCCTGGTGGGAGACAAAAGCATCAGAGTGGTGGTAGGAGGGGGAGGAAGAAGACAGCTGAAGAAGGCCTGGGGCCATTGCTGATAAGTAGAGTCAGGAGACCTGGGCCTAGGTGCTAGGTCTACCCTTGACTGGCCATGTGACCTGGGTCATGTCCCTGAATTGCTCTGGTCTCCAGTGACCTTATCTGCAGAATCAAAGGTTGGGCAAGGGAGTCTCTGAGGTCACCTCCAGCTTTATGATTCTCTCACCTTCGAGGTGAAGTACTTCCTTTCACCTCCACCACCAGGGGTAGGGTGTACAAAGAGAGGAGTAACTGGGAGCCAGTGGAGCTAGGCTTCCTCCTCTTCCTTTTGCTTTGTCCCTGCTGTTCTTACAGAAATGGTGGGGGGTGGGCAGAGGTGGGGAAGGTTGGAGAGTGGTGTGTCTTGTGGCAAGGAGACGGCAGGGGCCGGGACAAGGGCAGTCACAACTCTCCTTCAATTCTATGCTCCCTGAGGAAATGCAATGTAAGGCTAATTGCCTCCATGAAAAACTGCCCCCATTGCCATGAGATCAGAAGTACTGGATGGAGCCCAGCTACTGTTACTGAACATTTCAATCAAAGGTTCTATAGGAGAATTCTGATCAAAAGGGGACAGAACGGACTTTCAAATTCTCATAGACTTGGGACTTCCTGGAGCTGTGGAGGCTGGATGAACCCTTGAAACTATTGTTCTGAGATAATTTTTAAACCTTAATCCTTAAACCAGAAATATGCCCTGAAGCATTACGTCACTATGGTTGATGTCACCCAGTACGGTCACTCATGATGTCACCCCCCTCATGCTAATTACCAGAATACTGCAGCTAAAACACCAGAAAATTTCACAAAACCAGCAACTATAAAAAGAGCAGCAGCAATGAAAATAACAGTGCATGCTTGTAGTGTGTACAGTCAGTACTATGTGACTAGAAGCATAGTTGTCATTGGGTAATAATGACAGCTCTGACAGAGCAGAGTGCATAAGAAGGTTCAAAAAGTAAATTAGCATAGAGTTTTAGCCTTGTAGGTATATTGATACGTGTAAGCTGGGCTTACAAAATTTTTTATTGTTGTAACAAGAATATTTTTATAAAAAAATTTATAGACAGTCATTTTGGTGTCACCCCCTCTGACAGTATCATCCAGTGCAGCCCACGCCCCTCCTCACCCAGCTAGTGACACCACTGCCTTGAAGCCTTCTCAAAACCAAATAATAGTTTATTTTAGCTCAACTAGTAAAGAATGTCTGCCTTGAGCATTAGGCTCTTGTAAGACCTGTCTATATGGAATCAAACGGACAACAGCAACTGGAAAGATTACACAGGAACCGTAGAGGGCAGTGAATTTATGTTAATGAAGGGGGAACAACTCAGAAAAGGAGGGTGAAAATGGTTGCTCAACTTGAAGAATGTAATCAAGGCACTGAATTGTACATGTGGAAACTGTCGAATTGGTGTATGCTCTGCTATGTATATTCTCAACAACAACAACAAAATTATATATAAAAAAAAACCTTCCTTCCTGGCTCGTGGCAACCTCTGAGCAAGTTTTGGATCTGACAGTCCCAGCAGGAGGCTCTCCTGTGTGTGTGTGTGTGTGTGTGAGAGAGAGAGAGAGAGAGAGACAGACAGACAGAAAGAAGAATCTGCCATAACTTGATGTTCGGAAAAAGCCCACCTTTTTCCTTTGCCCACAGTCTCTTTTTGACCCCAGGGAAGATTTTCAGATGCATGTGTCACCAGGAGCTGCCAGGCTATAAAACATGAGGACCCAGGGGAGGACAGGAGCCAGCCTCTCTGCTCATCCTAGCAAGTCATTGGAAGGCAGTGTTCAGAGCAGAGGGAGGGGGAGGATGCTTTCTTCCCCCTTTTAGCCCATCTGGCCTTTCAAATGGGACTTGTGCCCTGCTACCCTCCTCTCTGAGACACCGCATGCAGACTTGGGGATGGATGGGGTGGCCCTTAGGGGACATCTAGCCCACTACTTCTAGGACCCTGCATCTCTGTGAGAGTCCAGGACTGCGAGCTATTCCACAGCCCCTCTGGCCATATGGCCTGTTTGTTTAATCTGCCTCAGGCCTCCAGGACTCTCAGATCTGAGGGTCTCTGACTGGTGGAATCACCCTTTCTTTCTCATAGGAGTCCTGGGAGGCAGCAAAGGGCAGGCAAAGAGAGCTTCTTTTTCTGGAAGCGCTCCTCAGCTCCAGGGAGGACAAGTGACTTGTCCAAAGTGACACAGCAAGTTAGAGACAGAGTGCTGGCCAATCAAGTGATCTGATTTCTAGAAATAAACCCATTGCTGTCAAGTCGATTCCGACTCATAGCGACCCTAGAGGACAGAGTAGAACTGCCCTGTAGAGTGTCCAAGGAGCACCTGGCAGATTCGAACTGCCGACCTTTTGGTTAGCAGCCATAGCACTTAACCACTACGCCACCAGGGTTTCTGATTTCTAGAAATATTATTATTATTATTTTTTAGAGGGGTTTTATTTGTTCTCTCTGGTTGGAGGGTGAGAAGGGCTGGAAAAATTCTTTTTCAGGGGTCAGAGAGTTGACAGTAGAGAAGCCCCTGGGGTAGGATATTCATTGTGGTGCCACCTGGGCCACCCCCATGGTCACCTGCTGAGACTAAGGACCCCCTCCTTCAATCTGTCCAGGGAAGTGGCAGAGTAGGGGAGGGAGTAGAGCCTACAAAGGAGGGAGGGACAGTGGAGGCCAGGACAGGGGAGGGCAGAAAGGGAGGGAAAGGGCTTGGGGACTAAGGGAGATGGAGAATGAGTGAACAAACAGTGTTCTGGAAAACAACTTGTTTCCCCTTTCCAGGCTCCCTGCCTGCCTGCCTTCCCCACTGGAGACAGCAATTTAAAATAACGAGTCATAATTTGATTACATTCTCTTCTAGCCTCCAAGGGTAAACAAGGATCCCCGAAGAAGGAACAGAGAGGCCCAGGCTTCTGACTGGGTGTGGATTATCCAGTATAAGCAAGGTAAGCACGGTGCTTATCTTGCTTACCAGATCATCTGTAGTGAAACTGTTCACTATAGATTAGTAAGTAAGCACAAAAAAGCCTGTGCTTACCTTGCTTACTGGGTCATCTGTCCCTGTCAGGGACTGTAAATTTGAAAAGAAGATTGGATTCTGTAGGAAGATGCTGTGGGATTGGGAGAGAGACAGATGCCATCCATACCCATAAGTAGAATCTTTTTTTATTATTGTGCTTTAGGCGGAAGTTTACAGCTCAAGTTAACTTGTCGTTCAAAAATTTATACGCATATTATTTGTGACATTAGTTGCAATCCCCACAATGTGACAGCACACTCCCCCTTTCCACCCCAGGTTCCCTGTGTCCATGAGACCAGTTCCTGTCTCTTCCTGCCTTCTCATCTTGCTTTTGGACAGGAGCTGCCCATTTGGTCTCTTATATTAGATTGAACTAAGAAGCACATTCCTCACGTGTATTATTTTTTGTTTTATAGTCCTGTCTAATCTTTGAAAAGTGGGCTTCAGGAACGGTTTCAGTTCTGGGTTAACAGTGCTTCTGGAAGCCATAGTTTCGGGGGTTCCTCCAGCTTCTGTCAGACCATTAAGTCTGGTCTTTCTCTGTGAATTTGAGGTCTGTTCTACGTACTTCTCCTGCTCTGTCCAGGACTCTCTGTTGTGTTGCCTGTCAGGGCAGACGTTGGTGGTAGCCTGGCACCATCTAGTTTTTCTGGTCTCAGGTTGGTGGAGTCTCTGGTTCACTTGGTCCTTTAGTCCTTTGGGCTAGTATTTTCCTTGTGTCCTTGGTTTTCTTCATTCTCCTTTGCTCCGAGTGGGATGGGACCAATTGATGTATCTAAGATCTCAGATGGATCTAAGATGGCTGCTCACAAGTTTTTAGTTTACAGACGCCACTCACCAAAGTGGGGCATAGAACATTTGCTTAATAAACTGTGTTATGCCATTTGACCTAGATGTTCCCTGAAACTATGGTCCCCAGGCCGCAGCCCCTGCTACTCTGTCCCTCAAAGTGTTTGGATGTGTCCAGGAAACTTCTTTGCTTTTGCTTCGGTCCAGTTGTGCTGACCTCCCCTGTATTGTGTGTAGTCCTTCCCTTCACTGAAGTTGATCCTTTTCTACTATCTAGTTAGTGATTTCCACTCCCCCTCTCTCCCAACCCTGGTAACTATCAAAAGAATGTTTTTTTCTGTGTTTAAACCTTTTTTTGAGTTCTTATAATAGTGGTCTCATGTATGTCCTTTTATGACTGACTTATTTCACTCAGCCTAATGTCCTCCAGATTCATCCATGCTGTGAGATGTCTGGTAAATTCATCATTGTTCATTGTTGTTGCATAGTATTCCATGTGTGTATGTGCCATAATTTGTATATCCATTTGTCTGTTAATGGGCATTTAGGTTTTTTCCATCTTTTTGCTATCGTGAATAGTGCTGCAATGAACATGTGTGTACATATATTTATTTGTGTGATGGCTCTTATTCCTCTCGGGTATATTCCTAAGAGTGGGATTTAGAAGCAGAATCTTTGATGTGGTGAAAAAATGTGAAATTGTTCACTACAGATGATCTAGTAAGCAAGGTAAGCACTGTGCTAATCTTGCCTATTGGATAATCCACCCCTGCTTCTGACATACTCCCGCTGGGTCTGCACAGGGGTTTCCCCCTCCTGTCTTTGTCCCTCTTCTTGTGGTGCACTTGAAACACGTTTGGAGGGTTTCAATTCCCCTTTTGTACTAATATTTACACTCTTCTTATAGCTGCTGTCCCCTCCTTCCCCTATTATCTGCCCTTCTCAGTAATGTTTTTATCCCGAGGCCTGCATACCATGTAAATATTTAATCTCATCCATTATTTCCTGTTTATGATCAGTATAAATCCTGAGCTCATGCGCTGTGCATCTGTCCCCCTGTATCTGTCTGGGAAGGGGAGGCCCGAGGGCAGGACTGTGTCTATGCCTTTGTCTTGGATCACAGCCTAGCTCAGGGCTGTGGTCAGTGTATCACTAACTCTGGATTCAATTTTTTTTTTTAATAATAAAAGGCTGCCTTTTATTGATTGCTTACAACATGCTCGGGACTGTGTGTATTACATCATTTAGTTATCAGAAGAATCTCCCAGATGGCAAGTAGTCTCTCCATCGTGTGGATGAAGAGACTGAGGCTCTGAGAGGCCAAGTCATTTGCTCAAGGCCAGGAAAGCAGAGCACCAGGATTAGAATCTGCCCATGCTCTTAACCCCATCTTCTACTGCACTGTGTATATGCTACCTGCCTTCCATCCACAGAGAGGCAGGCTTTTCCACGGCCCTCTGCCCAGTGAGAGAATTCAGCCTCCTGTCCGGTGATTCCATCAGGCTGGGGTTCTAGCTCCTGGCTGCACAGTGGAGTCACCTGGGGAGATTTAAGCAGAAATGCCCAGCATAACCTCGGAACAGTGAAGTAAGAGCCCCTGGGGGCTGGAACCCACACATCAGCACTTTTTCCCTAAATTGTATTTGTTTTGTTGTTGTTGAGAATATATACAGCACGACATACACCAATTCAATGGTTTCTGTATGTACAACTTAGTAACACTGATTACATGCTTTCAGTTGTGCAACCATTCTCACCCTCCTTTTCTGAGTTGTTCTTCCCCCATCACCATAAAATCATTGCCCCCTAAGGTTCCTATCTAATCTTCTGAGTTGCTGTTGCCCATTTTATGCCACATGGATAGTTCTTAAAAGAGCATAATGCTCAAGGCAGACCTTTTTTTACTAGTTCAGCTCATCTATTGCTCAGTTTTAAGATGATTTCAGGGGATTTTTTGGTTACGATTTAAAGATCATCTCAGGGCAATAGTTTCAGCGGTTCATCCATCCTCCATGGCTCCAGAAAGTCTGGATTCCATGAGAATCTGAATTTCAGTTCTGCATTTTTTCCCTTTTGATAAGGATTTTTCTATGGAATCTTTGATAAAAATATTCAATAATGGTAGCCAGGCACCATCCAGTTCTTCTGATCTCCTGGCAAAGGAGGCAGTTGTTCATGGAGGCAGTTAGCCACACATTCCATATCGTCCTCCTGTTCCTGACTCTCCTTCTTCCTCTGTTGCTCCAAGTGAATACAGACCAATTATTGTGCCTTGGATGGCTGCTTGCAAGCTTTTAAGACCCAGGCATTGTGCGATGAACTAGGAGGTAGAACAGAAGCGTTAAACACATTATTATGTCAAGTAACTGGGATGTCCCATGAATCCATGACCTTATACTTCCAAACCAGGGAACAAAATCCCATGAGGTGTTTGGTTATACATAAGCAGGCTCAGCAGCTATTCTTTTTTTTTTTGTTGTTGTAAATATCTCCATCACACAACTTTTGCCAATTCAACATTTTACAGGTGTACAACTTATTGACAGCAATTACAATAATTTGCTGGGCAACCCTACCCTTAATTAATGTGATTTTTCCATTACTGTTAACGTCCCCTTTTTCCCCTCCCTCCCACCCCATTAACCACGAATAAACTTTGGTCTCTATACATTTGCCTTTTCTTGTCTTTTTATAGAAGTGAGGTCATACAATATTTGCCCTTTTATGATTGGCTTATTTCACTCAGCATGTCTTCAAGCTCCATCTGTACTGTTGTCTGTATCAAGACTTAATTTCTCCTACCAGCTGAGTACTATTCCTTTGTATGTATTACCACATTTTGTTTACCCATTCATCTGTTAATGTGCCTTTAGGTTCTTTTCACCTTTTGGCTATTGTGAATAGTGCTGCAATGAACACTTGCATATAAGTCTCTTTTTAAGGCTCTGTTTTCAAGTCTTTAGGGTATATACCTAGGAGTGGAATTGATGGGTCATATGGTAGCTCTATTTTTAGTTTTTTGAAGAACCACCATACTGTTTCCGACAACAGCTGTACAATTTTGTATTCCCACCAGCAATGGATAAGGGTTCCAATTTCCCCACATCCTCGCCAATATTTGTTCTTTTCTTTTTTTTTTTTTTTAATCTTAGTCATACTAGTGGAAGTGAAATGGTATCTCATCGTGGTTTTCATTTGCATCTCTCTGATGGCTAATGATGCTGAGAATCTTTTCATGTGTTTGGTGGCCATTTGAATGTCCTCTTTGGTGAAATGCTTATTTAAGTCCTTTTCCCATTTTGATTGGGCTGTCTTTTGTGGTTAAGTTGTTGAAGTTTTATATATATCTCTGTTATTAGATTCTTGTCAGATATATGATTTCCAAAGATATTCTTCCAGTTGGTACCCTGTCTTTTCACTTTATTGGTAAAGTCTTTTGATGAACACAAATTTTTAAACATGATAAACGGAGAAAATGTTGAAGTTGTCAAGGATTTCAACACAATCAACACCCATGGAAGCAGCAGTCAAGAAATCAAACGACAGATTGCATTGGGCAAATCTGCTGCAAAAGACTTCTTTAAAGTGTTAAAAAGCAAAGATGTCAGTTTGAGGACTGAGGTACGCCTGACCCAAGCGTGGTATTTTCAATCGTTTCATATGCATGCGAAAGCTGGACAATGAATAAGGAAGACTAAACAAGTGCTTTTGAATTATGGTGTTGGCGAAGAATATCGAATATACTATGGACTGCCAGAAGAATGAACAAATCTGTCGTGAAACTACAGCCAGAATGCTCCTGTCATGGATTGAATTGTGTCCCCCCCAAAAATAAGTGTCAACTTGGTTAGGCCATGATTCCCAGTATTGTATGGTTGTCCTCCATTTTGTGATTGTAATTTTATGTTAAAAGGATTGGGGTGGGATTGTAACACCCTTACCAGGTCACATCCCTGATCCAAGGTAAAGGGAGTTTCCCTGGGGTGTGGCCTGCACCACCTTCTATCTCTCAAGAGATAAAAAGGAAAGGGAAAAAAGCAGAGAGTAGGGGATGTCATACCACCAAGAAAGCAGCACCAGGAGCAGAGCGTGTCCTTTGGACATGGGGTCCCGGCGCCTGAGAAGCTCCTTGACCATGGGAAGATTGAAGACAAGGACCTTCCTCCAGAGCCAACAGAGAGAGAAAGCCTTCTCCTGGAGCGGACGCCCTGAATTTGGACTTGTAACCTACTAGACTGTGAGAAAATAAATTTCTCTTTGTTAAAGCCATCCACTTGTGGTAATTCTCTTATGTCAGCACTAGATGACTAAGACAGCGCTTCAGAAGCAGGGATGGTGAGACTTCATCTCATGTTCTTTGGACATGTTATCAGAAAGGATCAGTCCCTGCAGAAGGGTATCATGCTTGAGAAAGTAGAGGGTCAGAGAAAGAGCCTCAAGGAGATGGATTGACACAGTTGCTGCAACAATGGGCTCAAACATAGCAATGATTTTGAAGATGGCACAGTACTGGGCAGTGTTTTGTTATGTTGTAAATAGGGTCGCCATGAGTCAGAACTGACTCAATGGCTCCTAACAACAACAATTTCTTTTTCTTAAATTGTACTTTAGATGAAGGTTTATAGAACAAACTAGCTTCTCATTAAACAGTAAGTACACATACTGTTTTACGGCATTGGTTAACAACCCCACAACATGTCAACACTCCCTTCTCAATCATGGGTTCCCAATTACCAGCTTTCCTGTCCTCTCCTGCCTTCTAGTCCTTGGCCCTGGACTGGTGTGCCCCTTTAGTCTGGTTTTGTTTTATGGGCCTGTCTAATCTTTGACTAAAGGGTGAACCTCAGGAGTGACTTCATTACTGAGCTTAAAGGGTGTCTGGGGGCCATACTCTTGGGGTTTCTCCAGTCTCTGTCAGGCCAGTAAGTCTGGTCTTTTTTTTTTTTTTTTTTTGTGAATTAGAATTTTGTTCTACACTTTTCTCCAGCTGTTTGGGACCCTCTATTGTGAACCCTGTCAGAGCAGTCAGTGGTGGTAACTGGGCACCATCTAGTTGTACTGGACTCAGCCTGGTGGAGGCCGTGGTAATTGTGATCTCTTAGTCCTTTGGACTAATCCTTCCCTTGTGTCTTCCTTTAGTTTTAGTTTTCTTCATTCTCCCTTGCTCCCTAAGGAGTGAGACCAGTGGAGTATCTTAGATGGCCACTCACAGGCTTTTAAGACCCCAGATGCTAGTAACTAAAGTAGAATGTAGAACATTTTCTTTATATACTATGTTACACCAGTTGAGCTGGATGTTCCCTGAAACCATGATCCCCACAGCCCTCAGTAACTCAGCCCCTCAGGGAGTTTGGATGTGTTTTATGGAGCTTCTACGACCTTGCCTTGTACAAGTTTTGCTAGCTTCCCCAGTATTGTGTCCTGTCTTACCCTTCACCAAAGTTACCACTTATCTATTGTCTACTCAGTGTTTTTCCATCCCCACTCTCCCTCCCTTGTAACAATCAAAGATTGTTTCTTTTTGTGTGTAAACCTTTTCATGTGTTTTTATAGTCGTGGTCTTATATGATATTTAACCTTTTGTGATTGACTTATTTCACTCAGCATAATGTCCTCCATATTCATCCATGTTGTGAGATGCTTCACAGATTCATCATTTTTCTTGATCGGCAATTTATTTCGTCATTTGCTGTTTGTCTTTTTGTTACTATATTAGATAATCCATTGTTGAAAGCCAGGCCTGACAGCGTTGCCCCTGCTTCTTCTGCCAAGAATTTTATGGTTTTCATTTACACATATAGGTCCTTAATCCATTTTAAATTTGTTTTTGTGTGTGGTGTGAGGGCATGGCTTCTGTTTCATTTTTCTGCATGTGGAAATCCAATTTTCCCAGCACCACTTATTGAAGAGACTCTTCTTTCCCCATCAAATGAATTTAGCACCCTTGTCAAAAATCAGTGGACCATGGATGTGTGGGTTTATTTCTGGACTCCCAATTCAATCCCATTGGTATAGTCTATGTGTCTATTGTTATACCAGTACCAGGCTATTTTGATTACTGTAGCTGTATCTAAAAAAAAAAAAAAAAAAAAACCTGTTGCTGCTGAGTCAATTTCGACTCATAGTGACCGTGTAGGATCCTATACAGCATATTTTAAAGTCAGGAAGTGTGAGTCCTCCTACTTTGTTCTTCTTTTTCAACATTGTTTTAGCTATTCAGGGTCTCTTGTCATTCCATATAAAATTGACGATTGGATTTCTATTTCTGTAAAGAAGGCTTTTGGAATTTTGTTCAGGATTATGTGGAATCTATAGATCGCTTTGGGTAGTACTGACATCTTAACAATATTAAGTCTTTCAATCTATGACCATGGCAGGCATCAGCATTTTTAAAAGCTCTCCACATGATTCTGTGTGCAGTCGGGGTTAAGAAGATAGAGGAGGAAGAGGACAGAAGATAGACTCCCCTGTCCAGACTCTTGTCCTTCTCTCTTCTGAACTTCCTTCCCCAAGGGGGACAGTTGTCCATGGATGTCCCAAATCCAATGATTCAGAGCCCCTATGGCACCTCTTCCTTCAAGGGCTCTGTGGTGTGTGTGTGCCCCACAGACAATTCAGCCTGGATGCAGGGCCCTGTGGGACTGCTGATGATCCTATTGAGACCAGCCAGACCTATCTGAGATCCAGAGAGAAAACAAGTTTCCGCCAGCCCTCAGGCTGCTGAGGCATTTCCATTGCCTCCCCATCAGGGGTGAGGGCAGTGAGATGGAGGGCAGGGGTCAGTGCGTCATCAGGAGGGTGGGGAGCGCTGGAGAGGGTGAGTACTGGGGCTCCAGAGGGCAGGGTCAGGTATGTCATCAAACACTCCTGCCCTCAACTGTTTTGCCTGTGGCTATAGCATGTCTCCCCTTAGTGTCCCTGCCCCAAGCTCCACATACCCGCGGAGCTCCTGTTAAATCCAGGATAGTGTCCAAGCCTGGAGAATTTCCAGGTTGAGCTCTGCTCTGAGGCGTCCAGCTTCAGGGGCTGCCTGAATGGAGGCATATTGGAATAGGGGGCTGTCAGCCTATCTTGGGTCTCCATCTCCCAGTCAGCCTGGAGCCAAGAACTCCAAGATTCACATGGGACTGGTAGTCCACCAGCTCAACGCCCACAGCAATTTGGAGTTTGGAGGTGCGGGACATGGTAGAAGGACGCCTGGCTTGGGCTCATCCACTGCCCTGCTGGATAACCCTAGGCAATCAATTCTTTCAGGATCACAACATCTCCATCTGCATTAGACAGGGGCTGGCCCAGATCACTTGTTCTCCAACTTGGCTGCACATTGGAATCTTCTGGGGAGTTTTCAAAAATGCTGTTGACTGAGTTTCCTCCTCAGAGATGCTGATTTAATTGGTATAGGCTGTGAACTGAGCACCAGGAGTTTTAATAGATCCCCAGGTGATTCTAGTTTATAGCCAAGCTTGCAAATCACTGTTCTAGAGAACTGCTTATAAACCACAGTCACAACATGGCACCCATGGAACACAATAATATTTGAACAGCACCCTGCTAACAGAAGTGACCCTGGAGTGGGCTCCAGCTGCCCACTTGCCTGGCCACCCCTGAGGATCACGGGCATCGTTGTCTCTGTCCCTGCAAGAAAGCTGTTGGGGTCCTACCAGATGAAGTTTATTGCCTCAGTGGTCCTCCAGTTGAGCTACGCAATGATGTTCTTGCCGAGGTTCTGAGCAGTTTACAAAGTTATAGGCAAAACATGGGGCACACCTTCTCGAAGCATCAATTTTCCTGGAAGATTTTAGGAGAAAACTTATGATTCACTTTGTAAGTAATTTAAAACACTATTTTTATATAATAAGAGACAGGGCTATATCCTGCAGTCAAGTGAAAGTTCACGCATTTGAAGCTAAAAGACCAGATGTCCAAGAAATGTGACTGTTGTATCAGGAGCCTGTACCGACTTGGATAAAACAAAAAAAAAACCCATTGCTTTTGAGTCCATTCCGACTCATAGCGACCCTATAGGACAGAGTAGAACTGCCCCATAGGGTTTCCAAGGAGGGTCTGGTGGATTCATGCTGCCCACGTTTTGGTTAGCAGCCGTATCTACTACTCCACCAGGGTTTAACTACGCCACCAGGGTTTCCAAAAGATCAGATGTCAAAGATATGTGACTGTTGTGTCAGGAGCCTGCACAGACTTGGATAAAGGTTTGAGAAAAATGCTGGAGAAGCTGGGAGTTGTTATTCATCAGCACATGGATTGCAGGTGAGGAGAAGCATTAATTCCAATCAGTTCATGAAGGGTTCTTAGAGGAGGTAGCATTTCAGGGAGGGCCTCAGGAAAAGGGAGTGAAGAAAGGAATGGATTGGGAGGAGGGCAAGGCTCTGTAGACCTTGCAGCAGCAATACTAATCCCTTTTTTTTTTTTTTTGCCCTTGGCCTATGAATTCAAGAAAGCCCCCAAAGATCCCTCCATCCCCAGCACTCACACCCACCCTCATCCACAACTTTGTGGTGGACCTGGCCCTCAGCCTGCCTGCCCGGAGCAGCTGAGTGTGGGATTGCGACACTGAAGCCTCTCTCTCTTCCCCTTCCTGCAGCTGGTCACTATTGCAGAAGGAGCTGCTGGCCACTCAGGGAGCGGAGCAGCCCAGCTGCCCCCATTTCCCACTATTTTCCACAAAACATCTGCTTTGGTCTCCATGCCCAAGAGAGCCCCCTGAGCTGCCAGGTCAGGAATGGGCTGGGGGAGGGAGCAACTGAGCTGTCCCTTTTTCCTGTGTGAGATCTGCCTGGCAGTGTTTGCCTCACCCTTTTCACCCCATGCCCTCCTCTCCCAGCCCTCCTCTCCCAAGACACCAAGGAACATGGCCTCCAAAAGACTGGGCACAGCCCAAGGAGATGGTGGGAGGAACACTCTTCCATTGGGGAAGGTACTGCAGGGCCAGGGCCCTGGGTCCTCTGTCCAGTGGCCCAGTTTACCAGAGAGGGAGTCATAAGCCCCAGAGGCCACCAGCTTCTCAGAAGAGCAGTTGCTCTTTCTCCTCAGCTCCTGGGCAAGTAGTATCTCGGGGTATTGAGCATCCTCTCCCAGTACCAGGGTGGACCTCTAGTCACAGCCTTGTCCCACTTTAGGGATGTAGTATGGCACAGTTGTTCACAATGTGGACTCTTTGTAAACCAACAGTTTACCCATCATTGTATCCTAAGCACCTAGACAGTACCTGGCATATAGCAGGCGCTCAGTACGTATTTATTAAATGAATGAAAGGAGCTAGACTCCCTGGATTTGAAACCTCATGGCAGACACTCTGGGACCTTGTGCTATCATTTAACCTCTCTCTGCTTCACTTGCTTCATTGTGTAAAACAGGGGTAGTAATGGAACTACTTCGTAGGATTAATATGTACAAAGCCTTGGACAGCGCTGAATATGTGCTAAGCACTCAACAAGTGTGTGCTATTATCTTCAATCTCCAACCTTGTTTTCCCATCTCTCTCCCCCATGAGAGACTCTCTTTTGCTCTCCTCTGAGCCCCTGGTGAGGTTACAGCTGATAGCAGCGGGGTCTTTCCCTGTGGGCTCCTGGGACCACTTGCATCAAGCATTTCATACCTTCATGGTCTAGGACAATGCTCAGAACCAGCCACATGTGGAGTCTCTTTCTTTCTCTCCCCTTAACATGCCAGTGGGTCAAACATGGTTTTAACATGCACAGAGGGTGGCTGTGAAGAGGACACAGTAACACAGCCTGCATGGCACAGGAGCAGAAGGGGCCAGTGACTTCAGAACTGAGTGGCAAGCCTTCTGCAGGGTGTAGGCCTTGCTTTCCCTACATGCCCATCCTGCCCTGGGAGTCCTCCAAGGTTCCCCCTTCTGATCCTTCTTTTCCCTGCCAGAGTAATCTTGCTAAGCCATAAAGGAGGCCATGTTAGTCCCTTGCTTACTACCCCTCACTGGTTCTATTTCCTGCAGGACAAGCCTGGGCCCCTGCAGAGGCCCGTGATGGTTTATGTTGTGTATCAGCTTGGCTGGGTTGTGATTCTCAGTGGTTTGGCAGTTACGATGCGGTTTGGCAGTTGTATGATGTTGTGATCACTTCCATGATGAGATTTGTATAATGTGATCACCTCTGTGATGGGATCTGCTGTGAGTAGCCAATCAGCTGAAAGGGAGTTTCTTTGGGCATGTGGCCTGCGTTGAATATAAGCGAATGTTCTGGCAGGGCTTGGGGGCTTTTGCTTGCACTGGATCCTGCAGCTGGCTCCTGTTTGTCTGACCTCTGGTTCTTGGGACTTGAGCTAGCAGCTTACCTGCCATCTTGCCTGCAGATCTTGGGATTTGTTGATCTTCACAGTCTGTGGGCAAGAGCTCTGCTCTCTGAGCTGCCAATCTTGGGTTTGCCAGCCCCTGTGGCTACATGAATCAAGAGAGGCCTCTGTCCTGACCCACGGACTTGGGACGTGCCAGCCTCTAAAAACGTGTGAGCCATTTCCTTGATACAAATCTCTCTCTATATGTTCACTGGTTCTGTTTTTCTAGAGAACCCTGTCTAAGACAGGTCTGAGTGGCTCCCAGACTTCTGCTCATCATTCTGCTCTGATCTTGTCTGTGGCTCCGTACCTGGGTCACTCTAGGTGCCCTACTCACAGTCCCCCTACAAGGCTGGGCTCAGACTGGGGCCTGGAAGGCTCAGCCCCTCCCCTGATCCCACTGACCTCATTCACTTTTCTAACCTTGATTGCACTTACTTGTTTAGGTGCCATTTTTCTACACACACACACACACACACACACACACACACACACACACACACACCACACCACACACACACACCACACCACACACACACACACACACACACGGTACTGCAGGTGGTGGGGAAGGGGGACAGTCACTTTGGGCCAAGAGCTGGAGGTTTGGGAGCTGGAAAGGCCCAGTCTTCCTCTGGCCCTTGCCTGCCTCCTGGTTAGCCTGGTTGGGGCCTCTGGCTGCTGGGCAGGGATGCAGGGTCAGGTCAATATTTGTCTTTCTGCAGGATCTGTGTTGCCCTGTAGCTGTAACCCCGGGCCTCGGCGGCTGCTCCAAACTGACCTATGGAGGGATCCCATAGACTTCTGCCCTCAGTGCTCTGGGGTCAGGTGAGAGTCAGAATGGGGTGGAGACCTTGGAAGGTGATCTTGTCCAGTCCCCTGCCTCTAAGAAGGCCTGGGCTGAGAGTTGTCTGCCTTGTCCTTGAAAAGTCTCTGGAGGGGGAGGCTTCACACGGCCTTCTTGTCACTTCTCAGCCCCAGGCTCTGGCTGGGCTATGCTCTCCTCCACCCCATTTGTGTGCTGTGTAGGCTGGCATCTCTCCATATAGCATATACCTTATACTGTGGACAGGTGGGCAACTCTGGTGGCATAGCGGTTAAGTGCTACGGCTGCTAACCCAAGGGTCGGCAGTTCAAATCCACCAGGTGTTCCTTGGAAACTCTATGGGGCAGTTCTACTCTGTCCTATAGGGTCGCTATGAATTGAAATCGACTTGACGGCACTGGGTCTGGGTGGACAGGTGAGACAATTTAAATAGTTGGGAGCAGTACTCTGGATTCAGACTGGGTTCAAATACAGCTCCACCGCTTATTAGCTGTGTGATGTTGAGAGAGTTCCTTTATCACTCTGTGCCTCAGTTTCCTCATATGTAAAAATGGGATAATAATAGCACCCGCTTGGTAGAGTTGTTAGGAAGATTAAATGAGCTGATGCATGAAAAGCACTTAGAAGAGCACCTGACATGTAGTAAAATGCTTAATAAGGGCAAACGGTTATTATTATGAGGAGCCCTGGTAGCACAGTGGATAAGAGCTCGGTAGCTAACCAAAAGGTTGGCGGTTCAAACCCACCGGCTGCTCCACAGGAGCAAGATGTGGCAGTCGGCTTCTGTAAAGATTTACAGCCTTGGAAATCCTGTGGGGCAGTTCTACTTTGTCTTACGGGGTTGTTATGAGTCGGAATCGACTCAACGGCAATGGCTTTGGTTATTATTACATAGCAACGGCCTTTCTGCCCCAGACATGGTCCACTGCTTTGTCCACTCACTTATCTCACCAAGCCAATTCAATTTGACAAACTTTTTTTTTGTGTGTGTGCGTCTGTGTGGGTGTGGTAAAATATATATATAACCCAACATT